>NW_022631046.1:7717085-7811701 GCF_010015895.1 Lontra canadensis | reverse complement strand
TTATTTGACAGAGAGATCACAGGTAGGCAGAGAGGCAGGCAGAGAAGGGGGGTAAGCAGGCTCCCCACTGAGCAGAGAGCCCGACGCGGGGCTCAATCCCAGGACCCCGAGATCACGACCTGAGCCGAAGGCAGAGGCCCAACCCACTGAGCCACTCAGGCGCCCCACAAGTTTATAGTTTGATGCTGACTCAGACACTTAAAGTTGGACGCCGACTCTTCATTTCATGCAAAATGAAGTTGTGCATTTTGATTAAATTTTAAAAATTAATTTTCAGACATGTAGGAAAAAGAATTAAGTTGAAACTTCCAAATATTTTTTCAATTTAACAACAACAGTGACAGAAATCTGTATAACTTTAAAACCTTTGGATACTCCCATTTCCTTTTCCATTTTAGTTTTCTCTAATTTTTTTTTTCTTTCTTTTTTTAAGGCCACAATAAGCCAGCTAAGGAGTGAACTTGCGAAAGGCCCCCAGGAAGTTGCTGTATATGTACAGGAACTACAAAAACTTAAAATTTCACTTAATGAATTAACACAAAGAAATCAGGTGAGAATTTAAAAACTATATATAGTGGTGAATTGATTTTATGTATCTTAAATTTTAATCTTGTGTATGTTGTATATATATTGGCATGAATATAGCATGACTTATTCTGGTTTTTAAGTGTTTAAGGACATTCACATTGTTATGAAACCAATCTCCAGAACTCTTTCATCTTGCAGAACTAAAACTCTGCACTCTTTGAACAACTCCCCATTCACCGCCGCCTTATTGTATGTAAAGGAAAAACACTCCTGTGTGTCTCCTGTACTCTCAGTACCCTACTACACCTTTACTTCTGACACCAGATGTATGTTCCTCACATCAACAGTTGTGTGACATCAGCTGGTATCATACAGTGTAACAATTCTGACACCATTTACTTGGAGATAGTATCAAATCCCACAGTTTAAGGGGTTAGTCCCACAAGACTGTTACAGCACCCCCCCCCCCCCCCCCCCGCCATAACCAATTGAAAATCCGGTTATTACCTGTACTTTGTACTAAATGACTATAAATAGGAGGCTCCCACAACCCTTACCTTAGATTTGATTAATTTTCTAGAGTGTTTCACAAAACACAGGAAAACATTTTACTTACCAGATTACTGGTTTGTTTTAAAAGATTATAATTCAAGAGCAGCCAGATGGAAGAGATCCATAGGGTAAGTTGTGTGGGAAAAGGCATGGAGCTTCTGTGCTCTCTCTGGGTGCTTTCTATGTATGTTTACCAACCTAGAATCTCTTCATACCTTAATCTTTTGAGTTTTTAAGGAGGCCTCCTTACATAGGCATGATTGATAAATTATTGGCCATTGATGATTAACTCAACCTCCAGCTCCTCTCCCCTCCCTGAGGTGGTGGTGGTGGGTGGGGGTGGGTGGGCTTGTTGATAGGGGATCCTGTTGAAAGTTCTAACCCTTTAATCCTGGTTGATTGCTGTGGCAACCAGCCTCCAATCTTAGGGTCTTTCTAAAAAATCACCTCGTAAACATAAACTCATTGGTGGTTGAAAGGGGCTTATTATGCATAAGCAAAAGACATTTTTATTGCTCTTATCACTTAGAAAATTCCAAGGGTTTTTGGAGCTCTTCCAGAAATGGTGATGAAAACCCAATGTATATTTTTTATTACAGTCATACTTTTGATGCACCAAGTTTTTGATTTGACATAATCCAGTTTATCTCTTTTTGCTTTTGGTGTCATATTTAAGAAATCATTGCCAAATCCAATCCCATGAAGCTTTTCCCCTGTATTTTCTTCTAATAGTTTTATAGTTTTAGGTCTTACGTTTTGGTCTTTGATTCATTTTGACTTAATAGCATAAGGTAAGCATTTAATTTTGTTCTTTTATATACGGATAGTTTCTTTTGCACCATTTGTTGAAAAGACTCTCCTTTCCTGTGCTCTTGGCACCCTTGTTAAAAATCATTTGACCGTGTGCGTGAGTGTTTTTTTATGGGCTCTCTGTGCTTATACCATTGGTCTGTATGTCTGTCTTTATGCCAGTTCTACACTGTTTGGACTGCTGTAGCTTTCCTTAGTTTTGGGGACAGGGTAGGTAATTGTTAGTACTTTTCTTCCATGTCTTTACTTTTTTGGTGGTGGTGGAGTAGGGAGTCATTAAACCCTTTTATTGAACAGTATGGTGAATTTGTTGGCTTTGCTTCTTAATGAGTTGAACCTTCAGAAGTTGTATGAGATAACAGATACAATTTTAACCTACAAAGTTTTAGGTTTTTTTTTGTTTTTTTTTAAGATTTTATTTATTTATTTGACAGAGAGAGATCACAAGTAGGCAGAGAGGCAGGCAGAAAGAGGAGGGGGGAGCAGGCTCCCCGCCAAGCAGAGAGCCTGATGCGGGGCTCGATTCCAGGACTCTGAGATCATGACCTGAGCTGAAGGCAGAGACTTAACCCACTGAGCCACGCAGGCGCCCCTAGGGTATATTTTGCTTGTGACATTGGTCAATAGTTCTCAAACCTCTTCCTCTCAGAAATGCTATATATTCTCAAAATTGTTATGGACCCCAAAGAGGTTTTATTTTTTTGGATTATATCTATGGGTACTAGGTATATTAGAGATTAAAACAAAATTTTTTTTTAAAGATTTTATTTATTTGACAGAGATCACAAGTAGGCAGAGAGGCAGGCAGAGAGAAGCAGGCTCCCCGCTGAGCAGAGAGCCCTATGTGGGACTCGATCCCAGGACCCTGGGATCATGACCTGAGCCGAAGGCAGAGGCTTAACCCACTGAGCCACCCAGGCACCCCTGTTTTAAAAACATTATTGAATATTAACATAAATACCATTTCTTATGGAAAATGACTATTTATTCAAAACAAAAAATAGTGGTGATAGTTTATATTTTGTAAACCTCTTTAATGTCTAGCTTAATATTAGGACAGATGGATTCTCATATGTGCTTTTACATTTCATCTGTTGTTTATGGTTGAAGGGTATGAAAAAAATTCAGACTCATACAGATCTGAGGTTGGAAAAAGGAATATCTTAACCTTTCCAGATAATTATAGCTATTTTTATTTGATTCTATAACAAGACTAGATAAGGCATAGTTTCTCAATAGTTAGTTACAACGGAGAATCTGAAACCATATCAGTGCTATTTTTATACTTGTAACTTTAAATTTATTAGTTTTTCTTGCCTTTTGAGTAGATCTTTCCTGTGCATGATTTTATAACATCATGAATTAATCATGTGGAAAATATTGGTTGTGCAGATCTTCCAAATGTTGACAGATTTCATTGTACAATATAAAAACAGTATCATTTGTCAATATCACCATCAATCTCAGAATAGACAAGTATGAGAAAGTGTCAAGCTCATGGTGATGGATACAAGTTTTCTAAAAGTCTAAGCTTCATTTGAAAGCTCGAATTTTATTATTGGAGACAAATAGTATCAGTTCTTTTCTTTTAAGTGACAGGTTCTTTTTCTACCCAAGTCTGAATAATCATAGTTTGTCTGTTTTTCTTTCTAGTAAAAATGGTATTTCATGAAAAAACAAAAAACAAAAAACCAAAAAAACAAAACTGGCTTATCTTGTAATTCAATACCATTAATGCTCTTCAGTGTGACAATTATATTATTCTTTGGTATCCAGAATTGATCTATGCATACTTCCTACTCTTTCACAAAGATTTCATTTCTCCTTGCTATTACAGATATTGCAGCTATGAACATTCACATGCAAATCTCATGCATTTGTGCAAGAATTTCTCTGTTATATACTCCCAAGTGAAATTGCTGGGTGTAGGCTACACACATGTTCAAATTTAGTAGGTTATCTCAAATAATTTTCTGAAGTATTTATACCTGTTCACCATTGTCCATTTCTCTGTCATTTTTTTTTAAGATTTTATTTGTTTGAGAGAGAGAGACAGAGATAGTGAGAGAGCAGTAGCAGAGAGGAGGGAGAAGCATGCTCTCTGCCTGAGCCGTGAGCCAGATATGGGACTCAATCCTAGCACCCAGGGATCATAACCTGAGACAAAGGCAGTCGCTTAACCCACTGAGCCACCCAGGTGCCCCTCTCTGTCAGTTCTTGATGACTTGTTCTTTTTCTCTGGCTTATGAAACATACCTGTCTACACTCCCTCCACCTTTTTTCCTCTTGTCAAGCTATAACGTAGAAAACATTTACATACAGTGTAGTTTTATCTTTGTCCCTCAGTGTGATTTTTAATTTCTTTGAGATCAGGGGTGACATTCTACTTTTTGGAAACTGACCAGGATATGTACATGATGTGGATGTTTATGATCAGTGTTATTTATTACGTAATTTTAAAACATTAAATGATTAATAAAGGGCATAATTTGACATGGATAACCTGAAATGTGTAGTTAGTTAATGAAGCACAGATTGTATATATGTACACACACACACACATTATTAGAGGAAGTATTATGGTTATTTGATGAATAATATATAGAATCAATATGATTTAGTGTGGTAAGACTGTAATATTATTGATTAGGGAATAATATAATCTTCTACTAATCTTAATAATCCTTACATAAGTGTAAGACTTCACTTTTTTTTTTTCCCAAACTGTTTTCTTGTTTAAGATTTTCTTACCAGTTAAAGTAAGCACAGACATGCGTCCTTTTCTTATCCTTGCTCTCTGCCTCTCCCACCTCTCCTCCCTCCATGTCCTTGGCAAACCATAGTTGTTGACAGTAGTGATATCCATGTGTTTTGAATTTGGAAATCTTTGCATATGGTCTTTTGAAGGCCATTACATAAAACGCCTTGTGCAATTTTTGTGGGTCATGGCAGCATCATGGTGGATAGATAATATTTTAATACCTAATGAATGGCAAAAATAATTGCTTTTGTGCTAATGTCAAAATCTTCAGCATTTGATCATGTTTTGTAATTACTGTTTTTTGAAAAATTAAAAGGGGGATATTGAAGAAACTTCCTTTTTAGCTTCTAATAAGAATAGTACTCTAAACACAATTCTGCAACTCAGTTTAATTAACTATTTTTATATAAATTCTGAGCAGATCAATTGTTTATTTAAAGCTACTAATATAGGTCATTGTAAGAGACTGAGTTATTTTTTGGATTTCACCTCTCACCCCTTTTTCATCCTTTATTACTTTTCCCTTTCCAACAGTGCTAGTGTTAAGGTGCTCACAGTCCAAAGCAAGAGCCAGATAGGCTAGCAGTTCTGTTGCTGTGTATTATCACTGTATTGCAAAGTGGCGTACTGAGGAGCAGTGTAGTACAGTGGTCAAAGTCATGTCGAAGTCCCAGCTTTGCCACGGACTGATTGTGACAGCTTCTCCCAAGTTTTTTTCCTCTTCTGCTAAGAGATACTTGCCTCTTAGGCTTAGGCCCATTTGCCTCTTAGGAGTGATATGTATCTTAAATAAATTAATAGATTTTCCTAAGTACCTCAGTCAATGTTTGTTGTTTTTGTTTTTATTTGCTAAGTGTGACACAGGGTTGAGTCAAGGTCAAGGTGGAAGTTTTCCTAACTTACTGTCTAGTAAATCAGGAAAGACTTTTGTAGAAGACATAACTTTTTAGCTTAGTTTTCAGGGATGCTAAGAAACATTTCATATGGCAGCAGGGTTAATGGCAATTCATTTTGAGAGCTAGATATGCAAAAGGCATGGGAACATGTGTGAGAGCACAAAAGAATATGAGATGTTGGAAAGCTATAGTAAGTAGTTGAGTTTGTTCTTTCTCACCAAGCTCTTTTGAAGAACAAATAAGATGAGATCCCTGAAACTACTTTGTAAGCCAGCAAGCATTAAAAAAATGCTATCTTTTTATATTCATTCTCATTACCTGGGCAAGTAACAAGTGAAAAATGGATTCTGATACAGGGAAATTGTCTCTGTAAGATAATCTGTTGAATGAACAATGGGTGAGGAAATCAAGAGGACTGGACATTTGGAAGGAAGGAATTTTGCTTACCCAAATGATAATTATGTTATGAGTTAGGCTTAACAATAATTAAAAAAAATATTTATTTTTGAGAGAGAGGGAGAAGGGGAGGGACAGAGAGAGAGGGAGGGAGAGAATCTTAAGCAGGCTCCATGCCCAGCACAGAGCTTGACACAGGGCTTCATTCCATGACCCTGAGATCATGATGTGAGCCAAAACTAACAGTTGGACCCTGAACTGACTGAGCCACTCAGGTGCCCCCTCACAATCATTTTAGAATTTAAACTTGAATAAGGTATTTTTGGGGGAGCATGAATTGACTCACTGTTTCTGAATTGTGTTGTAAAAATTTATTGGACTTGGAATCATAATACATGACTCTGCCATTTGGCCAAGTCATATCAGGTTCTTTCAGGCTTTTGCTTCTTCATCCGGAGAGTGGGATGATAATGTATTTCATATTTTGTTGTAAGAATTATTATGGAAAAGTGAAAGCACAGTTATCATTTTTTGTAGGGACTCTAACTGTCCTTAAGTCAATCTTCAAAACACCACGTATTCACCATACTATTTTTCTTCAGATTTCATGGGAAGACCATAACAAGAATGAAAATTTATAATACTAAATAAACAGCCTTCTGCATGTAGTGAGTGGATTAAGTCTTTTAAAGAGAAAGAAAGTGGTTTAGGTTCTCTTAAAGAAAATTTAATTATTTCTCATTTGTGCCATAAAGCCAGGGAAATTTTGATTCATTTTTTAGGACAAGGAAATTTTAAATAATCTGCAGTTGTTATATACCTTATTTCTTAAAGGTTGAAGCTGTCTGGGGGGTCATCTGTTTGTGAACTGATGGGGATACTTGGTCACACTCTAAGCCTGTGGAAAAGAAGACCCATTTACTCATTACTAGCCTTAAGTTTTTGCAGCGTGTTTTAAAATTGTATCCTGCCCAGTTCTTAGTATATGTGAACATGGTGGCATTCATGAAATTCAGTAACTTAGAATATTCTTTAAAAAGTTGCTGGACAGCTCTGAGTGTCTCTCTTATATATACTTAAAGCATCTTTCAGGATAGTATATTTGTGCTTGATAACCTATAATAATGTACCTTTTCTTAGACAAATGTTCAAGAACCTTTATGGCTAACTTCCCCACTTTGGCAGCTAGACTTATTACTTCCTTTGAGGTAATAGTGTTTGCTCTTCCCTGGGTGCAGCTTGTTTTTCCATTCCCTGTGTCTTTATATTTTTGTGTCTTTTTGAATGACATGGCATGATTCATGCATACATATTATTTAACTCCTCTCACCACTTTACTAAGTTCAAACTTCTTTTTAAGTCATTGTAAGCCCCACCTGACTTTGCTCTATTTTTTAAAAAAATTATACACTTAAATTTGAGAGTTTTTGTATTAATTCATTTTTGCTTGAAAAATGAATTTTGCTTCATTTTGCTCATTATGTTTTAACTTCCTCTTAGAAACTTTTTTTTTTTAATGTGTGTGTTTCATTTGGATTATAATCTGTTTAAAGACCAGAGGCTTTGATTGTCCTGTATTATCCCCTTCTAGCACTCTGCATATAAAAATTGAATATAATGTCCACAGATTAAGTCATTAGATGCTTATAATGGCTTCCTATCCTAGCTATCTTTCTTATAGAATTGAGTCAGAGTTCTGATCCATGTGTTATGTGTATGGAACAATTCACTGAAACCAGATTTTGACATTTGATTAGGCTGGTTGATCTAGATCTTTGATTGGAGGTGTCACTTTTATATTTTGTACTTGATAATATTGAGTAAAATAACAAAATATAAGGCAGGTAAGTTATTTTTAAATCACTGTTTTTACACAGGTAGAAAGAAATTCGAGTTAATCTTAAACTTATGACTCTTAAAAATGGTCTTTATCAAGAAGAGCAAAAATAAAGAATCATGAATCTGCATACTAAAGCAGTGAATAGTATTGTTATGATAAAGCTGTTATCAACTATGAAATTACAACACCCCAAATCAGAATTGCCATTGTATTTTGTTATTCAAAATAACTTTTGATGATAGAAGGTAGTTTTAGTAATTAACTCAGATGGGAGAATATAAATATGTTCTATACCCTGAAGAATCTACTAGATTTCATTGTTTCATTTTATGTCAAAATTTTGTTGGTAATTCCTAAGTTACATTTGTAGAACTTAGTGAAGCGGGCCAATAATAAAATAAGTTAGGATGTAATAATTTAATCCTTTTTGGCTAGAGTATTTTCACTGTTTTTATATTGCAATTTTGACTAATTTTGTTGATACTACTATAAAGATTGAATAATTAGAATAATTATAAATATTAGCAAAGGAAATTTTTACATTGATATTTCAGAACTTGTCTGAAAAGTTGCTGAAGAAAGAACTGGAGTTTACTCAGTTAGAGGAGAAACATAATGAAGAATGTGTGAGTAAAAAGAATATACAAGCAAGCCTTCATCAAAAAGACTTAGATTGTCAGCAGCTTCAGTCAAGATTATCTGCATCTGAAACCTCCCTGCAGAGAATACAGGCAGAACTAGGTGAAAAGGGGGAAACTACACAAAAGCTCAAAGAAGAACTATCAGAGGTGGAGACCAAATACCAGCATCTGAAGGCTGAGTTTAAACAGCTCCAACAACAGAGAGAAGAAAAAGACCAGCACGGGTTACAACTCCAAAGTGAAGTTAATCAAGTAAGAGATGTTACTTTTATTTATTATAATTCCTCCTATGGTTTCTTAGTGTGCTTGATAGTTACTTGATCATAATATAGTTCATTAAAAAATACTGTCATTTAAAAGAATTAACTCTTAATTTTCATAATTGGCAAATTTGAGTCAGATTTCAGTTCCTTTAATTTCATTTCAGTTTTCCTTAATAAGAAAGAGATGTTAGCACCTATCATATAGTATTGTTGTGAAGTGTTTATGAATTAATACCTATAAATTGCTTAGGATGGTACCTGGCAAATGGTAGGTACTCAACATATATTAGTTAATTGTAATTAATTTAAATTGTTGATCATTCTTTAGAAATTCTTTTCTCTTTTTTTTTTTTTTGGCTACTTAATTTTCCAAATATAATTATGGTTAAACCAATAATATAAAAATATCTGTATTTTAAAAGAAAAAAACAAATTAGTCATAACAACTATTTTAATAATAATATCTAACTTAAATTTAAGTTCTGTGTTCTTATTTTTTATAGGTAACATTCTAAATTGGTTGAAAAAATGGAAATTTGGGAGATATTAAATTCTTTAGTCACTTTTTTGATAATATTCAACTATTTTCACTTAAATGGTACTGACACTTTTTTTTTTTATGTTCAGTTGGCCAGCATATAGTATATCATAAGTTTTTGGCATAGTGTTCAATGATTCATTAGTTGTGTTTAATACCCAGTGCTCATCACCACATGTTCCCTCCTTAATACCCATTACCTGGTTACCCCATGGCCCCACCTCCCTCCCCTCTATAACCCTCAAGTTTGTTTTCCGGAGTCCAGAGTCTCTCATGGCTTCTCTCCCTTTCTGGTTTCTTCACATTCAGTTTTTCCTCCCTTCCCCTATGGTCCTCTGCTGTATTCCTTATGACCCTGTCCTCGTCTTCCATAGGAGTGAAACCATATGATAATTGTCTTTTTCTGCTTGACTTATTTCACTTAGCTTAATCCCCTCCAGTTCCATCCATGTCAATGCAAATGATGGGTATTCATCCTTTCTGACGGCTCAGTAATACTCCATTGTATATATGGACCCTATCTTCTTTATCTATTCAGCTGTTGAAGGACATCTCAGCTCCTTCCACAGTTTGGCTATTGTGGACATTGCTGCTATGATACTTGCTTTTATGGCATCAGTCCTTCTGTCTTCTTGGCTTGATATATTCTTCCTATTTCTCTTCTCTTTGATGAATGCAGTGATTACTTCACTTGTCACTTTTCTAGTAATCATTTTCTGACCATTGCCATTTCTCCCTCCCTGACCCCCCAGAGGTGGCTTAAGCATATATATATTTTGATTGTTTTACTTGCCACAGTATAGTATATTACCATATAACTTACATGTCTTTGTTCATAGATTCTGAACTCTTTGGGTGCAAAGACTGTGTCTTACTCATTTTTTTTTTTTAAAGATTTTATTTATTTATTTGACAGCCAGAGATCACAAGTAGGCAGAGAGGCAGGCAGAGAGAGAGGAGGGGGAGCAGGCTCCTTGCTGAGCAGAGAGCCCGATGTGGGGCTCTATCCCAGGACCCTGGGATCATGACCTGAGCCAAAGGCAGAGGCTTTAACCCACTGAGCCACCCAGGCACCCCTAATTAGTTTTTTCTTACTTGCATATTATCTACCATTCCCATTGGACTGTGAGCTCCTTAGTGTGAGAAATTTGTCATAAAATGGTTTTATTTTATACTCTGTCAGTGTCTATACTTAGTACTTTCAACAAATATTTTATTTTTTTAAAATATTTTATTTATATATTTGTCAGAGAGAGTGAGCAAGTGAGTGCAGAAGCAGAGGGAGCAGCAGGCAGAGGGAGAAGCAGGCTCCCCAACGAGCAAGGAGCTCAATGTGGGACTCAATCCCAGGACCCTGGGATCATGACCTGAGCCAAAGGCAGACGCTTAATCGACTGAGGCACCCAGGCATCCCTTTCAGCAAATATTTCTTGGAAGGATGGAAGTCAGTCTCACCTTTAACCTTTTTTTTCTAACCTTAAAGAGTGTAGGCATGAACTGGTTTTGTTTTGCTCTCCATTGTATCCTTAGCACCCCTTTTGGTATGACAAAAGTAGATAGTGGCAACTGTCAACAAAGGACTTAAAGACAAAGCAGTGTATATATATATATTTTTTTTTAATATTTTATTTTTTTATTTGACAGAGATCACAAGTAGGCAGAGAGGCAGGCAGAGAGAGAGGAGAAAGCAACCTCCCCGTGGAGCAGAGAGCCTGATGTGGGGCTCAATCCCAGAACCCTGGGATCATGACCTGAGCTAAGGCAGAGGCTTTAACCCACTGAGCCACCCAGGTGCCCCAACAGTGTATATTCTTCATTTTTGTGTTTATGAGCAGTTCTAAAATAGCCACAGATGTGTAGATAATGATACATAATGAAAAGATTGGGTGTCATCATTTTAATTTTTAAAAATTTATTTAACATACATCTTGAATAGCACAGTGGATTTAATTATTTATTTTAAAGATTTTATTTATTTGCAAGAGAAAAGAGAAAGCACAAGCAAGTGGGAGGGGCAAAGAGAGAGGGAGAAGTAGACTCCCCATTGAGCAAGGAGCCTGACTCAGGACTTGATCGCGGGCCCCCTGGATCCTGACCTGAGCCCATGGCAGACACTTAACTGATTGAGCCCCCCAGGCACCCCAGCATATTGGATTTAGAAACCAGCTGCCTGAGCTCCAGTTCTGTGGCTTACAAGCTGTATGATCTCAGGCACAGTATTTAACCTGGGCTTGTTTGCTTGTCTCTAATATGGGTAATAATGGAATCTTATTCATAAGGCTGTACATATAGTTAATATTTTGATTTAGAGTAGGGCTTGGCACTTAGTAAATATTGTTAGGAGTGTAATGAGTAAAGAATTATGTATATAGGTGTGCAAACTGAATTTACTCATATATGCCATATAGTCTAGAGTATATGGTATATATATATGGTATATGGTATAGAGAATACTCAAAATGATTGTGATTTTAGGGTAGACCATTCTATTAATAATTCCAGTGTTTACTATTTTTACTCTTGATTTAACCTCTTTTTCTTTAACATGTTTACTCTAAAATGGTATAGACATCATTGTTTAAGTAATTTTGGCCTGCTCCCAACCTTAGACACCCTTTTTTGAGATTCTTTTTTTTTTAATCAAAGATCAGGGATTTATCAGGAATTGTATAGTATTGAATGACAAAGTTATTTTTGTACACATCACTTTTTCTTACCCCTTTAGTAAATCTACAATTCAGAGCAGTAGTTCTCTTTAATTTGTTTGGTTCTCAGTTCTGTCTGCACATCAGAATCACCTGGGGAGATTAAATTTAATTTAAATTTAAAAAATTAACAGTATGAAGGTGTCACCCTTGGTCCAATTAAATCATAATCTCTGGCATAGTCCTGGGCACTGGCATATTCAAATGTTTTCCCTTTAATTATATTATGCAGTTGAATTTGAAAACTGCTGCTCTTTGAAGTGTTACTTTTTGGCAAGTGATTTCTAAGGTTTTCTGAAGCTGAACATCATCTGATTCTTGTTAGGAAAACATGGGTTTCTGGGATTTAGATAAAGTGTATTAAATCTAAACTTACATGGAAGGAGTCTGATTATATGTGCGTTGCATTAAGAGTGATATCAGGAGATTCTTCTGTATTATTTTTTGGTGTGTGTACAACTAGTGATTTGACAATTCTGTACATTACTGAATGCTTATCATAGTGAGTGTAGTCACCATTTGTCACTCTACCTTGTTATTACAGTATTATTGACCGCATTTGCTATGCTATACTTTTCATCTCTGTGACTTATTTTATAACTGGAGTTTGTGTCTCTTCATAAGCCGGAGATTCTTATCCAGCAAGTTTAAGAACTAGACATGGAT
Organism: Lontra canadensis; assembly: GCF_010015895.1. Taxonomy (NCBI): domain Eukaryota; kingdom Metazoa; phylum Chordata; class Mammalia; order Carnivora; family Mustelidae; genus Lontra; species Lontra canadensis. The sequence continues at coordinate 7,799,105 of NW_022631046.1, read as the reverse complement.
GATGCCTGTTTGTAAGAGATCATGCAATTTGGGTGTTTGAAATACGAATTAACCTTGAAGGCCTCATTTGCTTTTACATATCAAGATTGTTCCTAATTATTGTAGTACGAAGGAGAAGGTTTGGGATTTACTTTGTAGAGCTAATCCACTGCGTATTAAGAAGAGGAATAAATGGGCACCTGGGTGGCTCAGTGGGTTAAGCCTCTGCCTTTGGCTCAGGTCATGGTCTCAGGGTCCAGGGATCGAGCCGCGCATTGGGCTCTCTGCTTGGCAGGGGGCCTGCTTCCCCCTCTCTCTCTGCCTGCCTTTCTGCCTACTTGGGCTCGCTCTCTCTCTGTCAAATAAATAAATAAATCTTAAAAAAAAAAAGAAGAGGAATAAAAAGAAAAATAAATTAAAAAAGGAGAAAGATGTTAGAGTGCTGGCTAAGGACAAGAATAAAATAAATGCATTCTTTTTAACTGGTACCGATTCTTGTTTTAGTTAGATGGAAACATGTTTTTTACTTTAAAAATTAACTTTGGTTTTCATTATTAAGGATAGAGTGTATTCTAATAGCCACAGATTGTTTCATAGCATAAGAAAATAGTGGGTGTCCACTTTTCTGATAGAACTTTGTTTTATCCTAGGACGCCTGGGTGGCTCAGTCAGTTAAACGTCTGCCTTCGACTTGGGTCATGATCTCAGGGTTCTGGGATAGAGGCCTGTGTTGGGCTACCGCTCAGTGGGGAGCCTGCTTCTCCCTCTGCCTGCTGATCCCCATGCTTATGCTCTTTCTCTCCGACAAATAAATAAATAAAATCTTTAAAAAAAATAAAAGAACTTTGCTTTATCCTGACCAACTATGAATTTTTATGGAAAAAAATGTAAGTGTAGTGCATATAAGTATAAATATGACACAGAGAATATAGGTTGTTAATATTTTTGCATTTAAAATGAATAGTTTTGATTGAAAGCAATTGTACAGAATGTTATTAATTTTTAATTTTGCTGAGGTACTTGCCTTTGCATGTATTATGAGACTGGTGTTTAGGAACACTCTTAGTGTGTAAACCTTGCCAAATGTCTTGCAACTTTTAAAAATATCACATAGCTCATTTTTGTTCTATATTCCCAGCACTTTTGCAGTTATTCTTCTGAAATTAATACATACTTTTTTCTTTTTTTACTGGAACTTCCCCCTCCCCCAAGAGAAACTGACTACTGTTTCTGGTAGTATTAAAGAAAATAAAGAATTTAAGAGAGTGATAGTTTTAATTTCAGGGGAAATCTCTCCTTTAGTTTTAACTGGGTAGGAATTTTAAAGTTAATGAATGAGGAACACCTAATATTTAAACAAAAATACTCTTTCTTCTCTTTTATTTAGAAATTATGTACTAATTCGAGAATTTGGGAATGCTTTGTGCTCTATTCAATACCCAAATGTAATAAGTTAATTGTGGTGGTTTGCAGTTATGAAAAAACAAAAATCACTATGAAATTAAAAAAAAAATACTGTGGAATAGGTCTGAGTGTGTACCTTGACTGTCTTCATTTTTTTCTTTTTTAATTGGACTCATGACCCTGAGATCAAGACCTGTGCTGAGATCCAGAGTCAGAAGCGTAACTGACTAAGCCACCTACCTGCCTTGAGCATCCAGATTTTTAAATTTTATTTTACTGTTTTAAGCTCCTCAAGTGATTCTGACATTCAAGTCCAAACAAGAGCCTTTGGTCCACTGTATTTTTGTCTGTATGTTTGTTTAAGACAACAAAAAGCCCCAAAACTGTGAAGTTTATTCAGTTTTATGTGATCCATCATAATTTATGTGATTAAAATTCAGCTGAATCTTAGGTTCCCCCCAAATACATGAAAATTAAGGTTTATACTTATATTGGTAAAAAAGAAAATATTGTTTAGAAAGGTAGGTCGTGGTGGTGATGAGTGTGTGTGGGTTCTCACATATGTACTACACAAACTTTTCTTTTTCTTTTTTAAAGTTACATACCAAACTTCTGGAGACAGAGCGCCAGCTAGGTGAAGCTCATGGTAGGCTAAAGGAACAGAGACAACTTTCAAGTGAAAAGTTGATGGATAAAGAACAGCAAGTGGCTGATCTACAGCTCAAACTTTCTCGTTTAGAAGAACAGGTAAGCTAACATTTCAAGTTACTTTATAATAGCAAGTTTATTGATAGATTTGAGGCATCTTAAATAGTATTATGGTCTAATTTTTTAATTGTTAAGAGCTTTAATTAGACATTTTTACTTTAAATTGTGACATTTATTTCTTCCCACTAAAAAATCCCACTTATTATTAACTATATTAGGTCATTTTGTTGTGACTGTATTCTCTAAAGTCTCAATTAAAATGTGTTGAGAAGAGTACTCTTTTAGCTTGAGGCAAGAAAGACCCTGGGGGTGAACCTTTATTAGGCTGCTGAAGGGGAGGAGTCTTCCTGCCCAGGAAGGACAACTTCCCAATAAAACAGTGAAACATGAACACAGTTGGTGAGGATCTTTAATGTCACATATTTGGTGCATATAAACTTTGAGTTTGCATTTAAAGATTTTCGCTTTTGCAACTTAAGCATAAGATTGAATGCTATGGTAATTAAAGATGCAGTTGTCAAAAATGGTAACTGTTATTTGGTTAAAGTAGAAGTTATAATTAAATTATGCCTTCCGCTAGAATTGAACAAACACTGAGAGTTAAAATCTATAACTTCATCAACTGGTTTTCTTCTAGATCTAGAATTTTAGAGATGATAACCCATTCTTTTCCAGTAAGTAAATAGGTATATTATAGAAAAAAAAAATACTGATACTGTGGTTTAGATTATTGCTACAAAAAATCTGTATGTAATCAATTCCTTGATCATACTATACAAAAAAGCAGTAATAAACTAAATGCCAACCTAGGGAAAGAATTGTGTTCTTAGGATTAGAGTCTATTCCTAAGGAATAGTTTTATAATCATGAGATTAAGATTCCATAAGGAATGAGATACTGCTTTAAAGTTGATTTTATATATTGTCTGAATTTAGGTTTTTTCTTCAGACTTGAGAGTTTTAGGAATTGAAGTAATGCCAGATTTTTTTTATTAACAACATATAATGTATTATTGGTTTCAGAGGTACAGGTCTGTGATTCATTAGTCTTATATAATACCCAGAGCTTATTACATCACATGCCCTCCTTAATGTCCATCACCCAGCTACCCCATCCCTCCACCCAACTCCCCTTCAGCAACCCTCAGTTTGTTTCCTATGATTAAGAGTCTCTTACGGTTTCCTCTCTCTCTGGTTTCTCCCTCTCTGGTTTCATCTTGTTTTATTTTTTCCTCTCTTCCCCTATCATCCTCTGTTTTGTTTCTTAAATTCCACATATCAGTGAGACCATATGATAACTGGCTTTCTCTAGATTGATTTATTTCACTTAGCATAATACCCTCTATTCCATCCATGTTGTTGCAAATGGCAAGATTTCATTTTTTTTTTTAAAGATTTTATTTATTTATTTGACACAGAGAGATCACAAGTAGACAGAGAGGCAGGCAGAGAGAGAGAGGGAAGCAGGCTCCCTGCTGAGCAGAGAGCCCGATGCGGGACTCGATCCCAGGACCCTGAGATCATGACCTGAGCCGAAGGCAGCAGCTTAACCCACTGAGCCACCCAGGCGCCCAAGATTTCATTTTTTGATAGCTGAGTAATATTCATACACACACACACACACACACACACACCCACCATATCTTCTTTATCCATTCATCTGTTGATGGACATCTGGGCTCTTTCCATAGTTTGGCTATTGTGGACATTGCTGCTATAAACCTTGGGGTGCAGGTGCCCCTTTGGATCACTACATTTGTATCTTTGGGATAAATACCCAGAAGTGCAATTGCTGGGTTGTAGAGTAGCTCTATTTCCAACTTTTTGAGGAAACTCCATACTGTTTTCCACAGTGTAATGCCAGATACTTATGAATGATAGCATTATGCCTTTAAATTGTGAGGTGACAATCTACAATTTTTTTTTAAGTTGAAGGAAAAAGTAACAAATTCCTCAGAATTGCAGCATCAATTAGATAAAACGAAGCAACAGCATCAAGAACAACAAGCTCTTCAGCAAAGCACTACAGCAAAACTTCGAGAAGCTCAGGTAAATATTAGTGTGTGAAATATTGGCCTTTTAAACAGAAATTAATCAAATCATTATTCTTTTGTTATAAAACAAGATAATGTGAAAAACTTGATTATGAAGGGCTTTGATAATTTTTAGTGTCTGGATGATCAGAAAATCTTTTCCTTTTAATTGCTGTGTTGAAATTTTCTATTTTAAAATTATCATAACTAGATTTATTATTATAAGTAGATTTGTATAAAATATTTAAATTTTATTAAATTTCTTTATTAAATTGACCTATTTAAATAAAATATATTTATTAAATTATATGTACAAAATAAATAATTTATTGCTTATTATTTTTAAAAGTACTTTATTTTAAAAACTTAAAAAATGCAAATAAAATTTCCTAATTTAGCCCAATTAAAAAGAATATTTTGAGTTTACGGTAGACATTAATAATTTTTGGTCATGTCTTTACCTACTTCAGAGCTATCATGTGACCACTGGAATTGTAGGTATAAAAAATATAAGTCGTTGGGTTACATTTATGCAGATTCTATAGTGTAGTTCATAAGATTGAAAGGAGTAAAATTTTTGTTTTGTTACAGTGAGGGGAAGAGGGTTCCCAAGTGTTTGAAATGAATTTGAAATGAAATGAATTTGACTTTGACATTCATTTATTTCTTCAATCTTTGATTAATTCATTGAATATTATTGAGCACTATATGTCAGGCACTGTGGTAAGCACTGAAAATAGATGAGTAAGACACAGTGCCTGCCTTCTAGAAAATGGCAATCTAATGATGTACACATAGAAACAATGTTGGAATTTAAAGGAGGCTGTAAGTAATACATCTCTCTTACCCCTCTGAGTTTGGAGAGTGGGGTGGGAGTTAGGTGGATAGAGATAAAAATATTGTACTCATTTACTTATCTTTTCATTTATCCAGTCAACAAATGTGTTTTAATGTCTACTCTTAGCCAAGGAAGTGATTTTGTGGCTGTGGCAGCAAATGAAATAGACAAAGCTCTCTGCTCTCATGGTTAAGTGCTATGGAGATGAAAAAGAACAGGGAGTAGGAAAGATCTGGGCGGGGGGGCGGCTGGAGGTGGGACTGCAATATTAGATAGGATTGGCAGGGAAGGCCTCTTTGAGAAGATGAAAGGCTCGAAGGAAAGGAGAGTGTGAGGTATGTGGATATCAAAGAGTGCATCAGTACATTAAAAGGTCCTGAAGCAGGAGCATGTCTAAGAAATAACAGGAAGCCAGTGGCTGGAGTGGTATGAGTGGTGAGAAGGGTAAGAGGGGCACAGAGTCATGGAGACCACAGAGAATGAGAGCATGTCAGGCTTCATAGATCATTTAAGGATTTTACTTGTGAGTGATGTGTGAAATCACTGAAGGGTTCTGAGCAAAGGAGTAACATGATCTGACTTAAAATTTCACAGGATTGCTCTGCCTGTTATATTGAGAGTACACTGTGGGGACACATGAGTATAAGCAAAGAAATTAGCTAAGAGACTACTACAGTGATCCAGATAAGAAATGATACATGGCTTAGATCAGAGTGGAAGCAGTGCAGGTAGTGAGAACTAGTTAGAGGCTATGTATGATAGCCTCTATCATATGTATGATAGCCTTTATGATAGATTGATGTGGAATGTATAGAGAGAAGTGGATGATTCCAAGAAGTTTGGCCTGGGTAGTTAGAAGGATGGAGGTCAAACAAGATGAAGACTGAGAATCCTATTGGGCTTGGCAACATGGAGGTCATTGATGATATTGATAAGAGCAACTTGGATAGAGAAGGAGGTATGAAAGCCTGATGGAAAGGGTTCAAGAGAAAATTGGAAGAGAGAGTTTGATAAAATGAATATAGATAACTCTAGGAGTTTTACTATAAAGAGTAGCAAAGAAATAGAGTAGTAAGACTGAGGTAAAGAATTTGGCATGGGTCTGCAGCCAAATGTGCTTTCTTATGTGTATCCCAGAATTAAATTTATTCATCCAGTCACAGCTGGAAATGAGTCATTCAGCTTCTTAGAGGCAGGTTGTCTCTTAGCCTGAAGGTAGAGCAAGGGGCTGAGTTGAACATGCTTCCTTATTTTAAACTTCCAGTTAGTTAAATTCTCATTCCCTGGGGAAGAAGAAGAAAAGGATGTTGAAGAGGCCAGTCAGTCTCTCCTTACAGAAATATGAAAAGTCCTTAAAACCCCTAAAAAAGAAGTGTAATCAGTGTCATTCTAGGTGTATATATATGTATATAAAATTATTATGGCATCACAAAGGGCAATTATCTAACTCAGAGTCTGGAAAAGAGCAGTCATTGGAAACTTACTAAAAGTGACAATTTGAGTTGCAAAGGATATGTAGATGTTTCTGTGTTCGTGAAGATGATTATAGTAAGTATATTCCAAGTAGAAATTAAAAGGACAAGGATACCGAAGCTGATATGAACTATACTGTTAGGTTTTGCTGGAGCTTAAAGTGTAATTTAGAGTTTAGTTAGGGAAGAGGCCAGAGCATTAGACATGAGTTAAGTTTATAGAAGGTCTTGTGTGACATTTATCTTTGAAGATAGAAAGGTATAGAAGGTCTTGAGATAGAACTCCTGTGGCCAGATTGGGTTTTTAAATAGGTCATTGCTGTGGTTTTGTGAAAGGTGGATTTCAGAGGAATATTCTGAAGCAGGAGTTCAGTTAAAAGACTAATAATATGCAGTAGTTTAGATGAAAATAATAATGCCTTAGTTCAAGCAATTGTTGAAAGGGCAAATATGATTAATACTTGGGCAGTAAAATAAGTAGGACTTAATAGTTGTAGGGAATGAGAGAGAAAGAGGATGATGTCCAGATGGATAACACTGGGTACACGGTAGATGGAGGTGTCATCAAATATGTGAGTCAGCATGAGACAAATGGACATTTCATCAGGCTGTATGATGAGTTCAGTTTTAGACATTGCTGAGGCACCTATAGGATATATTTATTTAAAGCTTAGAGGAGGAGACCAGGCTATATATATTAGCTGTGAGAAACATCACTAGATATTGGGTAAATGCAATTACTGGAATAGATGTGATCAGCCAGGGAGGGAGTGTAGTGAGGAGAACAGATAACTGCTAACATAGGACTTCTGGGAAACACTAGCACTTAATGGCATAGAATGGAGGAAGAGCAGCCCAAAGAAAGAGAATAATCATAGTAATTAAGGGGAACCTGCAGAGTAGAATCCAAAAGATTGGAGAGAGTCAAAAGTTGGGGAGTAATCAGTAACTTCAAATGTGGACATGTAGTAGGGATGCCGAGTATGATAAGTGAAAAATGTCCATTATATTAAACTGTAATTACATATTATAAATATATATTCTTAAGTATATTTTAAGGATAAATTAGTGATCTTATTAAACATAATTTCAATAAAATGATAGAGATGGCTGAGTTTTGATGAGTAAATGAATGATGGGGGAGTTGGAAAAGTCAATTTGAATTAATTTTTTAAAAAAGATCATTTATTTATTTATCTATCTATCTATCTATCTATCTATCTGACAGAGACAGAGAGAGAGGCAGTGAGAGTAGGAACACAAGCAGGGGGAGAGGGAGAGGAAGAAGCAGGCTTCCTGCTGAGCAGGGAGCCTGACTCAGGCCAGGCTGATCCCAGGACCCTAGGATCATGACCTGAGCTGGAGGCAGACGCTTAACCACTGAGCCCACCCAGATGCCCCTTGAATTACTTTTTTAGAATTTAAAAATGAATTTTATAAAGACTGGGCAGAGATGAGTGGGGCTTGTTCTGGGAATTGTTTTTGAAAACAAAAGTTGCCTGAACATGTTTATAGTCTACGACAAAGAGATTGGTAGAAAGGGAATAATTGAGGATACTGAAGGAGAGATTACAGAAATAATAAGTTACTGAAAAACTATGAGATAACAGATAAAATGGGTGGTGGTAAATTTGAACTTACCCTCCCTTGAAGAATATTCTTTGAAGCTTGAGGAAAGAAAGTATCTGTCTTTATAGATATGGGGTTGGAAAATCAAGGTGCATCATCCCAGAAGATTTGCCCCCTCCTCCCCCCCCCCTTTTTTTTTTTTGGATAAAGTTGGAGATGGCAATAGTTGAGTGAAAGGCAGGCAGATATTAAGAATTTGGAGAGAATACTGAAGCTTTTAAGTAGTTGTTGAGGCAAATATTTGAGGGTAAGAACCTTAATCAAGTGAAAGGATTGGTAAGATGCTTCTGAGTATGTGATGGAGGTTGGACTCTAGAACTCTGTAGTGGCCGTAGTCTATGAAGGTTTAGGATTTTGCTCTCACAGTGCTTAGAAATGTAGATGTGGAGTCAGCAGTTTGCAACATTGATCTAGGATTGGGCTTTTTTTTTGGTAGCTCTGTTGGGAATTTGAAGGTGAAAGGAATAGGAGAATGTTGAATAGTTGAGAGAATAGTTAAGGTTAGTTCATATCTGTATATTAGGTTCAGGAAGAGAAATGAGGCATAAGCTATATATGCTAGAAGAAAATTGAGGTCAGTGTCTGTTCGGCATTGAAGAGTAGAAATGAGGTCATGAAATTGGAAGATGGTCAGGAAGTTGTGGTCACAGGGTTGTTGGACAGTTTTTTTCCATCTGGAACAATTTCAAGTGATTATAAGATCCTACATGTGAGTGATTGAATAAATTGAGTAAGGGTCCAGGAATTAAGATGATATGAATGTTGAGGCTGTGCTCTTAATTCTTTGCATATTTTGTATTTCCCAGAAAATTGGCAGAAATTGGGATTGAGAGAAAAACTAAGTCAGGTCTCAAGTCTTCAGTGGATGAGGTAGGGAATTATAGATGATAGCAAAACAGAATAGAGGATAGAATAAATGAATAACATACTCCCCAAAGCAGCATGAAGCTTTTACATGATGGGGAGAGTTATGGGGTGAAAAACCAGGAAGGAGTCAGCCTCCCTTGCTTGCCCAGCTGAATGGTTCTTACATATCTGAGAGTGTTGAGGGGGAATCAGCATCTGTAAAGGGTGAACCAAATTTCACTTCTGACTTGGAAATAGAGTGACTATTCTGGAAAAAAGCTTAGTCCTGGAGCTGTGGTTCCAGAAGATGAGTGGGATGTGGAGAGTGGGGTCATTAGTGGCAGAAGTAGAGAATGAGATCAGATGGGTTAAGTTGCCTTTCATCATTTTGTGATTGAAACTTAAAGGAGAAACATGTTTGAAAGTGATCTCAAATAGTGCAGTATTGGTGCAAATTGTTGAGAGTACCAGGTGGTTGCTGACTCAATCTGAGCACAGTAGTTTGGGGTACTGTAAGGTTTGCCGAGGGCCTGGCTAGGGCCTGGTTTAGGGAGAAGTTCTCTCAGGCTGTGTTAGAATGATGGAGGCAGAGCCAAAGGATATGGGTTAGATAGCTCCAGAATATTAATGGGCATTGTTCTGGATGTGGGCTGATGCACCCTGCTCTGTGTAACATTAGGCCCTTGCTAAAGTAAAAGAAGAGGGATCGCTTGATGTATATCAATAGAAGAGTCCTATTGGAGTATTGAAATGAGCCTTCATGAGTATACGTGTGTTAGAGTGCAATCCTTTATTGCTCTGTTCATTCAACAAATATCTTAGAGAGCTTGGATACATCAATGAGTAAAACAGACAAAAATCCTTACCTTTGTGGAGCGTGCATTCCAGTGAGGGGGCGGAGGGAAACTGATAAACATGAAAAATAAGTAATTTACTTAGTATGTTAAAAGTTAAGTGCTATGGAAAGGTAAAAAAAAAAAACATTCAGGAGAAGGAGTATTGGGAGAGGCTGCAATTTTATTTTATATTTTAATTTTTTAAAAGATTTATTTATTTTACTAACAGAGTACTCATGAGTAGGAGGAGGGGTAGAGGGTGAAGGAAAGAGACAGACTCCCTGCTGAGGCAGATTATTAATGCTGGGCTGAGTCTCATGACCCTGAGGTCTGGTCTCAGCCAGAATCAGGAGGCCGATGCTCAACCAACTGAGCCACCCACATGCCCCTAAAGGCTGCAATTTTAAATGTAATGGTTAGGGTAGGCATGATTGAGTAGGTGACATCTGAACAAACATTTGAAGGAGAGGAAATGAGCCATGTGACTTTGTGGGAAAGGTATTCTAGACCGAAAAAACAGTGCAAAGGCCCTGTGGTGGGTGTGCCTGGTGTGATAAGGAATAAGGAGAGTCCTATGAGTCTGCAGTGGATTAAAGAAGAGGAGTAGTGGGCAGTGAGTTTCAAGTGTTAGAATAATAATGTGAATAATTGAAGGTTGTTTTTAGGAATTAAATTCTAATTTATTATCAATAATATAGGTTTGTATTATTAAATATATAGTTCTAGTTATTTAAGTTTACCATGTTAAATGTAATAAGTAGTTAAAAAATGTAAGACTAAGAATTTGAGTTACAAAATGTATTATCAATCATTTTGTTTGAAGAATGACTTTTTAAGTTCTCTATCCTTAAGTTAGTAGTTTTCACTTCTTTACAGAATGATTTAGAACAAGTATTACGTCAAATTGGTGATAAGGACCAAAAGATCCAGAACCTTGAAGCCTTATTACAGAAAAGTAAAGAAAATATTTCCTTACTAGAAAAAGAAAGAGAAGATCTTTATGCAAAAATTCAGGCTGGTGAAGGAGAGACTGCTGTTCTTAACCAATTACAAGAAAAAAACCATACCTTACAGGAGCAAGTAAGCATGTCCAACGTATTCTATTTCTAAAACTGATTTTTATCTTTCTAAATCTTACTAAGTGCTTTGTTTAAATGACTCTTCATTCTGGTTATTATTAGTACTTTTTAAATATTATGTTCTTTTGACGACTACCATCTCATTTACCTTAGAGCTGGGTTGCTGTTAGAGTAAAAGTAAGTCAGCATAATTTGACAAAGAAAATCTCAGTTCATGTCCCAGCAAAAAAACTTATTACCTGTGTGACCACAAGTAAATCATTTTACCTTGTCAGCTCATTAGAAAAGTAGAGATGTTATTAATAATGCATTCTTGCTTCATGATATTTTGTGATGTTTTGAAAAAAGAATGAGTATTTATAAACTGAATATTTATAAACTGAACATATTATAAAACATATTTATAAACTGAAAGTACTAATCAAGTTACTTGTTACTATGTATTAGTTAATATGTGGGCTTACTAGTTACTTATATTTTGGTCATGATATGTCTTTGGAATACGGAGCTAATGATAATTTTGATAAGTTGCTTATATAGAATTTATAGTTGCTTTTTTTGAAGAGAAGTCTAATAAGAGAGTTATAATTAAATGAGAAAATGGTAAAATAAAATATCAATAGGTAATGCCACTTTTCTAATTCTTTTTAAAAGAATAAATAAAAATAAATCTATGTACTTTGCTTCCTATCATGTTGGAGTAACTGATATGTCTTTAATCCTTTCACCATAAATGACTAGAACAGTAGAAAAAAAATGTGTAAAACTACTGTTTTTAGATATTGTATAACAAGCAGTGCAGGGCTTTGATTCCTGAGAGAAGAGATGCAAGGGAAGTGAACCTTTTGATCATTCCAGCTTTTGACCGGGAGACATCTTCCAGACTGAGGTGCAGGTTGGGGGAATCCAAGGAAAGCACAGTGGTCTCACTGAACTAAGGAGTGAGAAATTGAAGTTCAGAAAAGTTGAGGCACCTGATACTTGTGGAGCAGAATATCGGAGAGGGGGGGAACAGTGGAGAGAAGCAGCCCCAGAAATCTGTATACAGGATCCACTTGAGCCTTTAGCTGACTGCTAAACTTTCCATTCATGTGGTGGGGCTTCATGAGGCCAGGCAGTGAACAATCATTAGGAAGCTGCAAATGGAAAAATGATCAGGGCTGGGAGATGTTCAAATCCAGGAAGAGAATAAAGATGTGGTTCAATGCTTTGGGGACATTTAGTAGAAACCCTGGGAATGTCAGATGTTAGGATAAAGCTAAACTGGCCCTAGGGTAAAAGCTAGTGTACACCTGACCTAACAAAGCATAAAAAGAAGCCTCAAAATGATCCAGCTGGATCACAGGTTTGTTAACTGCCTGTTGGAACAAAACTAAACATTTCTGAAAGAAGACAACAAAATCAGGACTTGTTATCATAAATATAAAAAAATTACTAGACATTCAAAGAAGAAAACATGTATGACTCTTAAAATACGCTTATTAATATAAAGGAAAAACTATAATAATGGAAATAGAAGTGAAAATGATAAAGAATTAAATGGAACTTCATATGTTTATTATTCCATATATAAATATAAATATATACACACACATATATGGGCTTTATAAATTAACCAAGTAGAAAGTACAGTAGTGAACATTAAGACAAGGCAATTGAAGCTGTCCCTAATGAAGCACACAGAGAAAAAAAGCTTGGGCTAAAAAAACTCCTCAAAAAACCCAAAACCAAAAAACTCTGCTTTAGTGACTGTGGAACAGTATCATGTAATCTAGCATACATGTAATTGATGTGACAGGGTGGGGAGGAGAAAATAGTTATTGAAATAATGGCTGAAACAAGTTTCAGATTGATTAAAAATACGAATCCATAGATTCAAAAACCTCAGTGAGCTCTAAGCAAGGTACACCAAAGAAACATCAAATGAATTGGATTTCATCTAAATTGAAATGTTTGCTTTTCAAAAGGTGCCATTACAAAAATAAAAGCTGAGGCACAGACTGGGAGAAAATATTTGCAGTACATATATCTGACAATTCAGAAATATTCAGAATATATAAGGAACTCTTATTACTTAGACCAGTGATTGTCTGGGGCTACAGATGAGTGGAGGGTATGGACTGCAAAGGGGCATGAGTAAAGTTTTTGGGGTAATTGAAATGATCTCCATCTGATTGTGGCAGTGGTTAAATGAGTGTGTAATTTATCAAATCTCAAGCTGTGCAATTAAATTGGGTGAATTTTATTTCATATAAATTATAGCTCAGTAGAGGTGGTTTTAAAAATAATAGGAATCTGAATTAATTGTTGTTTTCTAATAGTTTTGAGAGATTGCTTATTTTTGGAAAGATGTGAATAAATTTTCTTGAAGAAAATATGAGATAACCTATTACAGAGCACTTTAATATTCTCATGGGACTTAAATTTTTTTCTTTTTTAGTTATTATTATATCATTTGTGATCTTCATAATTAGAGTCTTGCTTGTATGATAGGTAACTCAACTCACAGAGAAGCTGAAGAATCAGTCAGAAAGCCATAAACAGGCCCAGGAGAATTTGCACGACCAAGTGCAAGAGCAGAAGGCACATCTTAGAGCTGCACAAGACCGTGTTCTTTCCTTAGAAACTAGTGTCAGTGAATTGACTAGTCAATTAAATGAGAGCAAGGAGAAGGTTTCCCAGCTTGACATACAGGTAATATTGAATTATGCAATTTAATGTGAGTTTGTCTGAATAAAACACCTATTTTAGACCATCAAATGTTATAAATTCTGTTTCTTTCTCCTTGTGTCTCTCTGTCTCCCCCTATCCCCCACCACTCTCTCCCTTCTCTCTGCTTTGTTGATTAATGGAAAAACGGTAGGAATAGGAATTAAATAAAGGTTGTATCTAGACAGTTTATTGAGCTTTCATGTTTGCCTTTTTTTTCTTTATTTCTTCTGGCAAACCCTACCTTCTGAAACCGCTAGATTTTTTTGCTTTTCTTTTTTTCTATGAAATCCTTATTGTTATTTCTGAAGTTCAAAGTCATTTGATATTATGCCATTAGATTTCTATGTTAAATACTTTTGACTTTGATTTTTTAGATTTTACTTTAAAGGTTTGATTTAAAAAAATCAAACATTATATATTTTATATATATATTTTTAGTATATATATATTAGTATATATATATATATATATATAAAGTTATATATTTTTAGTATACATTCTTTCAGAGGCCAATATAGATGCCTGTTCAATGAATTAATGATGGGATGGTAATTAAAACAGATTTCTTTTTCCATTCTCATTGTTGGTTTCTTATCCTATACTATAGAAAGAAAGTAATCGAAATATTTCTAAACCTTGATTTTATTTTAGGAAAATAATTCTATTGAAAATAAGCAATATAGAATAGTATAACAGGGATAGTTATTAACTTGGAGGAAGAGGATACACATTTCTTCATATTCAAAATATAATTATTTGTTATATGAGTTATATGATAACCCAATATTTGGAAGTCCAATTTGAGAGAGGGAGAAGTATTTTGGTGTCATGTAGGGACATATATATCATCATGTATATCATGATAAACTTCATCATTTATCCAAACATTATTAGGAGTCTTTTCTCTTACACGTTCCTGTTTGGGGGATAATCATATACTTACTTTTCAATGTCTTAATCCATATGTTTTTTGCCAAAGGACTTAATTTTAAAAATAATTTAGTGACAAAAGCCATGTATGTTCACGAACTGGGAAATTGAGAACTATCTACAAATTAAATGACTGGTCGATTTTGCTACAGATTAAAGCGAAAACTGAATTACTGCTATCAGCAGAAGCAGCAAAAACTGCTCAGAGAGCAGATCTTCAGAATCATTTGGACACAGCCCAAAATGCATTACAAGATAAACAGCAGGTAAGTGAACCTGATGCAGTTTCATTTGATAAACTAATGTTTTGGTAGATGAATTAATTGCAAACATGTATAAAAATGATACTCAGTTTTATTAATGTCATGATCAACTTGCTTACTCCCTTTGATTTCTCCCTGAGTTCAGAGCCTACAAAAAAAGTAAACGATCAAAAGTATGTTAGCAAATGTTGAGGTTCATTAAGAATCAATTGTAAATTAAAACAGTAACAGAATATGACCTTATCGAGGTAGGATGTGTGTGTTGTAACACTGGAAGGTTTGGAGATGGTGTAGAAGAATAAGCCACCTTTATACGTTGCTGGTGATTGTATATGTTAGTTCAACCTTTTAATGGTCATAGGGAAAGCTGTTTGGCAATATATTTCAAGAACTCTGGGATTTATTTTTTAGCTCACTTTTAGTTCTTTATCCTAAGGGAATAATCATAGTTTTTAGGATGCTATTTGCATTTCTGTTAATAAAATGCAAAAAAGTTTAGTAGCAATCCAAGAATCTAAAAAGGACATTTGGATAAAAGGTGGTCTAGATTAAACAAAATGGAAATTTATGCAAATACAATATTTTAGAAAATAATACCACAATTTGATGATGCATTGTTATGTTAAAGATTATAATAAAACAGTATGTAAAGTGAGGTTCTCTTCCTATTTTAAAAGTATAAATCAAAAGATTGATATACACAGAAAAGATTAAGAGGAAACTTATCAAAACATTAATAGTGGTTATTTGTGGGTAGTGGATTTACTAGTAATTTGTATTTTGTTCTTTCAGTGCTTTTAGAATCTACAAATGAACAAGTTCATAGATGTGGTCACTGTTTTTTTTTTTTTTTTTTTTTTAAAGATTTATTTATTTATTTATTTGACAGAGAGAGAGAGAGAGATCACAACTAGACAGAGAGGCAGGTAGAGAGAGAGAGAGAGGGAAGCAGGCTCCCTGCTGAGCAGATAGCCCGATGCGGGACTCGATCCCAGGAACCTGAGATCATGACCTGAGCTGAAGGCAGCGGCTTAACCCACTGAGCCACCCAGGCGCCCCTGGTCACTGTTTTTAAATGTTATTTTTTGAAATGGCATCTTGAACATTGAAAACAATTATAATATAAAAGTGTTATTTTATAATTGGCCTATTTAATATTCTGTTGTATCTTTTGGTTCCTAAAATAACTCTTCCTAGAAAAAGTTAATGAGTGAATATGCATATAAACTTAGTATCTCATGCTGTGTACAGTCTCAGTTCAGGTCCTTTGTACTGGTAAATATAACCTCTGATTCATCATTAGACTTCTTTCCAGTCTTACTATAATAGTTTCTTAAATAAAATTAGAATTTTCAATTTTACTTTGATGAAACATTTAGGCATACAATAAAGTAAACCTTACAAAGTTTTCTTCAATTGTACTTTTCTTACAGGAGTTAAATAAGATCACTACTCAGTTGGATCAGGTCACTGCAAAGTTGCAGGATAAGCAAGAACATTGCAGTCAGCTGGAAAGTCACCTTAAAGAATATAAAGAGAAACACCTCTCTTTAGAACAAAAAAATGAAGAATTAGAAGGTCAAATTAAGGTTAGTATAAAAGATACTGAATTAACGTATATTTTCTGCTGTAGTAATGGAAACTGATAACATAGAAGGAATTGAGGATCTTAAATTTGCAAACAAGGATGAAGTTGTCATATAAAAGTTGAAATTACATGTAATTTTTCAGGTCTTAATTTTGAATTCCATCTTTAATTTTATTTCTTCATTAATGGGTGGCTTTTACAAATGGCAGTTTTAACATGTATCTTGGTTTCCTTTGTAATGTGTAACTATTTCAAAGCAACAATGAACCAGGAATCTACTCTGTAATTATAAGGAACTTACCATTCTGTTGTTGTTATGAGGCCTCTTCTGTTCCATCATTCTCATCTCCTTACTTCCTTATTCCAATATATATATATATATATATATATATATATATATATATGAATGACAGGTGTCTTCCTTCTTTAAACTTTACATTTATACCCTTTGCATTTTCTTTTTAGTTTGATAATAAATTTATTCTGTAGTAAATTGCTTCTTACTTTAATACAATTCCAAGTGAAAATGTTGATTTACCAAAGAGGTTAAATGACTAGACCTGTGAGAAGAGGATTTGACCTGAGTCCTTTGTCCTTTAGATGGGATCTACTATCAATTAAACAAATATTTCTCAAATTTATGTGTGTGTGTGTGTGTGTGTGTGTGTGCTATACCTTCACAATCAGATGAAACACTTCTGTAGACCTATTGAATATATATGTGTATATCAACACCGATACAACATGGAAAAATGTTGTATGCATACAAATCTGTTTATGGGTTTCTTTTTCTTTTTATTATGGCCAGTGATAATAATAATGACAAATTACTTTTTGTAATGTTTGAAAAGAACAGAGAGACCATTTTATTGAAAAGCATCTAATAAGAATTCTCTTTGGTATCTTTTACATTTTATTGAAAAGCATCTAATGAGAATTCTCTTTGGTATCTTTTACAAATTATTTAGAACCAGTAGTGTCTCTTGTGATTACCAGATCTTTAACATTTGGTAGTTATTTTAGGAAGTTTTCCATGTGTTTTATTTAGTTATTTGTTACAGAATTTTACAGTTACATCCAATATCCAGTGTAAGTGTTGAATAAGAGCCACAGTACCTAGATTGGTTTATAAAATACTTAGGGTACAAAATTATTACAACTATATAAGAAAATGTATTGCTCATTGATACTTAAACTTTACACTCAACAGCTTGATTTTGTAAATTTGTAAAAGTATACACAGTTATATGTATGATATGTATGTGTATGAGACAGAAACTATGCTATAAAGAACAGGAATCTTTAAACCAAGAATTTAAAGATGCAAAACCAAGTATTCAATTGACTTTATATTTAGGGTCAACAAATGTAACAAGAAGGATGACATGATAACTCCATTTTAGTTTTGAATGAATATTTACAATTACATCGGTGTTGTTCACTGCTATAAAGGATAGTATATTTTAAGTGGACCCACATGTGAACCTGTTATCTTGTCCTTTCACACTTGAATTAAAACTTTTTTTCAAGTAATAGACATAATTATTTTAAGTTTATTCTCTTTTTTAGAGTTAATTTTTAAAAGTAGATACTTACTGACTGCCTGTCATTTATAAAGCCTGTGGTAGTTCCTTTGAAAGATTCCAAAATAAATAGTTCCTTTATTCAGTAATGGCTTCAGAATGGAAAATGTTTTTTATTATAACATAAATATTTTATGGTTATTATTGTATGTTATGTCAACATCAATTTGAGTATAAACAAAAATGTTATATTTAATAATAGATGGATAATTATTGACATTAAAATGGTTACTGTATCATATTTCTTCCATAGAAACTAGAAGTGGATACTCTTGAAGTTAAAGGAAGCAAGGAACAAGCTTTGCAGGATCTACAACTGCAAAGACAGCTGAATACAGATTTAGAGCTTAGAGCCACAGAATTGAGTAAACAACTTGAAATGGAGAAAGAAATGTAAGCTAAACTACTTTAAGGAGGGATTATAAACTATTAAAATATTATGGTTTCAATTTTGCTATTGCAGGGCTTAAAGATTTATTTAATGTTTATGTTGATTCTATAAACTCTGATGTTTATATCAATGAATGAAAAATAAAGCCATCATACTAGGGTTAAATTTACCTTCACTAGAAAGGACTGAAAATCTGGGTCATCCAGTCTCTTTTCAACAGTAGTATGGTACTCATTTATCTGAGTTAAAGCAATTGTTTTGAGTTGTTCACTAATTTGAATAAATAAATTTAAAAGTAACAAATAGAGGAGTATTTCTAATATCAGCCAAGAAGCAATTGGGCTTCTACTTTGAGAGACTATATCAAGTAGGGAATGTATACTTTCTTATAAGAAATGATCTGTTTTAGCTTTGTGATGTATCTTAACAAATCATATTAATGAGCACAAGGGAAAACCTGGAATCAGTGTACCTTTTTAAAAATTATTGAAGTAAATTTTATATACCATTAAATGCACAGATCTCACATGTACAATTTGAGTTTTAGTAGGTATATACTTTGTGCAATAAAATGCACCCCCTTCCCCCACAACATTTTTATTACCTGTGGAGTTTTCTCAGGTGTCCTAGTCAATACCTTGTAGACACCACAGTTCTAATTTCAGTCTCCATAGATTGCTGTTATGTGTTTTTGAAATGAAATTATGCAGTATGTTCTTTTTTATAACTGCCTTTTTTTCACTTAACATACTCTTTTTAAAATTCATCCATGTAGTTGAATAAATATTGTTCCACTGAATGAATATTACAATTTGATTATCTTTTTTGGGTGGTATTTTTTTGGTTGTTTGCAGTTTTTACCTGTTAAGAATAAAGATGCTATCAGTATTCTTAAATAAGCATTTTTGTGAAAGTTCAGCATCATGGTGGGGTAGATATATGTTTAATTTTATGAAAAACTGCCAAATCTTTTCCCAAAATGGCTGTACCATTTTTTGGTAAAGATTTTATTTATTTATTTGACAGACAGAGATCACAAGTAGGCAGAGAGGCAGACAGAGAGACGGGGGTGGGGTGGGGGGTGGTGGGACAGGCTCCCTGCTGAGCAGGAAGCTGGATGCAGGCCTCAATCCCAGGACCCTGGGATAATGACCAGAGCCGAAGACAGAGGCTTTAACCCACTGAGCCACCCAGGCACCTTTGGCTGTACCATTTTATACTCCTAATGGCAGTGTTTCAGTTGCTTCACATCCTTGCCAGTATTTGGTGTTGTTGGTCCTTTAACTTTAGCTACTTATTGACTGTGAAATAGTATCTTATTGTGAGCTTAATTTGCATTTTTTCACTTGTGAAGTGTCAAATTATTTTGCCTATTAAAATTTTTTCCCACTGGAATCTTTTTATTATTGATTTGTAGGAGTTCTTTGTATATTGAAAGTACTAATCCTTTGCCAGATAGCTAAGCAGACAGACAAATAGATTTTCAAGACTTTGCAGATTTGTTTTACATTTTTTTGGTGGTATCTTTCAGTGAAAAGTTTTAAATTTTGGTTGAATTCAATTTGTCATTTTTAAAAAAATTTATGTTTTTTGTCTTTTTTAAGAAACTTCTGGCTGTCCTCAGGGTTTATGAAGAATTCTTTTATGTTTTCTTCTGGAAATTTTATAATTTTAGTTTTTACATTTAGGTCTAGGATCTACCTTGAACTCATTTTTGTGAGAGGTATGAGATGGAGGTCCAGGATTATCTTTTTTCCTGTACATCATTAAGTTATTCTAGTACCATTTTTTGATAAAACCTTTTTCTCCCAATAAGTGGCCTTTCATGCCTTTGTCAAAGCAGTTATTTTAATATATGTGGGTTCATTTGTGGACTCAATTCTGTTCTCTTGGTCTTTATGTCTGTATGGTATTCTGACACCAGTACCATCCTGTGTTGATTTTTGTAGCTTTGTGGTATAGGTCTTGTTATCAGGTTGTATCAGCCCTCCAATTTAATTCTTTTTCAAGATTGTCTTGATGCTTTTAAGTTTATTGCTTTTCCATATAAATTTTAATATTAACATCCATTTCTATAAATCAAACTATTGGGTTTTGATTGGAATTACAATGAATCTGCAGTTCAGTTTGGGGAGAATTAATGTTTTAAGAATACTGAGTCTTCTAGGGGCACCTGGGTGGCTCAGTGGGTTAATTAAGCCTCTGCCTTCGGCTCAGGTCATGATCTCAGCGTCCTGGGATTGAGCCCCACATCGGGCTGTCTGCTCAGCAGGGAGCCTGCTTCCCCCTCCCTCTCTGCCTACTTGTGATCTCTCTCTCTGTGTCAAATAAATAAATAAAAAATTAAAAATAAAAAAGAATACTGAGTCTTCTAATCCATGAATGTAGTATTTCTCTAATATTTATGTCTTCTTTAGTATCTGATTAACATTTTGTTTTTAAAATAGGAATCTTAAATATCTCTTCCTAAATTTAATCCTAAATATTTGATGTTTTTCAGGTTTTAAAATTTTCTGATTGTGTGTGGCTAGTATAAAAATACAATTGAGCCTTGCTAAATTCACATTTTGGTTTTGTAGAGTTTTTAGAATATTCTAAGTGGAAAATCTTGGTATTTGTTAATTATCAACAGTTTTTTTTTTTTTCCCCATTCTGTAGGCCTTTTATTTTATTTTATTTTATTTATTTTTTCTTTTCTTGATTTACTGTTAGCTGACACCTCCAGTGAATTTTGAATAAAAAGATAGTGGATCTCCCTGCATTGTTCCAGCTTTGGGTTGGAAACATGAAATATTTTATCATTAATTTTGAGATTAGCTGTGTGTCCCCCCCACCCCAGATTCTTTTATCAGATTGAGAGCATTACTATCTATACTAGTTTTCTTAAATTTTTTTTTTATCAACTTCTTTTTCCTGCATCTAATGATATGATCATATGGTTTTTCCTTCTTTATTCTATTAATATGGTGAATTGCATTGATTGCTTTTTTAAATAGTAAACCAACTTTGCTTTCCTTGGATAAATCCCACTTGATTATCCTGTATTATTCTTTTTATATATTGCTGTTTTTGAGTTGATAACACTTTGATTAGAATTTTATGCATTCATGGGGGCTGTTGGTCTGGTTGTTCTTTAATATCATTGTCGTTGTTTTGGAATTATGGTCATGCTGGTCTTAAAAATAAATTGACAGGGGTGCCTGGGTGGCTCAGTGGGTTAAAGCCTCTGCCTTCAGCTCAGGTCATGATCCCAGGGTGCTGGGATTGAGCCCCACATTGGGCTCTCTGCTCAGCAGGGAGCCTGCTTCCTCCTCTCTCTCTGCCTGCCTCTCTGCCTACTTGTGATCTCTGTCAAATAAATAAAATCTTTAAAAATAATAATAACAAATAAATAGACAGTTTTCTTTCTTCCTCTCCTTTCTAAAAGAGTTTGTGAGGGGTATTATTTATTTCTTAAATGTTTTATTAAATCCACCAATGAACCAACTGACCTGAAGTTCTCTATGGATTGCTTCTTAATTTAGAGTTCAATTTATTTAATAGATACAGGGCTAGTATTTTTTTCTAATATTTTATTTGAGTCAGTTTTGATAATTTGTGTTTTTGAAGGAATTTTTCCATTTAATCTAAACTTCAAATTTATTGGTATAATGTTCACAAGATCATTATACTTTTAAGGTCTGTAGGCTCTGTAGTGATGTCTTATTATTCTTAATAGTGCTAATTTATGTTCTCTTTTTCTTGATCAATCTAATTTGGGGTTTATCGGTTACATAAAAAAACTTTTGATTTTGTCAATTTTCTTTTTTTTGGATTAGAACTTCATTTATTTACTTGAACTTTATTTATTTTTTAAAAATTTTATTTTAAGTAGGCTCTATGCCCAATGTGGGGCTCAAACTCACAACCCTAAGATCAAGAGTCATGTGCTCTACTGACTGAGCCAGCCAGGTGTCCCTGATTTTGTCAATTTTCTATTTCATTTATTTCTCATCTTCTCTTTAGTATTTTCTCCCTTAGACTTTGGGTTTAGTTTGCTTTTCTTTTTATAGCTTTTTAATGTGGAAGCTTCCCTGTGGTTGTCCACCTTTTGTAGTATCTGTTTCATTTTCATAGTTACTCATCCTCTTCGTATTTTGCCAGGTTTCTGCAAATGGTACCTATATGTCGTAGTCCAGTAAAATCAGTTTAGTATGACAATTTTTAACAGATGGAATAAATTACCTTGAGGAAGATTGTCTTTTCCCATTTGTACTAAGTGCTTAATGGGCTTATTTATGATCGCTCTGAGTATAAGGGTGAATTAGTTTAGAAGATATTAGGATCTAAAAGATGAATTGATAAGAGAAATTTTAAATGTCCTTAGTGGCAGAGGGGGTATCTGCCTCCAGACATACCCCATATATTCATAAAAGTGCTGAGATGAGGCATCTTTTGTTCACCTCTAAGGTAGAATTAGTCTCTTTCTTAGCTTGTTCTTGATGTTGAAGCTTCCATTGGGTCTTACCATAAAATCTTCAATGGACACATAACTCACCAGAATTTTGATGGAAAAAATCAGTTCCACTCCATTTATCTGGATTTTTTCAAAGGAGGGGTTGTCACCAGTCACATTTCAGTAGACTTTGCCTTTAAATGCCAAATAGACCTCTCTGACTGAGTTCACAGACTTGATCTGTGTCAAGGGTATGAAGGTTTTTTGACTCTGAGTAATAAAGATGGAAACTGACAACCTAGAGAGGTACCCCTCAGGGAAATGAAATAAAACCTGTCAGATTGATGATAATTAAGTTGTTTGACACGTTCATGATTTTGCCCTTGTTTGGGAGTGATGAGAAAAATTTCTTGTTTTCACATATAGTGAAGTATTTGAATTTGAGGGTATAAAGGTGCATTATATACCTTAAATGGTGTTCCTTCTCCCTATTAACATCATAGTTTGGGGAGCACATATAATCTCTTATATCACCCACTGAGTAATTTGTCACTTTTGGAACCCAATCGTCAGTCCATGAAAATCACCTCTGAGCTGGTTCTTGTTCTTCTTCCCAAGGCCCCTGTGGGCACAAAGGTTCTTTCCATTTCTAATGGGTTCAAAGTAAATGGGCCCATTTCTACTCCATGTTCTAATCTCATGGTTCAGAACTCATGCAGAGGCTTCTATATCATATTGAAGTAGGGAAACCTTTTAATACTAAAGTCTTTTTTTGCCTATATACTTTATGGAAACTTTTTAATGTAATATCTTGCATTTCTACTCTACCAACTATGAAAAAAGGGCTGGGTAAACACATCCAGCATTTTACTAAACCTTACCCCTGATTCCAGGTCTCAGCCCAAAAAACAGGGCAAGGTTTCCCCTTTTACAAGGCCCTCTTACATCTCTGCATTCAGCTCTCCTTCCAACTCTCATCTTGCAGTGTATTTTCATTACCGTAATATCCTTTGTGATTTTTTTCTTTGATACAAGGAGTATTTCTTTATTTACAAATTTATTTTATTTTTTTAGAGATTTTATTTATTTATTTGACAGAGATCACAAGTAGAGAGGGAGGCAGAGAGAGGGGGGGGAAGCAGGCTCCCTGCTGAGCACAGAGCCCAATGTGGGGCTCGATCTCAGGACCCTGGGACCATGACCTGAGCCGAAGGCAGAGGCTTTAACCCTCTGAGCCACTCAGGCGCCCCTCTTTATTTATAAATTTATTTTAAAGATTTATTTTATTTATTTGAGAGAGAGAGCATGAGAGGGGAGAGATCAGAGGGAGAAGCAGACTCTCTGTTGAGCAGGGAGCCCGATGTGGGACTTGATCCCAGGACTCCAGGATCATGACCCGAGGTGAAGGCAGTTGCTTGACCAACTGAGCCACCCAGGAGCCCGATACATGGAGTATTTAGAAGTATGTTGTTTACTTTCCAGATATTTGGAGCTTTTCTAGATAGTTGTTACTAACTTTTAATTTAATTCCATTGTGAACAGAGAACATGCTCTGTAAAATTTGGTCTTTTAAAACTGTCTTATTTATTGCCCAGTGTATGGTTTACCTTGGTTCATTTTTCCATGTGCACATAGGTATATTCTCTGTTGGTAAGTGTTCTATCTATAAGTTTTAGTCAAGGTGGTTGATAGTGTTTTAAAAAATAGGGTTTTTGTTGTTGTTGTTGTTTGTTTGAATATGGTTGATACACAATGTTACTTTAGTTTCAGCTGTATAACAAAGTGACTCAAGACCTCTATATTTTCTGCTATGCTCACCACAATGGTAGCTACCATCTGTCACCAGGCAACTCTATTACAATACGATTGAGTAGGTTTCTTATTCTATACTTTTTGTTCTCGTGATATATTCATTCCAGATAACGTTTAACCTTCTTTATCCTTGCTTTCCCCCGACCTCTGGTTGTTTTGTCAATTCTGAAAAAAGGTGTTGTTTCCAACTATGATTGAAGATTTATTTATTACTTCCTTTAGTGCCCTTTTTAAAATTAAAGTTTTACGTGACAATGAAAGACTTTATTTCTGTTTTTCCTTCTTTCACATAATCTTACGATTTTATAATAATTATTTATGGGAAAGTTAAGTATCATAGAGATATATATCAAGTACTAATTTTAGGGTTGCTTGATAGGAATTGTAGCTATATGAAAAAGATAATGACCTTTCTATTTAGACCTTTGAAAATCAGTGAGGTACAGTATCCTATGAATGCACTTTTCAAGCCACTTTTAGAAAGTAAAAGTAAATTTCTGGGACTAAAAGTTGAAAAATTTCCAAATTTAAATATAATTCTGGTATTGTATAAATACCCAACTTCAAATATGTGGCTAGTACATCTTTTAGCAACCTCTCTTTAACATATTATTAAATTTATACTGATTATAAAGTACATCAGAAATAGTATGCATTCAAGAAATGTTACTTTGCATCTGGTTTTATTTTCACTTTAAAAATGGTTGATCTTTAATATGTGGGGTTTTTTGGATGCATAATTTCATTTTGTCAAAACAGTAGAAGTTCTTAACTTTCTTAAAGCTATATCTTCATTTCTTTATTCTTGTAGCTTATTCATTTAGGTATAGAAAACTTACATTTAAGGCACAAATGATAAGTCTCTTCTATAATCTGCTAGAATTAAAATAAATCTTTTGTCTTTCTTTCTGTTTGAAGTGAAATATTTCTTTTTTACTTTTTTTCCTACACTAATCATATTTTAAAGTTTAATATCTAGAAAATACATAATGTGTTTTATGTTTTCAAGGTAAGCGGCAAGGTGCTCTGTATGCATGGGGGCTAACACAATGAATAAGTTCTTTAAGGTACATGGAAAACCTTTTCTGGCTGTTGTAGACTTGAGGGTCAGATATATGTACAGTTTTGGGGGACATCCATTGCAATAGATGAGACTGGATTTGACTTAAAGAAAATCATCTTTATCTGTCAAATGATCAGATCAGATTTAAGGTGTTTTCAGTTGTGTTGTTTTATGACATTAAATTATTATTTTTACTTCTGAGCTACACAAGAAAGTTTTAAAACTCAATTATTAATTTAAAATAATAATTATTAATTTTTAATGCTTATTAAGAATTGTAAATTATGCATTAATTAAAAATTTGTTTCTTAAATATTTAGAGTATCCAGTATGAAGTTGGATCTTCAGAAAAAATCTGAAGCCCTTGAAAATATTAAGCAAATGCTTACTAAGCAAGAGGAAGAAAAAAAAATCCTTAAACAAGAAATTGAAAATTTAAGTCAGGATACAAAGATGCAGCACAAGGAATTAAATAATAAAATTCAAACAGCAGCAGCAGAACTACAAAAAGTGAAGATGGAGAAAGAAACTCTAATGACAGAGCTTTCTGCAACAAAAGAGAATCTATCAAAAGTTTCTGATTCTTTGAGGAACTCCAAAAGTGAATTTGAAAAGGAAAATCAGAAAGGAAAAGCTGCTATATTAGATTTGGTTAGTTGTTTATGTTTACTTAGGTAGAAGTAATTTTTATCTAAAATGTACTGGTTTTTCTGCTTAACCCACCGTTGACTTTTTATCCTACATTTAAATGATTTCAAGTAATTCTTATGAGAAAAGGAATTGGGATTTCTTAACCTGAGAAAAAGATATTGGTGTTTGTGTGTAAAATTTCCAGAGGCCCAGGAAACTTTTAGTTGAATATACAGTTTTTGTCTGTTGTTGGTATGATGTTGGGTTTGGGAGAGAGTGCTGCCTGTTTGTCCTCAGAGACATTTTCATAGAGAATGTAACCGCTGATTCAAGCATTATTCTCTTGCCTGAAAAAAAATAGAAAAAAAAAAAAAAACCCAGAGGATCTTGATGACTTTTAATTCTGATATTATAAACTTTCCAAGTTGTTCTAAATGTTCTGAATGTTCTACAACTCTAGATAATGTCATGTTTTAGAATTACCATAAAACATATTTAAACTATATGAAATAAAAGTCACACAGTTTCAGGAAATGCTAAATGGGGAATGTACTCTCAGAAATCCATAGGATGCCTGGGTGGCTTAGTTGGTTAAGCATCTGATTCCTGATTTTGGCTCAGGTCATGATCTCAAGATCCTGGAATCAAGCCCTGTGACTGGCTCAGTGTGGTGTCTGCTTGAGTTTCTCTCCCTCTGCCCTTTCCCCTGCTCATGCGTACTCTTTCTCTCTCTCTCATATAAATAAATAAATCTGCAAAAAAAAAAAATATTTTAACCCAGAATAACAGAGTAACAGCATGTTACATGTTACAGCATGTAGCAATATGAAGGTCAGTGAAAATGTTCAGTAGCACAAAAAATATATAATATTAGCATGTTACTTTTATGTTCCTTTCTGTTTGGAGAAAACATCTCCTATCTGTACAGCTTCCCTCTTAAGTTGTGATTATTCTTTATTTATATGAATTTGAATATATTTATATAAGACATATATAAATATATATGTAATATAAATCATATATATAATATGTGATTATTCTTTATTGTTTTAATACATTCTTTTACAAAAATTTCCTTTTTTCCATTTTCTTGATGATTGTCATTCTCCTTTTACGAGCTTTTTTTAAAAAGTAGCTCCACGCCCAACATGGGGCTCAAACTCAGGACCCTGAGATCAGGAGCTGCAGGCTCTGCCAACTGAACCAGCCAGGCGCCTCTTTTGTTATTCTACTTTTAAAATGGCATGACAAGTTAATTAATTGTAATTAATTGTGTGACCTAAAAATGTGGTTTCCAAAGCGTTCTCCTGCTGGTTGATGATAGAAGCTTTTTAACCTTTTTCCATCTGTCTACCTTTATTGCTCTAATATTTGGCTGTTTATAACTCAAATGGATGATTCTATCCCATGCTAACCCATCAATGATTCTAGTGTATTTCTATGTGTGGATCTTACTAAGCATATAAATCAAACTTTTTAAACTTACTACAGATATCTTCTGTATAATGTAGTTTTTATATTTTTTAGGAAAAAACTTGCAAAGAATTAAAGCATCAGCTTCAAGTACAGATGGAGAACGCACTTAAGGAACAGAGTGAACTAAAAAAGTCACTCGAAAAAGAGAAGCAGGTAAGATTTTTTTTCTGTAATGTAAAATATGTGAAGAATAATAAGGTCTGTATTTTCAAAATTTCACACTGATACTTAAGTCAGAGGAGGTTTATGTCTCTGAAATGTGATGGATCACAAAAAAATAGTTTAAAATTGTCATTTATGTTCTACCTGCTGCTAAAAGATTTAAGCTACTTTATAATAAAAGACCCAAAATAAAGGATTACAATTAATAAAGTTAATTGGGCCAATTTACTATAGAGTTATAACTAGATAATTTAGATTAAGGAACATTATTATGATTGAGAAAAATACCTTGATAGGCTTTCCATAGAAATAATATTTTAACAGCTCTTTATTTCATGGACATTTATATTTAATGGTATGTTAACGTTGTATAACAACAGATTTTCTGTGGTTAATGCTTTTATTGCTCTCCATCTAAAATAAATAAGCAAATGAGTAAATAAATGGGTATAATATATAGTTGTTATTCTCTGAAGACCTACCTCTAGCAGTCCAGGCATGTAGTTTTTCTATAGAGATCTGATTTGATAAAGCAGCAAAATCTAGTCTTGAGAAGTCCTTAATATGATTGTAGTCTGCTTGTTGCTTGAAAGGAGACCACTTGTGTTTTAGATGCCAGTCATTAAGTGGCAAAATTATGGTGGCTTAGTGATCAAGCTCCGAATCCATTGTCCAGATTTATATCCTGACTGTGCTATTTGCTAGGTATGCTGTCTTGCCTTGTTTTAGGCAGATTACATAATCTCTCCATGCTCCCATTTCCTCAGCAGTAAAATGGGGCTAATAAAAGAATCTATGCTGTAGGATTATGTTAGGAGAAAATTGGGTTAATATATTTCAAAGTGCTTGGAACCATTATAACAGAATAAAATAAATGCTCAGATGTTAGCTATCATTTTATCATTGGTTATCATATTATAATCATCATCGTTACACTGCCTGACTCCCTGTTTTGCATAAAAGTTGGAGATAAGCTGAAGCAACCATATGTAGTGGTGAAACTTTTCAGAAGTAACTTTGAATATGGTCAAATGCACAAGTTAGGTTCATAATGAAATATGCATAAAACATGAAAACATGACTTTGGCTGGAAGGACTGGAGATCATTGTAGTTCACGTTGGCCACAGAAGAACCTCAGTGTGACTTCTGTATTTTGAACAGAAATATATCCTAGTAGATTATAAAAACATGGTAGTAGCACAACATACCCCAGATCTCTAAATGAAGAAACTATTGCATGGGATAGTTTAATGTCATCAGACAGATCCTAAACATATTTGCCAAAAATGATTTTAGTTGTATCAGAGTAAATATGGAGCTATTCTTTCTGATTAACCATGGCCAATGAGCTAAGTTAGCATTTTGAGACTATTCTTGAAAGACAGTAGACATTCCAGCAGTCCCAAGATTGATATTAATATTCCTATTTTCTGTGATACAAGGTAATACTAGTCTAGCTCATTTACAAGCTCTATCCAAACACATACTTACAAGCTAGAAAGGAAGGTAAGATTAAACAAATATTAAAGATTAATCCAGCATGTTACCTAATAGGGAATAGCATCAGTTATGAACTCTGTTTAATGGCAGGGATTTTTGTTTTTATTTTTATTATTTTTTTATTTTTTATTTTTTTGTTTACTACTTATCACCTGTGGCCACCAGACTTAGTACTTTCTACCTAGAGTTGTGCCTGGCGTGTAGAAGTTACCCAGTAAATGTGTCTTGCTTGAATGATGAATGCTAAACAGATTTTATTTTCTTATAGACTTCTCATCATTTGAAAGTGGAACTCAATTCAATGCAGGGACAAGTTGTACAGGCCCAGAACACTTTAAAACAAAAGGAAAAAGAAGAACAGCAACTTCAGGGGAACATAAATGAGCTAAAGCAATTGACTGAACAGAAGAAAAAACAAATTGATGCACTCCAAGGAGAGGTTAAAATTGCTATTTCACAGAAGGTAGTAATATGGTATTTGTTTACTTTTCATGGGAAGAAAATCTTTGCAGTTAAGATAATGTGATAACACAGATGAGTTGCAACAAACAAAAATTTATATGCTCAAAATTCTTCTAAGTAATTTTTCTAAGTAATTTTTCTAAGTATTTTAATTATGTAATTAAATATATAAGTCTGGATTTCCATTCACTAACCATGTTTTTAGATAATCTTTACTTAAAATTAATCATCTGATAGACATAAAATTACCTTTTTATACACTAATGTAATTAACACTTAATGTTATGGGAATAATTTATACATTTCTAGGGCATTAGAAATTTTAAAGGATTTTAAAAATAAATGATCCACATTAAGGGAAGATAAGAACAAAAACCACCAAATGGTATGTATTAAAGAAATTCAAGAGTGTAGGTTTCATATAGTTATAATTGTCTGATATTCTAAGTTACATCTTAATGGTTTTCATTTCTAAATGATTCTAATTTATTAAGCATCTATTTTTTATTCTTAAATATATTTTAATACTTGTCTGTACAGGTTGACAAATGGATTGTACTTAATATTTGAACAAAAAGAACTTTCATTACTATTGCATGTCATTTGGTCAACAGAGAAGAGAGAAGTGAAATCTGTCTTTTTTTTTTTTTTTTTAAAGATTTACTTATTTACTAGAGAAAGAGAGAGAGAGTGTGTGTGTGTGTGTGTGTGTGAAAGAGTGGGGTGGGGGTGTTCGGGAGAGGGGCAGAGGGAAAGAATCTGAAGCAGACTCCCCACTGAGCATGGAGCCTGCTGTGGACTCCATCACATAACCCTGTCTCACATCACTGAGAGCATGACCTGAGCCAGAATTAAGAGTCAGGTGCTTAACTGACCGAGCCACCCAGATGTCCTGAGAAGTGAAATCTCTTTTACGTAGAACAATCAAAATATGTAATTAAGAGTTAGTTATCATATTACTACTTTACAAAAGAGTAATTTTCTAATAACTCAAGAGTAGACAAGTTTGCATTTTTGGTGTTATATATAATCATAAGGCAGGATATAATTATCACAATACATATTCTGTTGTGTGCTTTGATATCTTGAAGTAATTATTTTCCCCCAAATTTATTGTCCTCATATCCAGGTATTCCCCAGATCTTCATTTTTATAGCATAATAGTTTCATAAATTAAAAAAAATAAAGCCCAACTATTTTAGCACATTTTCTTCTTAATTATATTATTAGTTACAATAGGATTTATTTTAGATTTATGATTAATGTATATTGATCATACTTTGCATGAATTTATTAGACACCTTAAGAATTATGAGATCTTAAAAAAAAGTATTATGAGATCTTAAAAGAATTATGAGATTTTAAAGGAAATATTTTTATTGGTAGTTGTCTTAGTTTGGATTGCTATAACAAAAATACCATAGACTTGGTATTTTTGAATACCAAACAGTAACTGTTTATTTCTCACAGTTCTGTAGGCTGGGAAGTCCAATATAAAGACAAAAAATTAAATAAAAAATAAAGACACTGGCATATTCGGTGTCTGGTAAGGATCCATTTCCTGGCTTATAGACAGATGCTTTCTTTTTCTTTCTTTTTTTTTTTTTTAAGTATAACTTCTTTTTTTTTAAAGATTTTATTTATTTATTTACTTGACACAGAGAGAGAGATCACAAGTAGGCAGAGAGGTAGGCAGAGAGAGAAGGGGAAGCAGGCTTCCCTGGTGAGCAGAGAGCCCAATGTGGGAGTCTATCCTAGGACCCTGAGATCATGACCTGAACTGAAGGCAGAGGCTTAACCCACTGAGCCACCCAGGCGCCCCTAGACAGATGCTTTTTTGCTATATCTTCATATGGCTGAGAGAGAAATTACATCTCTTATGTTTCTTCTTCTATGGATACTAATCCCTAATTACTCATTCATGAGGGCTATACCCCCATGACCTAATGGCCTCCTAAAGGTCCCACCCCAACTACCATCACATTGTGGATTTAGGCTTCAACATGGACTTTTGAAGAGGGCACAAACATTCAGGAATGGCTATACTTAATTTATGTTAGTATATGGATGCTAAAAATAAGGAGCACACTTTTTAAACTTGGGAAGGATAGCATTTTGGGGAGTGTTGGTGGATAACCAGTTGCTATAAATTACATTTTTAAAAAATATTTTATTTATTTGAGAGAGAGAGCAAAAGCCAGAGAGAGAACCTGAGTGGAGGGGAGGGGCAGAGGCAGAAGCACACTGTCCACTAAGTAGGGAGCCTGATGCAGGGCGTGATCCCAGGACCTTGGGATAATAACCAACTAAGCCTCCCAGGTTAGTCAAATCAAAATTAGTCAAAATCAAAATTAGATTTTGAATTTAGAGTAACTAGAGAATCATTGAAAGGCAAGTATAATTTGGTTTTGTTGAGGAGCACTGTAACATGGAAAGCAGGATAAATTTTGGAGCTAGGCAGATCTGAATTTAAATTTCATGTGATACACATTAGGTTTATGGTCATGGGGGAGTCATCTTTTTGAGCTAAATAAAATGGAGTTGTAGAGTTGTTGTAAAGATTGAGAAAATGGATTTAAAATATGCAGTACTGTGCCCAGTGCAATATAGAAGCAAAATACTTGTTGGCTATCATATGGAAGTATAGCAAACTATGATCTAAGTGTGTCGATGTGCATGGTCAACTCTTCAGTGATGGTCTTGACAGTCACTGGCCCACAATGAAACAGGAAAAACAAACATAATGTTTAAATGGATATAGATATGTATGTGTATGCACTTATATAACACACACACACACATACACACGCACACATTTTGGATATATATGATTGTTTGAGAGCTGCTGATCAAGGATCCTGCAAGTAGGATCTTTTTTTTTTTTTTTTTTTTTTTTAAAGATTTTATTTATTTATTTGACAGACAGAGATCACAAGTAGGCAGAGAGGCAGGCAGAGAGAGAGGAAGGGAAGCAGGCTCCCTGTTGAGCAGAGAGCCCGATGCGGGACTCGATCCCAGGACCCTGAGATCATGACCTGAGCCGAAGGCAGCGGCTCAACCCACTGAGCCACCCAGGCGCCCCTGCAAGTAGGATCTTGCAAGTAAGTCAGTGGCCCCTGCATCAACTTTATTTGAAATCTATTGTGGGAATACAGAATGAATAGGATAGGGCCCCCAACTCTCAAGGAGCTTATAATTTAATGAGGATGTAGGTATATAAAGAAAAAAAATAATGAATAAGGGAGAATGAGATAAGAACTTAAACAGAAATATGAAAAAATAGAACTTAATGGAAATTTTGACTGGCTTTCTAGGGAGTTAGCATTTTAATTGGGTTTTTGGAGATGATTATAATTTTAAAAGTTTAAAAAAGTAAATTAGACATTTCAGGGAGTTAAAACAATATTACCAATGTTTCCAAGACTTAGAAAATGTTGTTATAGAACATTAGCTGTTGGAGTGCATGGCAAATGGAGAAGTGAGGGGAGGGATAAGGCAACAGAACTGGATGAAGTCAGATTACAGTAGATATTGTATCATTGTTTCCACTTTAAAATTTTAATATTGGAGTATTAAAGATTTTTAAGAAGGGAGGAATGTGATCAGACCATTTTAGAGCAAAAACTGGTCAGTTTGTGAAGGGTGAATTGTAAATGACCCTCCTTTATTCTCCTTTGGAAGTTTGGTTTACTTCTATTAAAACAATTATCAAACTGTTGCATTGATCCTTTTTTTAAAAATTCCCCACTAATATATTTGAGTTCCTTAAAGTTGGAAAACTGTGTCTTTTGATAAATAAGCCAGCCAATAATTGTTATAAACGAATGAATCCATCAGTCTGTCAGAGTAAAGATAATGAAGGCTCAAATATGAGCCCAAAGGCCTTTATGGTCATTACTGAGACTTTGCAGAGGGCTTAGTTGAGAGCCATGAAGGTGATTAAAGAGAAAGAAAACTAGATTTTGGGAGGAAAATGTTAAAGCAAAGAAGTAGTATTCTATAAAAGAAAATATGTAAGACCAGTATAGTCTTCAAGGTGAAAAAAGATGTCCAGGAATTCTTCATCATGAAGAATCTAAACTAGAGGAAATGAAAAGGAGGTGACATGGGATGTTATGAGATAACATATAGAGAGGTCAAACCCCATTTCCTCCATAGGTTTTAACACGACCTCCTGCCAGTCTGCCTCCTGGCTCTCTTGAATGCATCCCTTTTTCTCATTTCCTAGGGCCACGGGCTTAGTCCAGGCTATTTTGTTTTCCTAAATAGGCTATTACAATAGCTTATTAATAGTCATCCCAGGCTTTTCCACCTCCAATCTGTTTGTCATTCATTCATTTAAGAAGTATTACTAGACATCTGTTTTATGCTGTGACACAATTTTAGGTGTTGGAGATAATAGCCACGAACAGACAAGGAACCTGTTCTCATTGAGCTTACACTTTCTTGGGGAAGGAATTAAACAGGGTGATGTGAAAGCCAGTGATAGGACAGAGTCCTACTAAAGGGTGGGTGATCAAAGAAACCTCTCTGAAGAGATTTGAGTTGATACATGAAGTCAAGAGCTATTTGTACAAAGGTCCAGGGAGACAACTAGTGTGAAGACCTTAAACTAGAGAGCTAGCTTGGTATTTTCCAAAAACAGAAGACCAACATAGATTAAGTATAGCGGGAGAGAAGAAGAAGAATGTGAAATGAGCTCAGAGAAATAGACAGGGGCCAAAGCATATACATTCAAATATATAGATTATAAGACAGTAGAGAATGATATACTTTGTTCTAAGGATAGTTAGAATCAGTTGGGGAATTTTGAGCAGATACTGGTGCAATCTGATTATGGGGAGATAAAGGAGCAAGCAGAGATGGCAATGAAAAACTGTTGGCAGTAGTCCAGGCAGTACATGGTGATAGCCTGAACTGAAGTTTTAGGAGTGGATGGTTAGGAATATATTTTGGAAGCTGAGTCATCGGGACTTGCTGATAGGTTAGATGATGAGAGACGATGGAAAGAGGAATCAAGAATAATTCTGTTTGTGGCTTGTGCAGGTGGATAGATGATCATATTTATGGGGGGAAAGTAGCAGCTTTTTGATGAGCAGTGTCAGCAATCCAGAGTTTTACTTGAGATAGATCTCTGTCAGTCATTGAAGTAGATTAGAGATGTCAGGGAAGTACTTGATCATAATGAGCCCCGAGTTCAGGCAGAGAGGTTGGGGCTAGTGACATAGTTCAGGAGTCAACTGTAAATAAATGATATTTAAAGCCATGAGTGTAGTTGAGATCTTCTAGAAAGAGACTGTTTATAGAATAAAAGGAGGACAGGACAGAATCCTGGGGTCCTAGAATATTTAGAGATCAAACAAAAGAAGAGGAACTAGTAAAAGATTTAAAGAAGGAATGACCAATGAGATAGGTGGAGAACCTAATATATGAGGTGCCCTGGAAACCAGGTTGAAAAATGTTTGTAGGAGGGAACATATCAGCTATTTCAAGTACTGCTGGGAGGTTAAGTAAGAGGTGCACAAGGACATGAATGTTGGGTTTTGGAGCAAGGGGTCATTGGGCATTTCAACAGAAGTTTCACTGAAGTTGTGTATTTATTTTAAAAGCCAAGTGCTTATTTTCATACTGTACACACATATATCTTAATTATGTCATAATTTGTACATATCTCCTGATTCTTCTTAAAGACTAAAGACAAGTTTAGAGTTTGGAGGAGTCAGGCCTTTGCAAGATTTCCTTTTTCTGCCTTGCTGTTAATAAAGATGACCTGTAGAAATTTTCCAAGTTACTCTGGAATTTCAAGGAGTAGATATGATGTACTTTAATACAATAAGGACTTTTCATTTCTTTCATGTAGAAATTTCCATTAGTTCAACCTTAAATTATGTCTTCTAAAGCATCTAACACTGCATCTTCTGTCAGAATGTGGCTGTTACTCTCAGTCTCCTGAGATATCGATACTTCCCAGTGAAATGCTTTTTTTCTGTATTTAATGCTTTTTTATTTTTTGGTTTTTAAATTGGGACTTGCTGGATTTTGTATTTTGTACATCTTTAAGTTTGAAACTATAAGGTAAGTGAGTTACTCTTTATTAAAGTAGAATTTTCAGGCATAAATACTACTGAACTTGTTCTTGGGAATCTTCTTAGTTGTGTAGATTTCATTTTATATTTGTAACTGGTTTTCTGTATGCAACTGTTCTAAATGACTATTGTATGTTTCAGACAGAGCTTGAGAGTAAACTACAGCAGCATTCAACACAAGCAGCCCGGGAACTTGCAGCAGAGAAAGAGAAAATGTCAGTGTTACAAAATACCTATGAAAAAAGTCAGGAAAATCTAAAACAGCTTCAGTCTGACTTCTATGGGAAGGAATCTGAGCTTCTTGCCACGAGGCAAGATCTTAAGGTATAGTAAAATATATTACAAAAATGGAGTAAGTTGTTTATAGACATTCATTAAATGACTGAGTCCAGATGGCAAGAGAATGTTAGTATTTATGGAATATCATGATTGTTTTCTATTAAATTATTATTTTTGGAGTTACATGCTTTTTAAAAATTAAATTATTTTATGTTATTACAACATATATATGTAAATATAGGCAATTTAAAAATAACATCTGTAACAGTAAAATAATTTGGAAGTATGTTAACTGCTATATTTTAAGCTTATCTAAAGACTTTGCTGTCTTTACGTAAAAAGGTAATTTTTAAGAAGGACTGCTGTTTGATGGTCTTTGAGGATGTGGAGAAAGGGGAACCCTCTTATACTGTTGGTAGGAATGCAAGTGGTGCAGCCACTCTGGAAAACAGTATGGAGGTTCCTCAAAAAGTTGAAAATAGAGCTACCCCTGACCCAGCAATTGCACTACTGAGTATTTACCCCAAAGATACAAATGTGATTTGAAGGGGCACCTGCACCCCAGCGTGTATAGCAGCAATGTCCACAATAGCCGAACTATGGAAAGAGCCCAGATGTCCATCAGCAGATGAATGGATAAAGAAGATGTAGTATATATATACAATGGAATACTACTCAGTCATCAGAAAATGAAATCTTGACGTTTACAACACCGTGGATGGAACTAGAGGGTATTATGCTAAGTGAAATAAGCCAAACAGGGAGAGCCAGTTACTGAATGATCTCACTGATATATGGAATTGAAGAAACAAAACAGTCATAGGGGAAGAGAGGAAAAAATAAAATAAGATGAAACCAGAGTGGGAGACACACCATAAGAGACTTAATCATAGGAAACAAACCGAGGGTTGCTGAAGGGGAGGAGGTTGGAGGGATGGGGTAACTGGATGATGGACATCAAGAAGGGCATGTGATTTAATGAGCACTGGGTATCATATAAGGCTGATGAATCACAGACCTGTACCTCTGAAACCAATAGTCTATTAGATGTTAATTAATTTAATTTAAAAAATATAAAAAAAATAAAAAGGATTCTATTAGAAAAATCTAAGGATATACCAGTAGTCTATTAGATGTTAATTAATTTAATTTAAAAAATATTTAAAAAAAAGGACTTTATTAGGAAAATCTAAGGATTTTTGAAAATGCAAGCAATTTTACTGTTGGTTGTCAGGCAATATTGACTTTAGCTTTATATATTGGTCAACTTCCCAAGACTACCAGAATATCTAATGATTAAAATTAGGAGATTTTAGCTCAAAGTAAACTTAATAACCTAAACATATATGGAAACCTTGTTCCTGACAGTACTATTTGATTAAAGTATCATGTTTATTAAAATGAAGAATGTGGGAAAAGGATCATTTTTATGTAGCAGTAAGGTATGAGTTCTCTAAGGTAAATGGAACATCTCCCAGATGATCCAGCTAGTTGTCTTTCTCTTTCTTTCTCTTTTTGTCATGGTGAAATACTATGCTTTTTCTTTTTTTCCTGTTTGGCTTTTTTTGTTTAATTTAAAATACATTATTGAAAAATTTTGTTGACAATCACAGGATATTTATATATAATATGTATAGATATAGTATGTCTCTACGTTACCATAAGCTGTTATAGGGAAGGCTTTAAGAAGGAGGTAAAATTTGA
Source organism: Lontra canadensis (assembly GCF_010015895.1). Classification (NCBI taxonomy): domain Eukaryota; kingdom Metazoa; phylum Chordata; class Mammalia; order Carnivora; family Mustelidae; genus Lontra; species Lontra canadensis. The sequence continues at coordinate 7,761,205 of NW_022631046.1, read as the reverse complement.
ACAGGTTCTCAAGGTTATATAGTATTTGAATATATAGAGAGTCCTAAGAAAGGTTATTTAACTCTGGCACGTTTGAGAAAAGGTGCTGCAGTGGAAATGAGCAGAGCCAGGAGGCTAGCATGCTGTTGTGGGTTTGGAGGTTAAGTTAAAAAAGATTGGGATCAAATCATGAAGTATCTTAGATGCCTAACAAGAATGATTGGACTTTATATTTGGGAAGGGGGTGGAAACGCAGAGTACAAGCAAAGGAATAATATGAAGAAAATAGTACTTTGGACAACTTAACCTGAAAGAGGTTTATAGACAGCTTGGATTGGTTCTGGGTAAATTAGGTAGGGAGATTAATTAAGAGGCTCTCTCCCTTTCTCCATAAATTCCATTAATCAAGGTGTTAATTGATTAGACTGGGCTTAAAATTCAAGAGGATGGAGCAGAAAAGATGAATGAGGGAGACTGGGTGAAACCAGAGGACTGAATACAGACAGGCCACAAGGGAACTGAAGGAACTAGTGGTAATTAATGATTTGACAAAGAAATAGGAAACTTGGGTCAAAGAATTTTCCTAGTGCTGAGTTGTTACAAGAAAAAAATACCATCTGATGTTTAGAAAGTCTTAACTTGATGTACTCTCTAAGTAGCTTTATATTATTGGTATTTTTTTCTTTGTAACATTATTGAAAGTCAGGGAAGGTCTGTGGAAGAGTTTGGACTTTATCCTAAAGGCAGTAGGGACCACAGAAAAGCTATGCTCGGATCTGTAGGGTAGGCCAGTGACTGGTGGAGGATAAGGAATGCATTGTGGAGCAGCAGGGCTGAGTGTGGAGAGTGGAGAGGACGCTTGGCAGAGTCCAGGTACATGTGATGGTGGCCTGGGCAGTAACAGTATGGATGAGAATGTGGATGAATTAGAAGGATGTTCAGCTGATCAAGCACATGAAGCTTAGGGATTGATTGCACAAGTCCTATAGAAATCACACTGTTTTTGTTTTTGTTTTTTTCAGGCAGATATATTATTTACCCAAAAGCATGACATGGTAACAGGACTTAGATCTCTTAGGTCAATATTCTTTAAGCTAACAGCTGTTTTTATTATGCTTGAAAATTATATCAGCTACTAATAATTTTATATGTTGAAAGAAAAATTCAAATGTTTGGACAAGAAGAGAAAGGCATAGGGATAAGGCTGCTGAGGAGTTTCTCAACTGTTAAGAGGCATGGATAGATCCTCTATTCCAAAGCATCATTTTGCAGCTGAGACTGAGGTCTGGTGTGGTTTGTGACAGTCCTAGAGCTGCCCAATAACAGAACCATGATTAAATCTCAGTTCTTCTAATTCATAGCCCTATACTCTTTTATCATTATTTCACTAGGATTTTTAAATATAAAATAGAATATTGCTTAATTCTATTATTCATGCTTCCCAAAGTATCTGAATTACTTAGGAAGTTAAAAGAAAAATTCCTAGAGAACTTCAAATGATACTTATGGACCAGAATAAGAGATGGTTATTAGCCATTATTTATTTATTTATTATTATTTTTTTTGCTTCAAGAATGTTATATAATCTTACTGCATAGAAGTGAGAAGGGAGAGGTTGAGAACTTTGTAACATGACACCTACCTGAGTCTAGGCTGCCATCTGTGGGTTGGTCGTGTGCTTCAAGATACCAGTAGAATGGAAGACAGGCTGCCTGATCTATGCCTTTAGCCCCATCTGCTGGATTGTTTGTGAAATACTTATGTTTGTTGACTAGATTTTTCAAATTAATTGGCTATGCTGTGTGCTAGTCTTTACTGTTGAAGGAAGGTAGAAGTGGAATTTAATTTAAATTTTGTATCCCAAGTGAGGCAAAAATTCTAGGATAATAAGTTTAGAATTAAATATAAACCTTTAGCCTATACCATTCCTTATGTCATTTAATCAGGGATCAAGAAGAAGTAATAAAATTTTAAGTTTTATTTTGAAAGAAGAAAGGAAAAATTCTTGGGCAGACAAGAACAGTAGCTACCACAGAACACTGCAGAAATTCCTTTTCAGCTACACTACTGTAATGTGATTGCGGTATTCAGGGTCAAGGTTGGTAGCTGATCTGCTCAGGGATTTGTGGGAGTAAGTGGCTTAATGATAGGCCCACAAAACCATTCAGTGGGAGGGGGAGTTCTCTAAGGGAAGAGATGCTGAACAGATGAAAATAATGTGGCCTTCAACAAGAAAGATAAATGCATGGCAGTATTATCACTGAATGGCAGAGATGAATATTCAGAGACAAGACAGAGTAACATGTCTTGGCATCTTCTGAAAAGAATAGTGAAAATTTTGAGCTTGACTTTAAACATTTAGTCACTGGGTTTTTGGGAATTTAAATTTTTATTGGATGTTATTTATACCATGGGCACTTTGGAATTCTTTTGGGTAGAGATTGTTAACTACAGGCTCTAGCGAGCCTCGGTATTCTTTAGTGTTAGATTAGGACCTCTGTTGGCTGACAATTGCTGTAAACTGTATGGGCTAGGCTTTGTCAAATTTTGTTATTTTTACTTGAAATCCCTTTGTGATGCTTATGCCAGTTCTCACATGTACCATGGAGCCTTCTGTAAACACATTCTAGATGGAGTTCATTGTTTTTCTGTTCATTTGATGCATGGCAAATGCTCTCCTAGCACATACAGCTTCCATTTTACATACTGGTTCTGCTCTTCAGGCTACAGAATCAACTTCTTTAAGTTAAGCACTGTCTTTTACCTCCCTGTCTACCTTAGGAGTACACTCAATTAATGGTTAGCTGCTTGGTTAGTGAAGGACTCATGACTTTAAGATTTTTGAAAAAGGGAGCCTTAGAATTTTTAGTGTTCACTAAAAGCCATTGAAAATCGAAATTTCATTTTTATCAGAAAGACTTTTGAACTGGATTTATGTGTAAGGAATAAACTTTCTCTTTCAGGAAGCTTGAGAACTCCTTAAATAAAGTCTTCATTTTAAAATTTTTCATCTATTTTTTTTTTTCACTGAATGCTTACTATAGCTGAGCCTTGCCCGCAGGGATCTTTGCTAGATTATATCTTCTGCCTCCTGTTCAAAGGAACTGTATCTCCAGAATAAGAAAGATGAACTTCTTCCAGATGGTGGGAGAGCATCTTAGAGTTCCTTTTCTTCTCTGCTGATATTTTATAGTTGCAACTGAGAGTGTCAAGATTCCTGCCATTTTCCATTACCTACATGTTGCCATATCTACTCCAAAATGAAACCTAATAGGTCAAAAAGTTTTCCCTTTTCACTAGCTTTGTCTTCACAAAATATTTGGGCTTTGGAACAGTCAATAACTATGGGCAGTGTTGACCAACAACACTACTACCACGTAGATGGGAAGTTAAGAGGCTGGGCTAATATCCTTGTCAGAAATAGAGCCCCAGATGTCTGGTAGAGTTTATTCTTTTGATTCACTTGATCAGGTTAGCAGATGTGAAATATAGTTTTTTTCACTCCATGACAAAAACCCTTTCTGTTTACTAAAATTTCAGCATGTCACGGGACATCATAGTTCCTATAAGACATATATATATGTAATGTAGCATTTAACTATATCTCCTTTTAAATTGCTTTTTTTCATGTCTCCCCATATCTTCTAATTATATACACACACACACACACATAATATAAATATATATATACACACACACACGTATATGTGTGTATATATATGTATACACACATATACATGTGTGTGTGTGTGTATATATATATATATATATATATATATTCATTCTGAGTGTGTTTAATACAGTCCCTTCTTAAATAATATTCCTTAATACCACTTAGCCAGTAATACTTATAGGCGATTTCTAAAGGTTTTGGAATTGCTTCAGTTTTATTAAATATTTTACACTAAACTGTTCTCCATAGGCAGGAGAGTTAAGAGAGTTGTCTAGTGTTCTTTCTTTTTTACCTAATGTTACTGAAAGGCATAACAAGCTATCTTTTTATAGTATATTGCTTCCTACTGTGCTTATGCTAACTGTTGTTTCTGTTGAAATTTGCTAAAATAAAAAAAAAGGCATATAATAATTTGGGGAAATTGTTTTTATAAGTCTGTAGAAGAGAAGCTTTCTCTAGCACAGGAGGACTTGATTTCAAACAGAAATCAAATTGGAAACCAAAATAAATTGATTCAAGAACTCAAAACTGCCAAGGCTACATTGGAGCAGGAATCAGCAAAGAAAGAACAGCAGTTGAAGGAGCAGTATAAAACACTACAAGATGTCCAGAAAGAAAAGGTATTTCATTTTCTGACTAAATCTAGAATCTGAGAGTTACAATGGCCTTAGAAATCATCTAGTCAAATCTCTTACCTGATATAGGAGTCACCTTTATCTTCAGCAGCAGCTCTCCTTAGATGGACTTCTGGTGTCTGATACAATACTTGTGATCATTGGATTTTTGATGCTATGAAGTACTCTTAATAGCTCCTTTATCATTTCTACTCATTTTTCTTTTTGCTCTTTTTAGTTTTATAAATCTTTTTCATACCATGGACCTCTGGTTATTTAAAAACAGGTGTTATAGCTCCACAACTATCTCATATAACATTTTCTAGTGTGTGAATGAAAGAAAAAGGTCTAGAAGTAATGCTTAGCTTATAATTCTTAGAATTCAGAGCCAGGTCTTTCTAAGGGAAGTTCGAGTATATTTTACATAAATGTGCTAAATTATAGAGTTGAAAGCCTTCTATTATATGACCAATACTTTTAAAAGTCAGTTAAAGTACTATATGAAAGAGAAATTTGGATTCTAGGAAGCATTTTATTTCTGGCTTCATAGTTGAAATCACATTATTTTTATCAGCTGATAGGATATCATTCTGAAGTTTACAATTCCAGAAATTCATTGGTATATCTTAATTGTGCAATTCTTGAAAGTCTCTTTAATTTAAAAAAATGGGGGATGTTTTTGTTGGGGTGGGAGTTTGAAGCTGACGTGATATTCATGATTCGTGCCTCAAGTTTAGAAAATTTTGAGACAACTATAGCATATAGGCCTTTAGTTACAAGGGCTTTGGATCAGTCAGACTTTGTTACAGTTTTGACTGCACCGCTAATAGCTTATTTAACTTCTCTGAACCTTTGTTCCTTTATTATCAAATGAGGATTAAAAAGAGCTATTTAGTATAAATATCAAATTAGATAATATGTAATATCACTACGTAGGTGCCTTAAATGAAGATATTTCTGGTAATAATAGTAATAATAACAGCATTAAAGAATGGTAGTTTTGGCTAAATTTTATAGTGTTCTTACTTTGGCCAGACACTATTCATTTTATGGTATTAACATTAACTATTTAATGCTTATAAAGATCTTACTGTTGTTCACATTGTATAAATAATGACACAGAGGCAAGTGAAGGTAAGTAGTTTGCTCAAGTTAACTTAGGTAGAAAGGGGCAGAGACAGTATCATAAATAGTTGTAGTTATTTTATTACATTGATTTTCAGTTAAGTATTTTAAAATTACTTTTTAATAAATTATTTTTCTACAGTCACTGAAAGAGAAAGAACTAGTAAATGAAAAATCTAAATTGGCAGAGATAGAGGAAATTAAGTGTAGACAGGAAAAAGAAATTGTTAAATTGAGTGAAGAACTCAAGTCCCACAAGCAAGAAAGCATAAAGGTATGTTAAAATAATCATTGTTCTTCCCTCTGTACTGTATTATTGTCATTTAAATTAAAAAATACATACATTATTGGAAACCTACTATGTGCCAGATGTGTTGTTTCATCATTTTGACAAATGCTCTCACTGTTGTGCTGCATAGTATCTATATACATATATTGAAACTATGTTACTTATGTTTTCAGCTTACTGAATAAAGCAAAGTAACTCTAAAAGTTTAGATTTGTTGAGATGATAATCAAGAGAGCTATTGATTTAGGGGTACCTGGGTGGCTTAGTTGATTTAAGTGTCCTACTCTTGATTTCAGCTCAGGTCTTGATCTCAGGGTTGTGAATTCAAGCCCTCTATTGGGCTCCATACTGGGTTGTAGAGCCTAATTAAATAAATAAATTTTTTTAAAAGTTGGGGGGGCACCTGGGTGGTTCAGTTGGTTAAACATCCCACTCTTGGTGTCAGCTTAGGTCTTGATCTTAGGGTCACGGGTTTGGGCCCCACCTTGGGTTCTATGCTGGACATGGAGCCTACTTCAAAAAATAAAAAAGAAGAGCTATTGATTTAGAAAATGATGTTTATAGATAGTAAGCTAAAAAATAGAGTCTAAAACTAAGATTTTTATGGGATTGTGTTTTTTCAATTGTTTTTCTTTCCTAAAATTTTTAATAATCTGTTCTGAACATTTTTCCTGTCATAAGAATAATAGGATGTCAGTTGAAAAAACCAATTGTCTATAATTTGCTTTGTAAAAAATTATTAAATTTCTTAGAGAAAGGTTAAATTCTCTCTTGAGTGCTCTCACTACCTTTTATGTCTAACAATATAGTTATCATTTTGGTTTATAATTAATTATCTCTTTATATCATTATATTCTTATATACTGTGACTTCCGTAAAGCAGGTAATGTATATAATTCATCTCTATATGTCTTCTTAAAAACTAACACAGTGTGTGATGCCTAAGCAGTGACCAATGAATGCTGGCTAAGTGAAGAAAGGGAAAATAGGGGGTAGGAGTTTTTCCATAATTGAATCAAAATATGCATGTAAAGTTATTACTTGAATCTAAATGTTTATTGAGCAGGAAGTAAATAATCTTTCATCTTTTAAACCAATTGTTTAAAATAGTGAACTTTAAGGATCTCCTAAGAGGAGAGATTAAAACTCATATTGTATGTATTGTTATGATAACTTGTCTAAATTTCAGCTACATTTGGAAACATTTACCATAAAGGATGATTTACTTTTGGCCTTTTTCAATAGGAGGTAACAAATCTCAAGGATGCCAAGCAGCTTTTGATTCAGCAGAAATTAGAACTTCAAGGGAAAGTAGATTCCTTGAAGGCAACCCTTGAGCAGGAGAAGAAAAACCAGCAAATGCTAAAAGAACAGGTGAAAAAGGAAGAAGAAGAACTGAAGAAAGAATTTACTGAAAAGGAAGCTAAACTGGTCAGTAATTTTATGGTGGGGAGTGTGTTTTGAGATTGATTTTGTAAGTCAATCCAATAACAGAGGATTTTTCTTAGAAGTTAGGATTTAAATGCTCTTACCTAGCATTTTAATTTTTGATTGAGAAAAGAGATCTGATTTATTTAAAGAGCTGGCATGTATTGGAAATATTTTAGTCTGTAATTATATTTTGGTTTATATAAATAAAAATTCAATAAAACTTAATTCAAAAAAATGAAAACCTTTCAGTGCCAGAAAAACAAACAAATCCACAATTGTGTAGGTTGAGGTAAATGGCATGGATTGCTAATGATGTTGAACTCATTTGTTTAGTCCAAGTGAATGTTGATAAGGGAGAACGGAAACTTCAGTTTGGAATTTTGATGACCAAAGTCTACTTTTCCTTCCCTAAATTGTGCATGCCAAAATGGGAAGCATCTGGCTTTCCTCTATTGAATTAAGTCCAGATATCCCCCCTCGTAACTTGAATGCTGAATGTTTTAGTTGAAGGTTTGCAATTTCAAGTTCACACAGTGATCTGAGGGGTTTGTATTTTTTGTTTGTTTTTTTGTTTTTGTTTTGTTTTGTTCGGTTTTTGGCAGGTTGATAGACAAAAAGATGCATGTGGAACTTGAGACGGATAAGCCAGCTTTGCGTCCAGGGCCCTTTGCTATCCTTAACTATGTGTTCTTCCTCTGCGCTAGTGAGAAAAGGAAAATATCTCAAATTGCTGTATGTTCATTGGTGTTAAAGATGCTTGCGGACCATCATTTCAGCATAATGGCCTTGAGCCAGTTCAGATTACACAGATGTTTTTGGAATTAGTTTTATTAGTGTAAAATGAAATACATTCTCCTGCCTTCTTTCCTGAAAAAGTAATATTATTTATGTTGCCAATATTTTAAATTCAGTAGCTAATTAAATTTATTTTGCATTACTTTTGTAATGGGTTTTTTTTCTCACTGTTCTTCCTTTTTCAGCATTCTGAAATAAAAGAAAAAGAAATAGGAATGAAAAAGCATGAAGAAAATGAAGCTAAACTTACCATGCAGATTACAGCATTAAATGAAAACTTAGGGACTGTAAAGAAGGAGTGGCAGTCCAGTCAACGGAGAGTCAGTGAGCTCGAGAAACAGACGGACGACTTACGGGGTGAAATTGCAGTGTTAGAAGCCACAGTTCAGAATAATCAGGATGAAAGGAGAGCACTACTAGAAAGGTGATTGATGTCTAGTCAAATTAGTTTATTTCCATTCTAAGTGGCAAAAAGATGGTCTTTTTCCACATTTTAAAAAATACAAGTCTTGAGAAAAATGCATGGGTCCTGTATGTATTTATGTAGCCATTTAAAAACTAACCCTTAAAGCAGTCAGATAGTTGAAATTCATGTATTATATTTGAAGTTACTGAAGTAGTTTATTATGTATGTTCTAGAAGGATCTTTATCATTAAAAAAATTGAATGATCTCTTTGCAATCTATTCTAGATGCCTTAAAGGAGAAGGTGAAATAGAAAAGCTTCAAACCAAAGTCCTAGAATTGCAAAGAAAGCTGGATAATACCACTGCAGCAGTGCAGGAACTGGGCAGAGAAAATCAGTCCCTTCAAGTAAGTCATCTGGTAACGTGAGGCTGTTTTTCAGTCTAGAATTGACTCTTAGGGAAAAGCACATTTTCAGTCTTTAAAAGAAATCTCCGATATTTAGTAAATACTTTTGAATGGTTACTTTCTTTGTAGCGGTATTGTGTGTGTTATGGATAGTTAAATAAAAGGGATAAAGAATTTGTCTGAGAGAACCCTGGGATTAGTGAGAAAGCCTTGTCATTCATGAATTGTCAGTACTGGGAAAATTCAGAAACATCAAGGAATAGTTGAGTCACTATTTGATAAAGAAGTGATGGGCTTCGTGCCCAGAAAGGATTGATCATTAAGGTTAGAATGGATGGGAAATCACTAAGGATTAGAAATTACCAGTGCCTTTGAGGACTAAAATTTGATTTACTTTATTTCTTTTGGTCATTCAGACTTAAGAATTTAGCAACTTTTGATGATGGAAAATGACCAAAGTATTTTGGATATTTAAAATTTTATCCCATGGTGCCTATAAGTCAAAATTTTATAAAAGTTGGGCACCAAATTAGAAATTATGCATCATTCTTCAAAATGTTGAATGTTATATGTACAGGCACTTGTTTTTGTTTGTTTGTTTGTTTGTTTGTTTTAATAGATCAAACACACACAAGCGTTAAATAGGAAATGGGCTGAAGACAATGAAGTACAAAACTGTATGGCCTGTGGGAAAGGCTTTTCAGTAACAGTGAGACGGGTAAATTATTTTATTCATATTGCTATGGTTCTGAATTTTATTTCTCAGTATCAATTAATGTTTTAACCATCAGCATAATCTTGCATTTGACAGATTAAAAACATTTTCTATTTGTTGATTTACTTTACAGCTATATAGAATCATTAAATTTTATGCAGTATAGTTTCTGATCAGCATATGTGTTTCGATTTTAGTTTTAGATTTAGTCATTGCCTTTCTATTGAGTTACTCTCTGGAATAATCATTTTCTGAACCAGTGGGCCAGGATTAAACTCATATGTTTTAGTCATCATTGGATTCTTTTAAAGAAAAAGCAGAGATTAAAAAAGGTTTTTTTCTAAATAATACCATGTTATGTTTCAGGTTTATATTCTTATTGATGAAATTATGCCTAAAACACTTGGCAAATAGGAATGGTTTGCACCTGGTAGGATGAGATGCTTTATTATTTTTTAGATGCCTCTTAAGGTTCTTTTGAGAATTCCATGATAAATGCCATATACAATGTTTAGCATAGTATCTGGTAAATAGGAAACACTCAGATTAAGGGATTAAATTGACATACTGAAATGGTATTATTATTAAATAATATACTAATCACTTGAAAATTAATATACCTTCACAGTACAGTCTGCAGTAGTCTTATAGTTTCATAATGCTTTTGGTATAGTTTTTATGCTTGAAATTGTTTAATTTTTGTCATTTACAGCATCACTGCAGACAATGTGGAAATATCTTCTGTGCTGAGTGTTCAGCCAAAAATGCCTTAACTCCTTCTTCCAAGAAGCCTGTTCGTGTCTGTGATGCATGTTTCAATGACTTGCAAGGATAATGGTTATCACAATGTCAGAGTAGTATTACACTAACATTAGATTTTTAATAAATGCACTTAATAGAGGTCTTGGACTACTATTTGATTTGGACAGTGGTTGCAATATTAGACCAAATTAGAATTCATATATTTTGGAATGTTATCAATATCAAGTAAAACTCTTCTATTTTTGTGAGACTTGGGCTCATCTTTCATTACTTTTTTCCATTTAACCCCTGGAACAGCTTTCATGCCAAGTTTAGAATTAGCCAATGAAATGTAAATAAACTTTGGACAGAAAATAGCAATGTATTTTTTTAAATATAATTTCATTGTTCACAAGTGACATGAATACAGTTCCATAGCGTACTTCTTTCTCCCAAATTTAGGATACAAAAATGTACATGGGTGATATATGTTGCACAATAGCACATTAATTATATTAAATACTCTTTGTGAAGTCATGCACAGAACTATAAAACTTTCTTTTTTTTCTTACATATAGGTTCATAGCTCAGTTGCATTATTATGTTATAAATTTACTACTCAAGTATTCTGAATACAGTTTATGTTGAAATATGTATTAACCATGAATTTGAACATGGTTTTTGTTTTAACAATATTGATTAAATTCTCTTGGGTAGATTTTATGAAAACCTCTGTAAAATCAGTTTGCTTACTTTATGGTTATCCTGGGGTGGGTTGTATTTTAAAGATTAGGGTTAATTTTTCTTTTTCTTTGTCTTTTTCTAACTTTTAAACTCTCACATATTTTCAATTAGGAATTCTAGAAAACCTCTCACCCTCACCCCCCAGTTGGAGGATGAATAATAGAAATTGTATAATGGTTCCATTCTCAGTTTCTTATAAGAGGAAAGTTTTCTGAGATTAGCCTTTATATTATACCTTCATATTGTCTCTCCTGCATCTTTGGGAATCTGAGTTTGCTTTTTTAATGGATCTTTGTTTTCCTTTTATTTGGTTTAACCTTTTCTAAGCATAGCTCAGCTTCACTATTGTTTTACAATTTTGCATCTTAAAGCCAGTAACTGATAACGCTCTAGTCTTATCTGCATAAATGAATACAAATGGTAAGGAGATATAAAATATTCTACTTTATATTTTCTTCTTACCTAATAGGGAAACATTTTTGAAAGTTGTTAAAATGATTCTGAATTTGGGGTTCCATATCAGCTGGCAAATCTTTTAATTTTGCAAAAATATTACTATGAAATTACTTCGAAATAACAGCTGGAGAGGAGAGTATCACCAAAAACAAATGTATGTGGGAATCCCAGTTATAATCAGAACTGAAACAGAATGGCTAATTAAGGATAATTAAAAGTTAGTTTATTTGTACGGTGAACAATGGAATTGAATTTTAATTTATTATGGTCTTACTCATTTGGCAAATTGGAAAACTGTAGAGAGGTCATTAATATTGGCTTATTCTTTTTAGAGAAAAAAATACAAAGTTATCAGTTTGTGCAATGTAATCATTTGGTATTATCAGGGAAGGATGGGACTTAATATTTCATTTGCAATGGTTTACCATATACACTTGCTTTCAAATATCATGCTGAAATAAAGTTGTGTTTATGCTTTACCTGTAACATCTAAGAACTAAAAAAGATTGTCATATAATCATTTAATTATTTTTAAAAAGCCATTTAAATAAGTCTTGCTGTCAGTAGCTATTAAGGACCCTGGTTGAGGCCCTCAGTTTGTATAGACATATATTCTTCAGCTTATATAAAGAAGAAATGCAATGACTCTTTATTAAAAATAATAATTGGATAATATAAATTGAGCTAAAATTATTTGAGCCTTTTCATATACTTATAAATCCTTTCAAATAGTCTTAATTCTATACTTTAACACATAAGAAACAGTATGAAACTTAGGAACTTTCTGCTTTGGAAAAATGGATACTCATAGCACCATTTTTTGTTTGTTTTTGTTTTTGTTTTAAGATCATAAAACTTCACGGGATTATAGATTCAAGTATTTGTTCATTTCGTCTCCTAATTGGGTGCACTGAAGGCCTTTTCCCTGTCTTGTCCCCCCACCCACATATTCCCCCCCAAATTGTGGGGACAACAAATAAAATCATATGTGTTTGAGTCATTTTCTAGTTTTCATCTAGCTAACCTTATTTCATAGATCCTGAATAATTTACCACAGGCTACTATACTAATAATATTGGAAATGAAACCTTTTCTTTGTTGTTGTTTATTAACTTTCACTAATTTAAGATGTTTTAGAAACAGAAAGGATTTTCTTTTTCTTTTAATTAAAGTCATCTTCTGAGTTCTTATTGGCTCTACATTTTAGATGTTTGCTGGTACTATTTGTCAGTGAGTTAGAACTCGCATGTCTGAGCTGTTGGCTCTAACGCAAAGTCTTTTGGCATCACTTGTTAGTAAATTCCAAACCCCAGCACAGAAATGTGAATTAAAATCAAGTTTTGCTGGGTTAGTGTACAATAAACTATACCTACAGATTTTCTTTAATAGGAAGAAGAGAAAGCTGCTGGTATAGGATTAGTTCATTTTGAAGAAAAAAGAGGGAAACAAACACAAAGACCTCAATGCAGTGTACAAATAACATTTTGTTCAACTACCTCTTAATGTGGAATTAGCTAGTTTAATAGTTTCCTCACCGTAATGTTAAATAGTAACTGCCAAATTTGTTAGTTTCCCATCTCTCTTAGAAAGGCTTTAAGATTATTTTATAGTTTTGAGAACTTTGAAGCCACTTTTTTTTAACTTTGCATTTGCATAAAAATGTTTAGCTTTTAAGTGGAGAGCAAATTATGATCATATATTTTGATATTCATGACCTATTTGACTATAGCAATTTTTTTTTAATGCACTTTGGCTATAAAACCATGGATGATTTGATCCGTAAGATTTAAATGTGCCATCAATTTAGTATTCCTAGACATGAGCTTGATGAATGGTATTCTGTAATTATAATGTGCCACACATTATGGTGTCTTAATTGCCCTTTGCTTGAATTTTAATGATCAATTTGTTATTGTTGCAGATGTGAATATTGTGCATAAACTTACAAAATTTATGTAAAGTTGTATAAAGTAGAATTGGAAATAGCTAAGTTCTTTCTGTGTAGAAGTAATGAATTTATTGTAACATGATGCAGTTATATATATGACATTGTGTACTTCCTTGAACTGGATCATATATTCATAGTTTCTATAGAAACTTGTGCATGAATATTTTCTCATTTAGGTTTTCAATTCATTATTTGTATTGTGTTTACTACTTGTGATCATGTAGTTGTGCCTTATTTTTGTGAGAGAGTTTAGCTCAGTAAATACTGGAATTTCTAAACTCAGTGAGTGGAAGGTTATTGATTATAAATGTAACATAAATTACACAACAGCATTTAAATCTGTATAGAGAACAATGGAAGGATCCTTATTGAATTGTTGCTTTTGTTTTTTTTAATTTGTTAAAGATGATATTAAAAAACCGTTTCTTTCTAGTAGCTGTATTCTGTGACTGTAAATTATTTTGCCTATTTAAAAAAGAGTACAAAACGGTAACCGTTTTGTATATATTTACAGAACGTTAGAACGTTCTACTTAGGTGGAGGCAGGGGTTAAGCTTTGATGTTCAACTTAGAGTAGTAAGTTCATAACTTGAAGAGAAATTACTAAAGCCATTTTGCTTAGGACATTCTCTTTTCATTGCATTCATTATTGTGGAAAATTAATAAGCTACAAAGAAATATTAAACAATATTGAAGTAATTCCTTCTTTCATTGTTTATCTAAGTTTAGTACCCAGGTGACCATTTAAAGAGTCTTTTCTTAGGGCTCAGTAAGCCATCATTTTTTACTGTGTTTTTCCTGGGAACCAAAGTTCCCGAAGTTTTTTTTCATTTTACTCTAATGTGTGCTTGCCTCTAAAGAGTTTAATATGTATGTTCTTAAGGACTTACTAGATTATGTATTAGATACGTTCTTTTATGAGATTTGTAGAATTTCAGTTTAAATATATAGCATATTCTTTTTTTTTTTTTAAGATTTTATTTATTTATTTGATAGACAGAGATCACAAGTAGGCAGAGAGGCAGGCAGAGAGAGAGGGGGAAGCAGGCTCCCCACGGAGCAGAGAGCCCAATGTGGGGCTCAATCCCAGGACCCTGGGATCATGACCTGAGCCAAAGGCAGAGGCTTTATTTAACCCACTGAGCCACCCAGGCACCCCTGTACAGTGTATTCTTTTAAAAATTCTATTGTGGTAAGAATGCCTAACATAAGATCTACCCTCTTTGACAGCTTTTTCAGTGTATAGTACAGCAGACCTCTAAAGATTCCTCATCTCATTTAGCTGAAATTTTATACCATTGATTGGTAACTCCCCATTTCCCCCTCTCTTGGAAACCACGTTCTACTCCGATTCTGTGAATTTGACTATTTTCAATACCTCATGTCAGTGGAATCACACAGTACTTGTCTTTCTGTGACTGGCTTATTTCCCTTAGCGTAATGTCCAAGGTTCATCTATATCATTGCAAGTTGCAGAATTTCCTTCTTTTTAAGTTTGAAACAGTATTCCATTGTATGTGTGTACTGCATTTTCTTTATCTGTTCATCCTCTGATGGACATTAAGGTTTCTTCCGCTTCTTCGCTACCGTAAATAGTGCTGTGATGGACACAGGAGTGTTAATATTTCTTTGTACATAGCGTATTCTTAATCTGTTTTACATCTTGACACTAATTTACTCAGTCTTTCTCTCCCTCAAATGAGATTTCAGGGTAAAATTAGTTCTTTATACATATAAATATTTACTGGACTCATGGGACTTTAAAAAAGGAATCCAGAGAGATTGTCTAGTTACAGTCCATTGTCCTCCTCTTGGCTTGGTTTATAGCTAAAAATTCCTGCAAGAGGATTGTTATTTTTTTCTAAAAAATATATATATTATTTTTTGGCCAGAAATTTCTAAGTCTTCTCTTACATGAATCTGTATTGTCTTCTCCTGGAAATAATTGCTTTCAATCCCATCTGGGTGCCATCTCTAGGAGCTTACTTGAAGTCTAGTCCCTGTTCTCTGCTCGTTTTTTTTTTTTTTCTCATTTATTCTTAGACATTAACAGTAATTATTGTTTTCCAGATTTTTCTCTTATTTCTACCAGTTCTTGATAAATATCTGAGATTATTATACAGAGACTGTGACCCTCCTTTCTAATAGTGCTTGGTTCTTGTAGAAGAGCCTTTATGCTGTACTTGTCTGTCCTGCCTGGTTTACTGGTGAAGTCTGTGTTTTTCTCAGAGAATTAACTGTGCACATGACTTTCTCAGGCATCATCCTCTCTATCCCATCCTCCAACTTAAAGAGATCAGTTAATGTCTCACTTATCTTAAAGCCCAGATTGATTGATTTAATACTTCCATTTTGGAAATTGCAAAAGTTACCAATCCTAAATTGAAATTTGTGGATTTCCTTTTGATATAATCTGACTATAAGAACTAGTTTTTTAAATGCAGTTAATAGTATATTCTACCATGACAATATAGTAATTCAAATTGTCTTTCTTTGTAAGAATTCCAATGATGTTTCAAGTCCTTCCTGCCAAATAAACTTGACTGTACTGTGCTAACACACGTGCGTGCGCACACACACAAACATGCACACACCACTTAAAACCAGAAAGTGGTTTTATGACACATTCTTCCAAAAGTGAGGTTCAAAGAAAGACTATTTCTATTAAATCTTAACTATTTCTATGAAAATCTCCTATGTAAAACTGTTAACCAGTGAAACTGAAATACTTTTTTTTTTTCTTAAAATAAGGAAATTTAGTCTTTGGGATTTTCTACTTCTAAGTTAGGTTATTTTAAAATATACCTGAGATAAGCAAACTGTTGGCAAATAAGAATTTAAAAACTATTAAATATAGACTTATTGCTTAATCTGTTAGAAGAGCAAAGTTTATATCCGAGTTAGAATTGCATGTGAGGTAGGACTCTAAAGCAGTAAGACTGATTTACAAACCATGTAGGAAATTTGTATTCATTATTGACATACTCGAAGTGAGATGCTAGAACTCACATTGAGCACAAGCAGGGGACATTGCTTTCCTCCTGACACTCCATCCATCTGACCTTTCACCCTTTACAAATTCTAATAGCACCATCCTTCACTCACATCTCTCGTAAGTCCTGCCAAGACATTACAAGGTAGTCTAGATAACACTATGTACCTGCCAAAAAATTCCTCAGAGTTCAAATTTTTTGCAGTCATTATTCCTCCATAGTGAGGATTTTCTTGGCTCAAAATCTCAAATTCTGGACCTCCTTTAAAATACAAATTTCCTTCCAGCTCATCACTAAATAAGTATTACAAAAGTTTGAATGAGGGGCGCCTGGGTGGCTCAGTGGGTTAAGCCTCTGCCTTCAGCTCAGGTCATGATCCCAGGTTCCTGGGATGGAGCCCCACATCGGGCTCTCTGCTCGGCAGGGAGCCTGCTTCCTCCTCTCTCTCTCTGCCTACCTCTCTGCCTACTTGTGATCTCTGTCTGTCAAATAAATAAAATCTTAAAAAAAAAAGGTTTGAATGAAAGAGTATCTTAATCCCTAATGTCTAAAAAGATGCACCACTTGTTTTAGGTCCCTAAATGTCAGAGGATTCTGCAGGCAATGTAAAGATATATTCTTGGTTTCCTGATTCTTGGTGAAGCAAGAGACCGCTGCTGTTACTTGTGCCGTCCACATTTCCTGTTTAAAATATATATGGGGGGGCGGAGGGAGAATGTTGTCAATTTTTCACATATTTGGACTAATATTTTCCTTTTATTTATTGACTTGCTCTTTAAAACTGAAGACTAATGAAACATTGCATATTTCCCATTTTCTTTCTTAAACCTAATATATCATAAAATAGCTCTAATCATGCATGAAGGTGCAGATGGATTAAATGAATATGGTATGGAAGAAGTTGGGAAAACAGTTATGAGTAATCAAGGAACCATAATAGTCAATGATGACTAATTAGAAAAATGAGCACCGAGAATATAAATAGTTTGAAAGTTCAATTTCTTGAATTTCCATTTTGTATGGAAATAGTGGCGTACTTTGGAAAACAGACTGAGGAGGTGACCCAGGAAGTTGAGTTATTAAGAATAATGCAAATACTGCATTAATTGTCAGGCCATGTTGCTGCTATGATGAAAACCTTCCTGGAGAGAGATAAAAATGGAAACTGCTAAGATAGAGAAACCAGAGTCAGGCAACCGCTTTCCCCCTCCATAGATGTATCAACACTGGCGTATTTTCCTTTCTTTTTTAAACACTGGCATATTTTCAGAGGTGGTTCATTATTGCAGTAGCCCCTCATTTAAGCTGACATCACACCACTTGAATTTCAGGACTTTGAAAATTGATTGAACACCTTAAAAGTCAATCATGCAATCCGAAAGCAGTTCTTTCCCCCATTGTGTTCCGTAAGCTGCAGAACTTAGAGGCAGCCCTTGAGCTTCTGGTCCAGGAGAAAACGAAGGGGGCTGTGTCAACTGTGAGAGTGTAAGGAAACGGACAACTCTTGAGATTGCTCAGCATGATACGGACTTTGTGTCCACATCCTTCCCCTCTTAACTCCCGCCTCTCAGAGCTGGTAAAGGAAATATACAAAATTTCCCATTTCCCATTACTTAAGAGGGTTGGAGTGAGATTCCCCCCCCACCCTTATATCAAGTCTGAAGAAATCCACGCTATAAAATCAAATAGATACTCTGATGTTTTCCGTTTGGGCTTGTAATAAGAAAGGTGCTATATACTGTCCATACCTGTTTTCATGTTGTACCAGGAAAGCATTTCTCGGCCGGAATGCTGGAAAGAGATTACAAAGATGAAAGAAATCCATTAATGTGAAATCCAGATTCTCAGTACAAGAACCTAGAGTATTTGTTTTAATGAACCTGAGAGGTTTATGTAGATTACAAAAAAAAAAAAAAAAGAAAAGAAAAAGTAGATTCCAAGACCAAGACTTCACTGCTATGTCCAAATAGAGCCCACTTAAATATGAAAACCCTTTCTTCCTTACTTAAAGACAGGTGGGACTTGATGAAATGCAATTATGGCTTACCTGATGGAAAATGGGCATCATCTAGAAGAAATTTAGCATGTTAGGTGGATAGTATGTATGTAAAATATAGACAATAAAACATGGAAAAGAATAACTATTGTTTCTCTGACTTCCACAGCTCCTTTTTAAAATGTTGCTTTTGTATTTAAAGTGAAATCATAGCAAAACTAGGGTTATAAACAAATTAAGATGTAACAAAAATACCAAATCTGAGTCCTTCACAACAGGCCAAAAAATTGACTCAAAATTCAGCCTCTACCAAACCATGTGAAATGTGAAACAAAAAGAAGTGTTGGTGAGGTTTCTGCACTTGAAAAAAAGTAGTCTGTTCTGTCATTTCCTACCTGGTCTTTTGAAGAAAAGACAGGAAATACTGGGAAAGCAATTCCTTCCCCCCTCCCTAAAATTTTATTTATCTTTTGGAGCGAGCACAAGCAGGGGAGCAGCAGGCAGAGGGATTGGGAGAAGCAGGCTCCCACTGAGCAGGGAGCCAGATGCGGAGCTCCATCTCAGGACCCTGGGATCATGACCTGAGCTGAAGCCAGAAGCTTAACTGATGAGCCACCCAGGCACCACCACCCCTCTCTTTTCTAAATGTAGCAGGAGCTTTTAAACGGAAAGCTTCTCCCTTGAATTATTAATACCACACAGGGAGTAAAATTCTGCAGCCTATATAGTTAATCATATCTAGGAACAAATAGAGAGCCAAACCAGGCTTGTCCTCTGGTCACATCAGGTAGAACCTAAGGGTGGAGGAGGAGGCACAGACTCTTATTCCTGGCTGATTCTTACGCTGATGCTTGCCTGCTGTCATTATTTGTATTTGATTAAATGTGTGGCTTTAAATCAGACTCATCGAGGTTGGGCCTCATTTCAGAATTAAACCGAATACAAGACTTTTATTTTCTTAACTGCGGGAGCCCTTGTAGCATCACGGGTAATATTCATAGCAGTCTAAAACCTCTTAATGCCTAAATTCTGCCACAATGACGTCTGTTAAGGTCATGAAATTCTGTCCAGCTTCTCTGCGATGAAAGGGCTATTAAAATGACTTTCTGGAAAAAACCTCATGGGTTTGTTTTACTCCCTGATTTTTGTTCCTTATAAATTCCCTGTAGCAAGTCAGGCTTTACAGACCAGGTTGTTGTTCTTGGCTGGATTTTGGAATTCATTTTCCTCAAAAACTGCAACTGTAGTTGTCAGTTCTTCAAGGCATCCCTCATCTGTTTGATTTGTAATATGGGTACAAGGGACTTCATAAGCAAAAAGAACTGGTCAAGCCAAGCATGTAAAATAAAATGAGGAGAGAAAATAATATGGTCAAGAATTGCCCTTTTTCTTGCCTGACATTCTAATATAATAATTATAATAACTGACACCATTTATTAAGCCCTTACTATGTACTGGGCACTGTGCTGTTTTTTCTTTTGGCCGGGGGAGGGGGGTATCATTTAAACCACACAGCAACCAACTAAGTCCTCTAGTTCTTACTTAGGAATGAGGAAACAGATTTCGTTTTTCCAAGGTCACCCAGCTTGTAAATGATTCAGCCAGGATTTGAAACGGGGTTGTCAATCATTCCAAAGCACTATCTCTTCTTTTTTCACCCTTTATTCTTTCCCACTCTATAGCTATTTTGGTTCATGCACTGTTAACTTCAACAGTCAAAACAATTAGATGAGGAGAATGAGGAAAAAAAAATACGTGTATATAAAACAAGTTGGTAGTAACAAATCAGAAAATAACAAAAAATGGTGGATGTATAGCTTTAAAAAAATACTGTTTTTATTAAAAAAAAAAAAAAAAGACTAGAGGAGAAAAAGCATGTATTTCCCAAGGTGATCCAGTGATGTGAGATCTCCCAGAAAGTCAAGTTCTTAAAGGTGATGGGGCCATCGCTAACCTGAGCCCGCAGCCCCAGCTGCTTCTGCTTTTCCGCTGTGGTTCTGACGGCTTCCTCCCCTCAAGTCCATTTATCATCTTCTAACTATGGCCACTGTAGTGAGAGAAAAAAATTCCTGCTCTAGGATAGCCTCTGCTAATGATGTTTCTCCCCGTGAAAAAGTAAACTAAGCAAACAAAAGTGCATCCAAGACTCACATACCGAGTCTCTGCCTGTCTACACTGCTCTGCCATCCACTGAGAAGGGCGGAGGCTCCCACAGGGACAAGGCTGGGGGTGCACTCAAGGCAACGGCTTTTCTCCCCTGAGATGCCCCTATTTAGGATTTCTCTAGAAACGTCCTCTGGCTTAGGCACACTTTGGTCTATAAAGACTGTAAGCAGTTCCAACCAATTCAGATACGCAGCCTTTCAGCCTGACCACGTCACATTTCAGCAAATCTTGGTGAAAGTGGAAAGAAAAGACAGAAGACAGAAGGCTCGGGTGCTGGATGCAGGTTTCCCCTTAGTGGAGCCCTTCTGCTCCTGGGGAGAGCTTGCTTCCATTCATGAGTAACATGTAAAGCATTTCAATATATACCTTGGTCGTATAATGTAACTATGTCAGTGTTTGCTATCATGATTATTTGTGTGTATTCATTTACTCATTGTGTAATATTTCTCCACTGTGTTTACAGTGGTCCTGTGCTAGTCCTTGGAGCTCTGGGCTTGGCTGCTGGGTTGGGAATTGAGGGGCATAGGAAGTGCTCCCTGTTTTCCTGTTCCTGCCTTAGGGCAGGAAGGTGGTCTCCTACCCCCCAGTGCCCCCCCGCCCCAAACGCTGATCAACTACTGTACACTAAGTACCCCCTCTTATTACTATTTGCAGCTCAGGAGTGAGTGAAGGACACAGTAAACCAGGGTCTGAGCCTCCAAGTTTCTGAAAGTAAAGAAGAAAATAATGCAGTAAAAATAAGAAGTAAATACTTGTGCGCATAACTAAAATGCATCCTTAACAAATTGATTTTTTAGAAACAGTTGCTTGAACTCCAGCTAACTCTTTTATCTGGATCTTGAAAAGTGTTCCCTCCAATTCGTCATGATTTAAAGTGTTAAAGTACATAGTATTCCTGATTTCCAAGTTCAGTTGTCTGAATAAATAATGGGTGATGTCCACAACAGGGAAACATTGAGGTCTTTATCACATTGTTCATTTCCAGTGTCTCTCTCTAGTACTTTATATGAATCAGAAAGGGGAGCCTCATTCTGGCCAGCTCTGTCCATGGAATCTAATACTAAGTCTAAATCAATTCCACGCCTATAATTTACAAATAACTGAATGATTTTAGATGCTGAATATAAGATGCTCAATTTTTTTTTTTAAAGATTTTATTTATTTGACAGAGATCACAAGTAGGCAGCAGCAGGCAGAGAGAGAGGAGGAAGCAGGCTCTCCACTGAGCAGAGAGCCCGATGCGGGGCTTGATCCCAGGACTCCGGGATCATGACCTGAGCCGAAGGCAGAGGCTTTAACCCACTGAGCCACCCAGGCGCCCCAAGATGCTCAATGTTTTAAAAAAGTGTCAAAGATTATGATTTGCATGACATATCATGTGCCTCAAATAGCAAAGAGGAAAGAAAATAGAAAGGAATTTAAAACAGATAACATTCCTTATTTTGGAATCAAGTTGTGAGACATGAAACCAGCATATTACCTGATAATATGGTTACTGTGGGCTCCCTTAATTCTCGTGCTCTGATTTGTGCTGCTCTTTGAAGTGGAGGCAAACTGTGTTGGTTGGCATCACGGTTTTTGAAGGGGATGGCGATTTTCCAGAGCTTGACTTGTTCAGACACGCTTGTCTGGGTAGCTTAAAATAGGAGGCCATCCAACTTTCAAAGCTGTGACTAAATATTCTGCAGCACCCATGCCCTTCCCACCCACTGATCAGCTCTTCACAGATGGATTAATGGGTATCTCTTATTGCTTAAAGATCCTTAAATTACTTAGCTCAACTGACCAACATGCCATCTAGCAGCTTCCGGTATTAAGAGATGTGAACTACCTAGTTCACGATCTAACGTCTGTGGAGGGCTGAGTCCTTGGGTAAAGATGTGGAATGAAACAACGGGAACTCTCTCTGAGGACCTAAGACGCACTGCAGCTCCTCCTCCCCGCTCTGAGGGCACGTGCCCAAGAGCCCTGGGGAGTCCCCCTCCTGCTACCACTTGCACATGTCACTCAGGGAGCACACTGTGATGCGGGAGATCAGACAGAAAGCCTTGACTGGACCACGAGACCCCATGGCTTGAGGTGTGGTAACAACCACCATGATGGAACCATTAATACTTAAGTAGTGGGAAAAATCCCTGTTCCCAGAAGAGATTTTGCGGCTTGAGTCCCCAGTTGGCTCATTTTGTCTGTGATGCTGGCTCTCCACAAGTTGTCTTCTGCCATTCTTGGTGGACCCTGGGAGCTCAGGGCTCCCAAATCATCATTTCTCAGGAACCATGTGAGCTTTCGAATCAGAGTGAGGGGTGGCGATCACCTCAGCACATGACAGCAGACAGTTTAGAGAGCCCCCCATGCACTGGCTGCTTTGGCTGTGGTGGGCAATCTGGAAGCCAGAGATGCTCACCACGACACAGTGATACTGTCATGGCTGGTGAACAAAGGCCAACATGGATGAAAGTAGTTTGGTTTCATTTGCTTGGACAGGTCAGGCCAAAAGTCCAGGCTTTTGACACTCACCTCACAAATATACAGACTAAGTCATTCTAAGAATGTATACATTCTTCGACATCCTTAAGAAATGCAACTTGCAAAAAAAAAAAAAAAAGAAATGTAACTTCTTTTGGCTTTGTTTTTCAGTTCAGAGCTAGAGGACTATAAAAAAGCCACATTTCCTAATGCCTCCATTTTTTAGAGGGTGAAATTCAATCTGATGTCTAGCCATCCTTTATATTTTTAACATAATTTATTTGGGAATATTTCTAACCTTATTTAGCAGACTTACTTAGAAATAACAGCATTTTACCTTTTTGTTGCTCTCAGTTTTCATAACAAAGAGTAACAGATAAACATCTAGGAATCTGGTGCTTTTTGAGGGAAAAAAGAAGATGAAATGAGGGCTGGAAATAGTAAGCAGAAGGTGTTTTTCAAATCAAAGAATCCCTTAGAAAACAAGACAGGGTGAGTGTCAGGGCAAACCAGGCTTACGCCTTAGGAAGCTCCAATCATGTGCATCAGAAAACTGCATTACTGTTGAATTGATTTCTCCCTGAAGCAGAGACTCGATGGGAGCCCATGCTTCCAGCTTTAAAGATATGGTATTTGTGATGCATTTCATGTGGAGTTAAGATAGCTCAGATGGTGTTTGCAGTGGTTTCAGCGAAGCCTAGGACACATCTATCGACTAATGGAACTTGCTTTATTTTTGCCTTTTGACTCATCTGGGGGGTCACTGGCAAAGATACATGTGGCTAGAAAAAAGGCATGTTGTTACTGCTGTGAACGGAATTATGTCTCCCCGCCCCTGTCCCCCAATCTCCTGTGTCGAAGCCCTAATCTCCAATTTGGCTATGTTAGGAGTGGATAAGATTAAATGAAGGTAGAAGAGTGGAGCCCTGGTCCAGGAAGATTAGTGCCATCATTAGAGCATATGAAAGAGAGCCCTCTCTCTCTGCCACGTGGGGACACAGAAGGAGGCTGTCTGCAAGCTGAGAAGAGAGCCCTCACCAGAAACCTCATCAGCGGGCAACTTGGTTGCAGACTTCCAGCCTCCAGAACTGTGAGAAATAACATTCTGTTCTTTAAGTGGCCCAGTCTGTGGTATGTTTTCATGACAGCTCTAGCTGATTAAGATAGTCATTAAAGTGAATTTTTTCCTGAGTTTTGCAATGTGTCTGTACATGTTTAAATATTCATCATGTAGCTTTACATTTACAAACTTTTCTGATATCACTTTTCGTGTTATTTAAGGCAAATGGGCTTTTATACTTCTCCCTAAGAAGGGGATAGTAGGATGAGAGAAATCAAACAGTAGAATCAGGAATCCCCTCCCTATTCTACTCTATCTCTTAGAAATTAGAAATAGACGTGGTTAAATGGAAATGATTTCAGAGGAATAGGCAGTCTGTTCGGAGGCAGATGAGTCAGAAGTTTAAAGTAAATACAAGAAAAATCAGAAAAATTGATTAATATTTTTCTAGAAGTTCTTTCTCATATGCAGGAAACTGTGTGGCTAAGGTTAAGTCAATAGATAAAATAGTAAGGACTCATTTCTATTTCCTCCCCTCTTTTAAGTTTAGAGGAAAGATTCTATATTTGCATGGCCAAGATACCACATATTTTATTCAATCTTGAATTGTCCTTGAAAATTTTTTTTTAATTGTATTCCATTACTATTAGAAACTTTTTGCAAATCAGGCTGTAGCAAAGACTGCTTGCTGGTTGTCCCTTAAAAACCATTCCCCCCTCCTTTGTTGTAATGGAATTTCTAAGTTTTAGTGGCTCCATGTCCACCTTCCAGCAAGTACTCCACCTCCCGGCTTCCCTTGTAGCTAAATATGACCAAGTGACGAAATCTGACCAGTGGATAGGAACAAAAGTGTGCAGCTTCTGGGTCCTGTCCTTAAACAGCAGGACTCTGATCTGTCCCCTCTTCGCTTTCCACCTGCTTGCATGGAGACACACAATTGGTGACTTGGATCATGTGGAAGAAGCAATTCCCCAGGGAAGGCAGAGCCAGTCTCCCACCCATGCTTCTGTGACAAGCACCCTGATCCTGTGTGCTGCGTGAAGGGACATCTGACAAGGCTTTCTGCTGAGAGATGGCCATGGGCGTGTTCATCCAGTTTCCACATGACCTATCATGCCCACACCTGAACCCTAAAATTGACCACCCGACTCACTCCCTTTGCCTGCGGTGTTGCTCAACCAACCTTTCGGGCACATAGATGAAGGCACGGGAGGGTGTGTTCGGCTCACTTCCTCTACCCACTTTAACAATCCTCAAGTTCTCCTGCCTTTGCCTTTGAAACACCTCTCACATTTATCTTTTTCTATTTACGCAAGTACCTAACATTTTAGGGTAGGTCAGTGCACCTCACAGGGCTGGGAAGGTGGTGGATAGAGGGAGGGGGCAAATCAAAATCTCTGATAATTCCAGGTGAGGGTCGATTTTGGAGGGAAAGGCAGTTTGCATGAAGAATTGTTTTATTTCATTATTTTGACTTGGTTTTGTCACCATGCATAATTATTTTTGAAGTGGTGACTAACATCAAAGAAAATTAAAATTGTCATCTCTTCAAACAGAAGTGGGCAGGGCGTGGCCTCCGGGTTAAGAACAGTTGAGAAGCGCAGGCCCATGCTCGTCTCACCTCACCCTGCTTCACGGAGGAGCTTCCAGCTGGTCTCTCGACTTTGGTCCCCTCCCCTGCACCATTTTGTGCTTTGCTTCTGATAACTCTTTCTTCAGCTGCATTTGAAACCTATCACATTGCTGTCTAAGAGCTCAATGACTTCTCGTTGCCAGCCGTTTCCTGGCTGGGGCCCTCGGCTTGGCTTTCAAGCCGGCGGCTCTGATTCTGGAAGCCTCCTTGGCTGAGGTGGCCTGGCATGGGTCTGGTGTCTGCCGTTTAATGTGCCAAGTGAACTTGAGCACCATCACCGAACCTCCCTGAGACCCAGATTCCTCACCTATACATGGGATTCAGTGTAACCTCTCTGCATAGTTTACTGAAAAGAGAAAACGCAGGAAGCAGCCCCTCAGGGTAAATGCTGGGCGCGTCTACCCTTCCTTGTCCGCAGTTGCCAGGTGCGTGTTGGGTCCCAACCTGCTATCTTGCACTAGACCTGCAATATGGCGGATTCTTAGCAGTGTGTGTTCAATAAGGCATTCTTGCCCGGCACTGCCCCGTGGGACCACGCTACCATGAATAGACCACCCCGTGTCCTGCACAGCTTCCCACATAGCGGGTGACCCACTCAGAGTTTGTGCAGAGACGAGTGACTGACTGCAGATCTTATTTCAGCCTGTCTGACCATGACGGTATTTACTGGGCACTGACTCAGTGCCGGCCAATTCTTCCAGTAGCCATCCATCTGTCAGCTCACTGAATCCGCATGACAAAGGAAGGAAATGACAATGTGGCAGGATTGCTGTGAGGGGCCTACGGTCACACAGGCATTGCTGGCTGAGCTAGGAAGTGGGCCTGGCTGTCAGGAGGGGGTGGGGTGGGGGGAGGTTTGCCCTCCGAACCTCCCCACTACCAGAATTTACACGCTTGGGTGGCTTCTGCCTCCAAGCCTTTCTCCCTCTAGGCTCTTCATCTGAGAGGTCGTCCCTCCTGTCATTGCAGGGACGTCCATCCTTTCTACCCCTCCCCCGTCAAGTTCACCTGCAGCCTCATGGACCACACAATGCCTTGCTCTGGTCCTCTAGCTTCAGAGACTCTTTGCTTTCCTGGACTTACACTGCAGGTCTGCTCACCATGGCAGAGCTCCCCAGCTGGAGGAAAAGAAAGGAATCTTTCTTACTACAAGTACTTTGTAGTCTCCAATGGTACCCACCTAGCACAATGTGTATTACATAACAGTGTCCCAAGCCACTGATGGGATGGTAGCCCTGCCCACTGGAGGAGTAAAGCCATGATGACAACAGGGCAGGTCAAGTGTCTAGTCTACTCCAGACCATGTGCTAACTCTCCGTGTCTATCATTTCATTTGATCAACAATCTTATGAGATAGACATGGTTATCTCACCTCACAGAGAGAAAATGGAGGATGTGTGGCTAGTTCCATAGAGTCTGGGTGAGTTCCTAGGAGGCTCTGAATCACAGATCACTTTGCACTGTTGGCGATAGGCAAATACGATTCCTCCCACACTGCCATTTGCAATGATCAGACAAGTTACAAGGTATCAAAGATGTTGAGTTTTTAAAAGAAGCAGTAATTTACCTGCAAGAGTAATTTAAAAATATAAAAATTTAAAAAAAGAGTAATTAAAAAAAGTTGTTTTTTTTTTTTTAATTTTTCTTCAAGAAGAAGGGGTCTTTTGGTTAGTGACAAGATGTTTTCTGCTGTGTGTTCATTAAAAATATGTTCCAAGCACTTGGAAAACATGGGAGAAAATCACAGAGGTACTGTTATGGATGGAAAGAGAACATACTCCAGTAGCTGGGGCAATGCATTCTGTCTAGAAGGTTTGAGACATTTGAAAATGCTGGAAGACAGACACGGGAATGGGACAGAATGGAAAACCACTCAGAAGGGCCATCCCCAAGAATGGCTGAGGATGTCTGCCTCCCACATATAATGCCATGTGGATGAAGGCTTCACTTCTTGTTCATAAGACTAGATTTCTTATTCAAGTGGACAGTTGGGGACTTTCTAAGACTATTGTGTTAATTTCCACCTAAATGCCAAAGTTCTGGAAAAAGACATAAGTCCTAATTGATCCTTTGTGCACTTCTGGAATGAAGACTATTTTATCACTACCCTATAGTGGAGGCCACATTATAATCTCCTATAGATGTCCACAATTTTTGGAAATTGTCAAGCCACTCCACTTTTCACTCAAGATCCCCTGAAAAATAAGACACAATCAATAAAGTCTTTTTTTAAAATTATATTTATTTATTTGACAGAGAGAGAAATCACAAGTAGGTAGAGAGAGAGTGGGGGAAGCAGGCTCCCCGCTGAGCAGAGAGCCCAATGTGGGGCTCGATCCCAGGACTCTGAGATCATGGCCTGAGCCGAAGGCAGAGACTTGACCCACTGAGCCACCCAGGCGCCCCACAATCAATAAAGTCTTAAATGCATCTGACATTACAGCATAAAATTTAACCAAGATCCGCAGTAATTATTTAGAGATACTGACTGCCCTTGGAGCCAAACCATATCTTACATTCATTTAACATACTGCTTGCTGTTTAGATGTCTTAGAAAAACTCATTTGAAATCAGCCTCTTGCAGAGAAAAACGAAGCTTAACTAATATAACTCAGTAAGTTGGAAATGTATTGTGCATTTTTATTTCAAAAATAGTAATAAAGCCTTCGGTATCTTTATCATATCCCTGAACCATATAGCATTTAATTAGTGGGGGAACAAATCATATGAACAAGGACAAACATATCTTGTTTTTTACTAATTGTAAAACCTACATCCACTTCATGATAAGAATGACTACTGTTTTTTGAGAAGAACTCATTTTCTCTTCTGAAGATTTGTATTAATTTTCTAACGTTTAAAAATAACTCATTACTATTGAGGTTTTGAAATAATTTTTGGGAATATGAAGGACAAGTCATGGACCCATAGAATCACATGGTGGGTGGGATTCTTGAGAATTTGTCGTCTTTAAGCTCATAGGCTTACAGGAGGCCCACAGGAATGTCTTCCCTCAATGACAAGGATCCATATTTTATTGAGAAACCTCCGGAAGAAATGCTGTTGTCTTCTCATACACCTATCAAAATGAGTCATAATCTCCAAAATGACATTCAAAGCTTTGAAAAGTCTGTGTTTAATTGACTTTCTGTTTTGCTCATTAATAAGCTCAATTCTAGTTCCTTGGGTCATTTTAGAATTTGAACAACAACAAAAATATATATATATATCTGTGCAACTGATAATTTGAGTGGTTCCCTTTGGATGCTTCCCAGAAAATCTTGGTTTATAGGCCTATGTCAAGGGTTTATTTGTAACTTCAAATAATTAAATTATTATACAAAGCTCTACGAATTAAGTCATCATAGGGCTCGCTTAGTTCCTAGTCCCAAATTTCAGTTCTTGAGATTGCAATTGGCATAATTCGACATTGGCCCTGGATTTCAGTGACCTTAAAAAAAAAAATGATGAATGGTAATTTATCCTCCGGAAAGTCTCACTGTGGTGTTTACCCCCATTTGCTTTGTGCGTGGGTTCAGTATGGCTGTTAAAAACAAAGTGCCTTCAATCATCTGGGAAGTAGGTCTTTTCCTGCCTGAACTCACTTCTGAAGGCCTTGGAGACTGAGCCACGCCCTCACACACTTGCTGTTAGAGTTCTCATAAGGTCGGCCAGGAAGTGACTGGAGCCCATTGTTTTGCGTGTTTGATTTGCACTGCACTCAAACTCGAACCCAGGTTTCTGAGAGCTGTGACCTCATGTTAATGGACTTACCTTCCAGGATGGAAGCCCCAGTGATTCCCAGCAGCCACAGGACCCCCCCACCTCCCATCTCTACACCGGAGCTCTGGGTCACCTACCTCAGGGACTCACTGAGTGATGTCACCTGTTCCTTGATAGGTGGGTCATGATTTCCTCTGGAGAGTCTTTACTCTGTTTCCAGACATTCTTCAGCAACAAGGGCTAGCAAGTCAGCCTCCAGGGGGGCCCACTCGCAGCTGAAGGCGAGAGCAGCTGTCCTCGCTGTTCATTTTGCTCACACCACAGCAGAAGACAAAAGCAGAGTATCAGAATATGGCTTCTCTGATCAAGGCATTGAGAAGCCTGGACACCAGAAACTCTTAGAGGGGTATCTGGGGGGCTCAGTTGGTTAAGTGTCTGCCTTTGGCTCTGGTCATGATCCCAGGTCCTAGGACCGAGCCCGGGGTCAGTCTCCCTGCTCAGCGAGGGGCCTGCTTCTCCCTCTCCCGCTCCCCCCCACTTATGCACTCTCTCTCTCTCAGAGAAATAAAGTCTTAAAAAAAAAAAAGCCAAGAAACTCTTACTTTATTCAGTAGTTACATAACACAATTGTGAGTTTGCTGGGAAAGTTTATAAGCCGTGGCCTACACTTTGGTTTTGAAAATTCCATAGTCAACTGTCTTCAGCAAATATCTACCTACCAGCGCCAAATTCAGGGTTGGAAATGGAGTCCTTAAACGTGGTTAAGAAGTATTATCAAATATTACAGACTGACCCTGTTACTCTCCAATTAAAGAAATGGAAGAATCCTCGTTTAGCTGCTTGCCTTCCCAGGAGTGGTGATGAAGGCAGTGGTCCTCAGCCCCCCACGTGACACCACCACCCAATCCTCCTGAACAGGGAAATGTATCAGGATTCTGAGGCACAGGAGAAGTTTGAAATCTGTGATATCTCCTGGAGAACGCGTGCGCCATCAGTGCGGTGATGAGATGTATTAACACACGAGCCCCAGCTTCCTTCACTCTTCTCACTTGAGTTTAGTTTTGCCCATTGGCTTCTTCCTTCTCCCCGGCCCTTGGGAGAGATTTCTGGCTTCACCAGCTCTGCTCCCATCCTCATTGTGATTTACGGAAAAGCTGAGAATGCACACCGGAGGGTGAAAAGGAAAGGAAGGACTTTCGCTCATTGGGGCAGTTTCTTGAGTCTCCGATGCTGCTGAGAATCAGGGTAAAGAAGAGAAAATGAAAACACAAGTCAAAGAGGCTGAATTGATCTCCACGATACAGAGCAGAGAGCGGGAAGGGGAGGGATAAAGACAAAGACCATTTTCAACAGTGAGAGATTGGATCAGGAGGCCTCTGCTGGATGTGCGGGTGCTGGGGAGACAGGAAAAGGAATCTTAGTAAGTACTGCTGTGGGTCTTACCCGGATTTCCATAAGAGGATTTGAGAAATACAAGTATACATGAGAATAGCTCCTCCATTTGCTTCATCGGCTGGACTGTTTCTCTGAATGTGACACTGTCTCGAGGGGACCTGGCCTTTGGTGACACATGGCACTGAGCCAAGTCTCTAGCTACTGTACACACAGGCGCCGTCTTCCTCTTCCTCTTCCCTTCTCCCACCCACTCACACCTGCGTTGAGGTATAAAAGGGTCCTACTCTTACTGACATATCTTTCCTGCTGTAGGCTATTACCTCTTTCCACTTTCATGATCAGTCTAGGTCCAGGTTAAATTCTTTGTCTGATGGCCCTGAAGTGAGGACCAAGTGGACCAAGGCATACCGTAGAGGCTGCCCCTGCTTCCCCAAAGACAGCTGTGTCCATCTTTATGCCCAGATGTCAGCCCTTGCATTTTGGAGATCGGGACACAATGGGCTCCATGGCCCAAGGAAGTCCAAAGCCCTCCTGCAGATCCTGAGTTCCAATGGCTTTCTCTGGCCTCTGGAGTCCTGTTGGTCCCCACATTACTTTCTTGAGCAACATTGGCCAAATGCCAAGTTAAGATCTTTGGTTGGTTTCCCGTGTTGGTTTCCAGTGTAAACCTACTCATGCCAAATACTTTTAGAATTACGAATTATTATTTAACATGTATTTCACTGAAGATTTTGGGTTGGGGGGAAAGGATCGAAGACACACCCCACAGCTTCCCCACCACCGTTTTTCTGGTTCCATTTTCTTCTCTGAAAAGAGAGCTCTTTCTCTCTCTTACCCCTGAATTTGCCTTTTCTCTTCCAGCCTCAGGCTTAGCAGTTTGTGCCTGTCTTTCAAAGTTTGACCCTGTCCGTGGGGTTCTTGTCCGGCCACACTAGCAGCTTTATCAAAGCTGTTTCTTCTGAAAACATTCAGGGCTCCTTCCTCACAGGCATTCTGCCAGACCCCATCTTTTCACTTCCCCCCAGACAGAGGGCAGGTCATGAAAGTGAGCACACGGGGGCGGGGCAGATGGAGCCAGGCTTCAGGGCTTGCCGAGGGACTACCTTCCCTTCTCTGTATCCCAGATTCCTCTTTTGGAAAATGGTGGAAGGTACTAGATCACCTCCAAGTTCTCACCCAGCTCAAAACAGCTGTGATTCTGATCAAGGGTGTAAGGAAGGAGAAGGAAGCAGGAACTTCAGGTGCAGAAAGGCTGGGGGTAGAACCAGTGGAGAGAAGATGCACATGGTGGGGTGGGGGTGAGGTGGGTCCTTCGCCCGTGGCCTTCCTGGCTGATATGCGTGCGGACTCACTGGCAGCTGTGTTCCAGCTGGGGTAGCTGCGAGTTCCAGTAATGGATTTCCTCAAAGCACAGCCCTGGACCATTGCCCCAGATTTCCACACCTCAGGGGACAGTGTGGGCTGCCAGCACCCACTGGTATTCAGGTAAGTATAAAAACATCCAATCCCCCCCACCGCATAACGATCAGGCAAGAAGCATCAGTGGTGAACAATTTAGTCAAAGATTCAGGCAGGGATAATTGGAAGATTTTAGAGTTTTGAAAGGCTTCAGAAAAGAGAAGAAAGATATTTGATGATTCTAAAAGTAGCTCTAAGTTTTTCTTTCATCTCCCTATTGGCTTTATTTTTTTAGGTGCACTAGGGAAGAAAAGAACATGTCTGCCAAGGAAGATTGGACATAAAAGGCCTTTTCATGGAAGACTCTAGATCAACGGAGCCTGCTTTTGTTTTATGAAAAGTATCCAGTGTGTTTAGGGGGACAGTGAAAGGAATTCAGGGCTTCAGATGAAAACATTCTTCTCATAAATCTGTCTGGGGGGATGTAGCATTGGGCTGAGCAGCCAGTGTCCGTGGGATCTTGGGAAATTTATGGAAGCTCCTTCAGCCTCATCTGTGAAATGTGGAGAACAAGAGAGACTACCGTGTTGGGTTGCTGAGGAGTTTTGATGATTTAATCTACACAAAATGCCTAGAACGTGGGGCCCCTGGGTGGCTCAGTGGGTTAAAGCCTCTGCCTTTGGCTCAGGTTATGATCTCAGGGTCCTGGGATCGAGCCCCGAGTCAGGCTCTCTGCTCGGCAGAGAGCCTGCTTCCTCCTCTTTCTGCCTGCCTCTCTGCCTACTTGTGATCTCTGTCTGTGAAATAAATAAATAAAATCTTAAAACAAAAACAAAAACAAAAAAAACCAAAATGCCCAGAACAGGAGTTGGCGTTTCTCGAGCACTCGGTCTACGGCAGGCAGAGCTCTTAGCCTTTGTTTAGCTGAAGCACATGAACAGACCTCACAGTAAGCTCCCAGTCTGTCCCTGTTTCATCCCAACTGTCTAGGAAAGAGCAGAGAGAATTCGACTCCCATCAGTGTTCACCTCCAGTATGTACAGACCCTCTTCAAGCCCGGCCCCGTGTGGTCCGGAGGGTAAATTCATCCCAGCGCCTTCATCGCCCTGTTCCAGGCAGCCCCCAGCATGAGAGAGTCCAGTTCTCCAGCCCCACTGCTTAGATCAGGGCAGAGTCAGCTTTGAATCCCTCCTGCCTCTGCCCGGAATGACCATAGCTTCCAGCAAGTTGCCTCTTTCGTCTAAGCTCCTGGAAAATGGGGATCATGTCAGATCTCACAGGGGGGTTGTATAGACAAAGAGATCACAGATGACCATCAGGCTGTACAGGGCCTGGCCATCGCAAGGGCTCCAGTTGGAGTCACCTTTTCACTTTTATTACTACTATTATATATTATCGTTATTATGTATTATATTTTATTTTTATTATTATGTATCACATATTATATGTATTATAATTACATATATTGTAATTATTACATTATGTATTTATTACATATTATAAGCATTATATGTATAATTATATTTATTGTATATTTTAATAATACACTATATTTTAATTATATATTATTATATAGTATACATTATATTATATATAATATACCTATATTATATATAATATAGATTACATATATTATATATTATATTATGTTATAATATATAAAATTAACTATAGGTGATGCTGTATTTGTTCTGTATTATGGGGCTGTGGAGGGCAGGTGCACCTCTTATTCCTCCAGAGCCTCCCCTGATTCTTCAGCTTTGTCTTTTGATGCTAACAGCACCCCAGCAACAGGAAATTGCCCTGAAGTTTTAGAAATAGTTCTGGTATGAAGACCATTGCTTTTTTCCATTTTGCCTGAAGACATTTATCCAGGTTCTTTTTGGCCACCTACTGGCCATGTGACCTTGTAAAGTGACACAATCTTTCTGAACCTCAGGGACATATAGGGACAATGTAATCACCTTCATAGCTTTGTGCTAAGGAGTAAAAGAGATGTTTGAGCAAGTGCCTGGTAAAGCATCACGCGATGTAAAAATATTCTACGTTGTCACTACAACATGGCACCCCCTAGTTCTTTTCCCTAAATATCTCCAGTGTTATACGTATTTCACAAGTAAATGTAAACCAGTTGATATGGGATATTGCATAGTTACTTGAAAGCAGTGGCTGAGCTTGGTTAAATTCCTCTCTGTCTTAGCTTGGAAGGGAGAGCAGTGGATCTGGATCCTCCCCAGTTTGGGGGCCTGGCCAGGAGTCCAATCCATCAGCTTCCAGGGAAAACTTTTGCAACAGCATTATTCATTCATTTGGAACTCTAATGAGCTTTCAGTTTGAGCAGCAAATGAAACAGGCCAAAAGGCTGAAGTTACAAAAATGGAGCCAAGTCTCTTCCCAAAGATCTTTCCTCTTTTCTTGGCCCCACCATACCCAGGCTTTCTGGCACCTCCAGGCCATGGCAAAGGCACACTGATTCCTGGTAAAGGGTTTGGGAACTGCCATAGCCTTGCCTCCCATGCCTTTGAGGGGATGCTCTGGGGTGGGAGGAAGGAGGGGCCTTCTTGCAGCTGCAGGGCAGAGCTGATTTTCTGGAAAGGCTGGGACCATCTTCTCTGGATCCTACAGAAGGGCTCCGGCATGATGCTGAAAAGGTACAGTTCAAGGATAAAGAAATATCAAAATTTGGGGGTGGGGGGGTGTCAAAGGAACCAGGGAAGCAGAATTGTAGTTAAAATGCTTTGTGATCATTTATTTTTCTTCTTTCCAATTTAATTGGGTGAAATAATTCCTAGTACCCATTACATCCAAAGAGTCCTAGGAAAAATATAAAAGAAAATGGTGCTTTACTTTCAAATAAATTCCAAAGTCATCTCTCTGCCTCAGGCTCTCAAAAGACAGCGGTTGAGGAACTCTGGGATCAGCAGGAGCTGTGACCCTGTGGATGGAAACAAAAGTTTTCTTCCAGATGAACACTTTTTAAACAAAAAATGGTATTCCCATCATCAGCGGGTAACTCCTCGATAAACCACGGCCTCCTGACCCTTCATACTTGAAGGAAATTCTACTTAGGACATCTTAGTTTAATTCACCCTTTACTTCTGTTTATGCTTTGTTGAGACCTAGGCACCCGCATGGGTCCCAACCACCATCATTGCCTTGGATTTCCGTGATTGTGTTGGTTGATGTTAAACTGGCGTCAGTCATACGTGATTAAAGTAACAACATGGAACTCTTCATCAGATATTCCTTCAAATTATCCACAAACTTAATTCTCCTGCTGGCTCCTAAAAATATGGCATTAAATTTAGGGTGCCTCGCTGTTCTTGTAGAAAATCTTATGAAGAGTTCCATGTTGTTACTTTAATCTTATAGAACTTTGATCAGTCCTAATCCTGCTACAGTGACTTCACATGGGTAAACCAACTCAAGTTTATTTTCAAATAAGGCAGATGGCAATCCCTACGTATATGCTTACATAGACAAGGTTCTAAATGAGCACACACCGATGGGCCAACGACTCAAGGAAGGGGTTCTTAGGAAAGATGGTTACTCTTCCATCATCACCAATGCTTCTGCCTTCTTACTGGGAGACACTCTTTGGGATTCCATAGCACCTGCCATGTTGCTAAATCTATGTGCTCCTTGATAGATTTATTGATTAAAATAATGAGTAATGGGTCCCATCAAGGGTTTCCCAATAGTGTTGTCATGTGATAGAATGGGAGAAGGGAGGCATACATACTTCCTGCTAACAGGACCACTGATAGCAGGTCCAGCCTGAAAAGCCACTAAAGGAAGTGA
This sequence comes from Lontra canadensis, assembly GCF_010015895.1. Lineage (NCBI taxonomy): Eukaryota > Metazoa > Chordata > Mammalia > Carnivora > Mustelidae > Lontra > Lontra canadensis. The sequence continues at coordinate 7,725,252 of NW_022631046.1, read as the reverse complement.
CAGTCGTGAAGACAGATAACAAAAGCCCAGAAAAATGTTTTTTGGTAGGACCTCAGAGGATAAGATGCGATGAGGAGAAAGGGCACATTTTGGCTTCAGCAAGAAGTAATTTGAAAGATGACCCTGTGAGTTTCTTTTCAATCAGTGGGCTTTGAGCTCTGGGAGGAAACACTTGGAGATAGAGAGCAGGACTTCTCAGAAGACACTGAGCTGCTTGACAAATGCCATGATGAAGAGGCAACTGTTGAGACCATGAAAAGCAGGGCTTAGAAATCCAATTCCATAACCCATTAGCTCTGTGACCTTGGCCAGATTATCTGACCTCTCCAAGCTTCCTTCTCCTTCTCAGTGACTCACACAGATGGCTCACGTATGAACACAAATGCCCCAGTCTTCCCCCAGGGGAGCTTCCTGTGAGGCAGTGTGGTGATCCTGTCCATCCAGTTCCCCTCCCTGGGGAGGATTACAGGTTCCCACTCCATTGACGGTGAGGTTGGCCATATGACTTTCTTGGACCTCTGAAGTGTGAACAGCCATGCCTGGGGCTGCTTTAGGCAGACACCTGAAGACTCAGTGAAGGCTCTGCCCTATCCCTCGTGTCTTTGCCATGAAGACTGGTAACATTCCAGTGGGTGGCTGCTCCCTCAGCCTGGGTCCCAGAGCAGGGACACCACGCCACTGAGATCTGGGAGTTGTTATTGTGGTACAAAAATGAAGTTAACCTGATTGATATAGGGCCACTTAAATTTAGGAAAACTTTTATAACTCACCTTTGCCTATTTGTAACATGATATGAAGCATTCCCTCGTGGGTTATATTACAGACCTGGAATTAAGAGTCTATCGATGCCCCATGCTTCGTTTGGTAGGCTACAAGTGCTCTTATGCTATGGTCTGAATATTTGTGTCATCTCAAATTCACATATGAAATACTAAGCCCTAGTGTGACTGTATTCGGAGGTGGGCCCTTGGGAGACCAGGTCATGAGCATAGAGCCTTTGTGAATGGGTTCATTGCCTTTATAAAAGATGCTCCAGAGAGATCTTTGGCTCCTTCTTCCATGTGAGGATACAATGGGAAGTCTAAGACCCAGAAGAGGACCCTCTCCTGACCATGCTGGTGACCTAATCTCGGACTTCCATCTTCTGGAACGATGAGAAATACATTTCTGTTGTTTGGCAGCTGCCCACTCTGTGACAGTTTGTTATAGCCGCCCCAGCAGATGAATACAAATTATGTGTTTTGAGGAGAAGTGGATGTTTCTCCAGACTATTTACTAAAAATTGAATTTAAACATGTTCTGAAGGATTGAGAGATCCTGAGATGTTTATCTAATTGCCAGTACTACATTCTTTCCCCTGTTTTTCAAAGCATTTCTTACTCAAATCTGTTTTCAGAGGTGACCAAAGATTTCGTTACTTTCACCTAACTTCATGCTTGTTTCAGTGTATTAAATACTCCTTCATCTCTCACCTTGAGCATCATTGCAAAGAATCTCCTATCTGTAAAATCTTGCCATCTGCCCCAACTTAGAAGCCTTCTTTCATGATATCTATGCTCCTTTCTCCTCAGCATTTATCTCAATTGGATGATATCATTGGCATCATTATAGCATCTGTTTCTTCCCCATTGGACTGAAAACTCCCCCAAACCAGGGAAAGCGTCTAATTCTACAGATTAGCGTGTACAGGGTCTTAGCCCCACACCTAGGCACTTAGTAAGTGCTCAGTAAATCTCAATCTATGGGGTTTTTTGGAATGGCTTATAAAAATTAAAATCTTGCTCCATGAGGAGGGGCTGGGTTTAAAAAGTCAAAGTAAAAAAGTGGGGGAGGAGGTCCAAGTATTTACTCAGGAAATAAGTAGTATCTCTCAAACCAAAGTTGTAGGTTCTCCTCTCTTCTCCTTGACACAGAAGTCTTATTAAGGGTGTTGATAGATGTGAAGGTTTATTTTGTTCTTTTCTGAGAGCCTGGCACTTCGTTAGAAGAATAACTGAACCATGTAATTAGCTTACACAAACTGTTGCCATGAATATTGCTTTAAGTTGAAGTAATTTTATAAAACAGACTTGGAAATGGCGTTTCCATGCATGCAGAATTTTGTGTTCATAAAACCCACGCAGGAGGGGTGACAGTGGCAAACAGGAGCCACAACTTATTTTGGAAGATGTTGACTGGCAGAGGAAAGGACGTCTCTTTTGTGGGAGGGTATTCATGGAACGTTCTCAGGCACAATAGCACATGGACACAAATCAGGGAGCCTGTACCTAACTCTCCTGGGAGGTGGGTGAATTTATGGAACAAAGCTGGGTCATCCCAGAAGGATTTTACCTTTGTGAGCTTGGGAATGAAATCCATCAGCAGTGAAGTCTCCAAAGGCTTGGTCTAGTCCTTGATGATACTGAAAAGACTGTTCACAAAACCAAAGCTTTTCTAAGGGCCAGGGAGAAAGAAAACAAGAGTGGTCACCCTTCCAAGGGTAAGGAGTCAAAAATTGATGAGCTTCGGGTATCACTCTTAGAGATGTTTTCCATTTCGAACTTATCTCCTGGCAAAATTCAAAGACTTCTTTTTCTCCGCTCTCCAATATATATTTTCTTATCAGTGTATCTTACATATAAATTATTGTTGGTATCTCTCTTCCTTTTTAGAAGAAAGATATTATTTATTTATAATATATGTGAGAAGAGGACATTTATTTGAAAATAAATATTTATGAAGATGATGAAGATTTTTTTTTAGAAAAGATTTTATTTATTTATTTGACACAGACAGAGATCAAAAGTAGGCAGAGAGGCAGGCAGAGAGAGGAGGTGAAGCAGACTCCCTGCTGAGCAGAGAGCCCGATGCTGGACTCAATCCCAGGACCTTGAGATCATGACCTGAGCCGAAGGCAGAGGCTTAACCCACTGAGCCACCCAGGCCCCCCATAATGGAGATCTTAAGAATGTGTTCAACTTGGGGCACCTGGATGGCTCAGTGGGTTAAAGCCTCTGCCTTCAGCTCAGGTCATGATCCCACGGTCCTGGGACCGAGCCCCACATTGGGCTTTCTATTTGGCAGGGAGCCTGCTTCCTCCTCTCTCTGTACCTGCCTCTGCCTACTTATGATCTCTGTCTGTGAAATAAATAAATAAAATCTGAAAAAAAAAAAAAAAAAAAGAATGTGTTCAACTTTTTTTTTTTTTTTTAATTCAGCATTACTTATTGAGGAAATTCATATATTTCACATTGCTTCTTGAGCCCTCCCAGGCCCACCAGGCACTGTTTTAGGTCTTCTGAATACAGCACTAAACCAGGTGGGTTCCTGAGTAGATTCTAGAAGATGTTCAGAGCTTGTATCATAGAAAAAATATGGAATGCTTCACAGATTTGTGCCTCATCTTCGTGCCGGGGCCATACTAGTCTTTTCTGTATGTTTCTAGTTTTAGTATGTGTGCCACTGAAGCAAACACTACGTTTACTTCTTAAATGACCACAGAAAGACGGAAAATGTTCCCGAAGGCCCGGTAGTATCTGCAATCTATCGGAAAGATGTCAATGGACATTTAGATTTCCTGCTTATTAATCCGAACTCCTCATCACGACATTGTATGGGGATGGAATATAGAACAGAAGCCACAGGAATAGAATAAGCGTACATTTTTATGATCCTCTGGTGAATTTGAAAACATGGCTACTGGAGATACCCACTGTGACTCATCTGACTCAACTCCTCTAGGTTTGTAAAAAGTCTCCATACAGCCACATCCAGGAGATATTCATGAGTTTGTAGATATTTTAATGTATTCATGAAGATCTTTAAAAAAAAAATGCAATTACTTTCTATTTTCCAATTTTGAAACTTGCCCTTTGCAAGAACATTAAACATCAACCTCCTGAGTATAACTTTAGAAGACAATGTAGAAATCAGTATTTTCAAGGTTTAAGAATTTTCCTAAATACAAATGATGACATTTAAGCCCCATAGGACAAATGGGAAATGAGCTGTTCTGTACAAAGTCGCTGTTGCTTGTGTGAGCCCTCACAGATGCTTGTCGGACATAATCTGTTCAAATGGGCTTTCTCAGCTTCACGGGGCCAGAGAAATCTCAAGGGTTCTTTTCCTGCCAATGGCACTAACTTAAGAACGAAACAACATTCATAATGAGTTCCCATTTACTTCTTCCTCTGCAAAAGACCCAAATATCTTGTACATTCAAAAAATTTAAAATAGACAACTAATGAGTTAGTATCTGATAACTGGGAAGATGCTTAGATTTGGATAAAGGCATTAAATATTGGTGAAACATTAAAGGAGTCTTTATGTTTTTATTACTTGATCTGATTCCTTTATCAACAGGAAAACTGCAGCAAGTCAAGAAGGAACTGTAATTCTCACAGATAACTTGCCCTCGTTCTATAAACTAGAGATCGATTTTTTGGAACAGGCCTACTTTGTAGAAATACGATGAACATTCAAAGGGACTAATTATTTCAGGGAGTTTAGGTGTAAAAAAGCTGGACTTTAGACCACCAATCTTCTCCAGTTTCCATTTCCATATGTTAATGCAGTGAATGTTTCTAGAACTTGCATCAGAACCACCTAGAGACCTCATTAAGTCAAAGATTAGTGTCAATCCCCTAAATTTCTGACTCATAGGTCTCTGATAGGGTCTGAGAATATTCTTTTTTCTCCTTTTTTCTTTCTTTCCTTTTTTTTTTTTTTTTTTAAAGTAGGCTCCATGCTGGGCATGGAGCCCACTGCAGGGCTTGAACTCATGACCCAAGATAAAGACCTGAGCTGAGATCAAGAGTTGAATGCTTCACTGAAGGAGCCACCAAGATGCCCTGAGAGTATGCATTTCTAGTAAGTTCCCAAGTAATTCTGATGCTGCTGGTCTAAGGACCCCACTCTGAGAACCACTGACTTAGAGCTTCCCCAAATCCCGTGTACAGACATCCTTCATTTTCTTGCACTTCACAGATACCCAGTTTTTACAAATTGAAGTTTTGTGGCAACCCCGTGTCGAGCAAGCCTCTTGGTGCCATTTTCCAAGGGTATTGACTCACTTCATGTCTCTGTGTCACATTTTCACAATTCTCATATTTCAGATTTTTTCATTATTATTTATTTGTTATGGTGATCGGTGATCAACGATCTTTCATGCTACTATTGTAACTGTTGTAGGGCTCTGCAAACAGCGCCCATAGAAGATGGTGAACTTAACTGATGGATGTTGGGTGTGTGTTCTGATTGCTCCACTAACCAGCCATTGCCCATCTCTCTCTCTCCCTCTCCTCAGGCCTCCCTATTCCTTGAGACAATATTGAAATTAGGCCAATTAATAATCTTACAATGGCCTTTAAGTGTTCAAGTGAAAGGAAGAATCAACCGATGTGACAAACTTCATTGTTGTCTTACCTGAAGAAATTGCCACAGTCACCTCAACCTTCAGCACCCAGCACCCCAGTCAGTCAGCGGCCATCCACACTGAGGCAAGACCCACTGCCAGCAAACGGGTTCTGACATACTGAAAGCTCAGAGGGTGGTTAGCATTTTTCAGCAATAAAGTATTTTGAAATTAAGATATGACCATTGTTTTTTAGATTGCACACTTCTATTGCACACTTGATGGACATATATTATAGTGTCAAGATAATTTTATATGTACTGGGAAACCAAAAAATTCATTTGACCTGCTTTATTGCGATACTCACTTTGTGGTGGAGGTCGGGAACTGAGCCTGCAATCTCTCTGAGGTTTGCCTGGCGTACTGGTTGTCTGGAAATCTGGCAATATCCATGTATTTATCCAAATATTTGAACATCATTGTAAGAATTGGAAGTCATGGCTACAGATAAGTAGGGAAAATTTAGAAGAAATACTGTTTTTGTTATAAGATTTTTTGCTCTGTAGAAAATCTGTCCATTTAAAAAGATACCCAGTCCTCTGGTTTATTTATTTTACTGCTTGACTTACAAAATATAACCAACTTTGGGAAACTTGCATTGATTGTATGAAGACTGATACATAATACTGTACATACACAGTGACACTTGAAAATCAATAAACTCAAATTGGCTTTTCTAAAAAACAAAATAAAACAAAACAAAACAGAAAATGCTAGTTTAAAAAGCTTGTACAGCTTACAGTGGGATTTAAAAATTCTTATGCTGTTTAATTGGGCAGGGGAGGTAGTACAGGCTAGGGGGTTAGTGCTCTGTTGTGAACGTCTATTGGATACCACCCAACTTCAGTCTTCCCCGTCCATAATATCTTCTGCTTTTCCCCTCAGTATCTACTCTTCCCCATGCCTTGCATGTGCTGTGAGCCAAGGTGTCCTTACTCGTAGAGATGGGCCTTGATTGCCTTAAACCAATTAGCACTTTCCTTCCTTATTAGAGTAGTTGATTCAGGGGAGGGCATGTGACTGAAGCCAGTGCAATGAACATGAACATCATGACATTGGCTATGAGTGCTGAGAAGTGATCTCTCTCTCTCTGGTCTCAAGGACATCAGCCATCCTGTGACTACAACAGAAGTCCACTATAGGATAGGGCTGACGCCATGGAAGGCAGGGGTAAATATGGAAAAAAAAATTTGTCCTCAGTGTTGAGTCCTTTGATGGAGCCAACCTTGAAGTTCCTCCCACCTGTGGACTCCACAGCCACATTGCCCACTAAAATCCTGCATCACTTAAACTCATTTTCTGCATCCTAATACATATTGTCTCTAATTCTCAATTTCCTGAGTCTTTGTGGTCTAAATTTTGCTGGTAGAGTACCTAACATTGTGATCGATACAATCAATACTACTTACAGAAGATATTAATTGACAGGTGCATAGCACCTGATAGATTTCAAAGAAAAAGGATCTGATTATTGCAGTGATGAGATGGTATGAGAGAGCCGGAGATGGTGTTGTCATCCCTGTTTTATAGCTTAGCACAGGAATTGTTAAATGACAGCTTGTGGGATCAACCAGGCCTGCTACCCAAATAATGTTTTATTGTAATATGCCAATGTACCACATTATTTCTCTCTCTCTTTTTATCACAAATTATCTATAGCTTCTTTGGTGCTGCAGCAGAAGAGCTGAGTAGTTCCAATAAGGACCACATGGCCTGCAAAGCCGAAAATATTTACAGTCTGGACCTATACGGAAATGTCTGCCAAACCCTGGTTTAGGAAATGGAGAACTAGACTTTCCCAAAGTCAAAGTCAGAGGCAGATTCAGACCTTGAACCCAAGTTTCCCAACCCAGCATTTTTCCTATTTAGAGAGTAGCCAGAGTTTGAATGCCTTGTGGGCAGAGACAGCCTTGAGGCGATGTGCCTCTTCTTCCCTGTGGTCTTGGAAGGCGGCTGCTCCCTTCCCATTCTTTGCCCCATGGTTCTTGGGTGAGGAACTCTGCTCAGAACTGCGCTACCTCAGGGGCACTTCCCCGGGCATTTCCCTGGCAGACATCACGAATATGCTGTGTAAGCCAAGACCACTATATGACGTGGGAATGGTTGTCCCAGACATCTGTGAGGGCGGCCGATGGCTGATAAGAATTAGCATTTGTGAGGCACCTGGGTGGTTAAGTGTCAGCCTTGGGCTCAGGTCGTGATCCCAGGATCCTAGGATCCAGCTCCCTGGGGAACCTGCTTCTCAGTCTCCCTCTGTGTGCCGCTTTCCTTGCTTGTACTCTCTCTTTGTCCAATAAATAAAATCTCAAAAAAAAAAAAAAATGAAAAGAAAAGAAAAGAAAAAAAAAAAAAGCAAGCAAGCAAGCAAGCAAAAAAATAAAAAAAGCGTTCTCTTGGCATTGTTCATGAGGGAATGAGAGCTCCAAAAAAGGGAGCTGACCAAAGGTGGGACTGATGCTTTCAGGATGTTTGTGAACTCCTTGACCCTAGTAGTGTGTGAACACGGGTGAGGATAAGGTAGAAGAGGATTCAGACATCAAATGGGGAGCTGGACTAGTTTACTTAGAAGATCTTACCCAAACCTGAGAGGCCATGTTTTTAAAAGAGAACAAAGAGACAACTAAGCAACAGATAAACACAAAAAGTAAGTGTAATTTTCTTAAAATCCCCTGAAAGAAGGGACCCTCTCTTCAACTTCCTTTTTTTCCTTTCTTTCTTTCTTTCTTTCTTTCTTTCTTTCTTTCTTTCTTTCTTTCTTTCTTTCTTTCTTTCTTT
>NW_022631046.1:7479174-7717075 GCF_010015895.1 Lontra canadensis | reverse complement strand
TTTCTTTCTTTCTTTCTTTCTTTCTTTCTTTCTTTCTTTCTTTCTTTAGCACGGTGGGAGAAAACAAGTGTCCAGAGAATCAAATTAAGATTTTCCATCTGCTACAAACTGAAGGCCAGCATTACCATCTTAAGAACTAATAAATGGTCCAAGAAATAAGTGCATTCACTTGTGAAGTGTTCTCACATGGCCTCTTGCTGCTTTCTGAAGTCTAATTGGTCGGTGGGAAGTTTCTGATGTGTTTCCATGACTTCATTCCAGGTTTTATCCTGTACATGGGAGAAAAGAGAGAACAAAACTTTCCACCTCAGTGAGTTGACTTGATGCACAGCAAGAACAGGCAGTTTCCAAAACCATGGTTCCCGTTATAGGCCCTTGGCATCCCTCTTGCTAGTGGCCCCTCAAACTACTCAAAGCATAGAACTTATATATAAGTTAGAAATGTTTCCTCTCTCTGTGTGACTCTGAGATGCCATTTCCTCCTGATGCAAACCAATGCGCTGCACAGCATACATACATTGTTTTTGGTTTAAAAGGAGAAGGAATTCAAATCAATGTTGTTTTGAGTTATGCTTCAGAATTTCTTGAGACTTTTTCAGTTTATTGCAAAAAATAAAATAAAGTAGCAAAATATTTTAAAAAAATTAAAAAAAAACCAAAACCCCTAAAACCCTCAAAGAACCCCAAACCCAGAACTGGGCATTCTGATCCAGGTTCCACTGGCAATGCTTGTTGAAATTAACTATTGAAGAATCATGAAATAAGAGTTTTAACATTTAAAGAGACCTTTAGAAGTTGTCTTATTGAAGAAGACCCAGACAGGTGACTCATGGTAACAGCTTTCGACATTTGTCCTGGGCTTTCTGGTCTACATAGTGGTCTTCTTGCCAGTATCTTTATTAAGATAAAATTGCTTTCCTGGTTTCAGACTGTGTTCTGCCCAGCTGAGGGGCTGTCTCTTGTGCTCTGCTGGTACTATGAACAAGGCAATAATCTGAAAACTTAAAATAATGACTACCACAACAACCAGAAAATGTCTCATCATGGCAGCCAACAAATTCAGAGCTACCCAAAGGCAGGGGACTCACGGGCTCCAAAGTCTGTAATCTTCACAGAGGACAGGCAGCTTTTCAGATAGGAGAGATGCTGTGTTTGTCTTTGCCTTGCTTAAATATCATTAGAAACGGGACTTTCAAGTATAAATTCTTTAAGGACACAAACTTAGTAGCCTCAGTGTCTTCCATTCATTCTCTAATATACATGATAACAGACTGCACATTTTGTCTGTGAGCTACTAACAGGTGAAAAGCCATTTCTGAACAAGGGTCTGACCCACAGGACCACAGAATGTCAGACCCAGAGGACAGAAGCCAGTGAGGATATCTAGTCCAAGTGTCGTGTTTTACTTGTGAAAATACGAACATCCAAGGCTCAGGACAGTCATAGAATAAGCATAAACTTCAGTCTAGTGCTGCCTTGTGGGTGATGGACCTTCCTTCCCAGTGCTAACTCCAAATACTGGATCACTGCCCCTTAGTACCAGAAGTGCTTCAGATGTTAGTTAAAGTCTTCATTTAGCAGATGACTAAATAAAGCCCAGACTGTTAAAGGCACTGCCCAACATGATAATTCTCTGCTAGAGAATACCAGAATATTCTAGAAACTCTAGTTTACTTAGAATGGAATCACCCACTTATTTTTTTCAAATTACTTATTTATTTTTTAAATTAACATATAATGTATTATTTGCCTCAGAGGTACATGTCTGTGAATTGTCAGGCTTACACACTTCACAGCACTCACCATAGCACATACCTTCGCCAATATCCATAACCCAACCACCCTCTCCATACCTCCCTCCCCCCGGCAACCCTCAGGTTGTTTTGTGAGATTAAGAGTCGCTTATGGTTTGTCTCCCTCCCCATCCCATCTTGTTTCATTTTTTTCCTTCCCTACCCTCCAATCCCCCCAACTTTGCCTCTCACATTTCTCATATCAGGGAGAAAATATGATGTCTTTCTCAGATTGACTTATTTAGCTCAGGATAATGCCTTCTAATTCCATCCATGTTGTTGCAAATGGCAAGATTTCATTTCCTTTGATGGCTGCATAGTTTTCCATTGTATATATATACCACATCTTCTTTATCCAGTTATCTCTTGATGGACATCTAAGTTCTTTCCACAGTTTGGCTATTGTGGACATTGGTGCTACAAACATTTGGATGCATGTGCCCCTTCAGATGACTACATTTGTGTCTTTAGGGTAAATACCCAGTAGTGTGATTGCTGGGTTGTAGGGTAGCTTTATTTTCAACTTTTTGAGGAAACTCCATACTGTTTTCCAAAGTGGCTGCACAGCTTGCCTTCCCACCAACAGTGTAGGAGGGTTCCCCTTTCTCGGCATCCTCGCCAGCAGCTGTCATTTCCTGACTTGTTAATTTACCATTCTGACTGGTGTGAGCTGATATCTCACTGTGGTTTTGATTTGTATTTCCCTGATGCCCAGTGATGTGGAGCACTTTTTCATGTGTCTGTTGGCCATCTGGATGTCTTCTTTGCAGAAATGTCTGTTCATGTCTTCTGCCCATTTCTTGATTGGATTATTTGTTCTTTGGGTGTTGAGTTTGATATGTTCTTTATAGATTTTGGATACTAACCCTTTATCTGATAAGTCATTTGCAAATATCTTCTCCCATTCTGTCAGTTGACTTTTGGTTTTGTTAACTGTTTCCTTTGCTGTGCAAAAGCTTTTGATCTTGATAAAATCCCAATAGTTCATTTTTGCCCTTCCTTCCCTTGTCTTTGGCGATGTTTCTGGGAAGAAGTTGCTGCGGCTGAGGTCGAAGAGGTTGCTGCCCGTGTTCTCCTCAAAGATTTTGGTGGATTCCTTTCTCACATTGAGGTCTTTCATCCATTTGGAGTCTATTTTTGTGTGTGGTGTAAGGAAATGGTCCAGTTTTATTTTTCTGCATGTGGTTGTACAATTTTCCCAACACCACTTGTTGAAGAGACTGTCTTTTTTCCATTGGACATTCTTTCCTGCTTGGTCAAAGATTAGTTGACCATAGATTTGAGGGTCTATTTCTGGGCTCTCTATTCTGTTCCATTGATCTATATGTCTGTTTTTGTGCCAGTACCATACTGTCTTGATGATGACAACTTTGTAATAGAGCTTGAAGTCTGGAATTGTGATGCCACCAACTTTGGCTTTCTTTTTCAACATTCTTCTGGCTATTCGAGGTCTTTTCTGGGTCCATATAAATTTTAGGATTATTTGTTCCATTTTTTTTTTGAAAAAAATTGATGGTATTTTGATAGGGATTGCATTAAACGTGTAGATTGCTTTAGGTAGCATAGACATTTTCACAATATTTGTTCTTCCAATCCATGAGCATGGAACATTTTTCCATTTCTCTGTGTCTTCCTCATTCTTTCATGAGTACTCTATAGTTTTCTGTGTACAGATTCTTTGCCTCTTTAGTTAGGTTTATTCCTAGGTATCTTATGGTTTTGGGTGCAATTATAAATGGGATCAACTCCTTAATTTCTCTTTCTTCTCTCTTGTTGGTATATAGAAATGCAACTGATTTCTGTGCATTGATTTTATATCCTGACACTTTACTGAATTCCTGTACAAGTTCTAGCAGATTTGGAGTGGAGTCTTTTGGGTTTTCCACATAAAGTATCATATTATCTGCAAAGAGTGATAGTTTGACCTCTTCTTTGCCAATTTAGATGCCTTTAATTTCTTTTTGTTGTCTGGTTGCTGAGGCTAGGACTTCTAGTACTATGTTGAATAGCAGTGATGATAATTGACATCCCTGCCATGTTCCTGACCTTAGCAGAAAAGCTCTCAGTCTTTCTCCATTGAGAATGATATTCACTGTGTTTTTCATAGATGGCTTTGATGATATTGAGGTATGTGCCCTCTATCCCTACACTTTGAAGAGTTTTGATCAAGAAAGGATGCTGTACTTTGTCAAATGCTTTTTCAGCATCTATGGAGAGTATCATATGGTTCCTGTTCTTTCTTTTATTAATGTATTGTATCACATTGATTGATTTGCAGATATTGAACCAGTCTTGCAACCCTGGAATAAATCCCTTTGTTGTGGTGAATAATCCTTTTAATGTACTGTTGGATCCTATTGGCTAGTATTTTGGTGAAAAGTTTTGTATCTGTGTTCATCAAGGATATTGGTCTGTAATTCTCTTTTTTGATGGGGTCTTTGGTTTTGGGATCAAGGTAATGCTGGCCTCATAAAATGAATTTGGCAGCTTTCCTTCCATTTTTATGTTTTGGAACAGTTTCAGGAGACTAGGCATTAATTCTTCTTTAAATGTTTGGTAGAATTCCCCTGGGAAGCCGTCTGGTCCTGGGCTCTTTTTTGTTGGGAGATTTTCGATGACTGCTTCAATCTTCTTAATGGTTATGGGTCTGTTCAGATTTTCTATTTCTTCCTGGTTCAGTTTTGGTAGTTTTATAGGTCTCTAGGAATGCATCCATTTCTTACAGATTGTCAAATTTGCTGGTGTATAGTTGCTCCTAATATGTTCTTTTAACTGTTTGCATTTCTTTGGTGTTGGTTGTGATCTCTCCTCTTTCATTCATGATTTTATTTATTTGAGTCCTTTCTCTTTTCTTTTTGATAAGTCTGGTCAGGGGTTTATCAATCTTATTAATTCTTTCAAAGAACCAGCTCCTAGTTTTGTTGATTTGTTCTACTGTCTTTTTGGTTTCTATTTCATTGATTTCTGCTATGATCTTTATTATTTCTCTTCTCCTGCTGGGTTTAGGCTTTCTTTGCTGTTCTTTCTCCAGCTCCTTTAGGTGTAGGGTTAGGTTGTGTATTTGAGACCTTTCTTGTTTCTTGAGAAAGGCCTGTATCGTTATATACTTTCCTCTCAGGTCTGCCTTTGCTGTGTCCCACAGATTTTGAACAGTTGTGTTTTCATTATCATTTGTTTCCATGAATTTTTTCAATTCTTCTTTAATTTCCTGGTTGACCCATTCATTCTTTAGTAGGATGCTCTTTAGCCTCCATTTATTTGAGTTCTTTCCAACTTTCCTCTTGGGATTGAGTTCTAGCTTCAGAGAATTGTGGTCTGAAAATATGCAGGGAATGATCCCAATCTTTTGGTACCGGTTGAGACCTGATTTGTGACCCAGGATGGGATCTATTCTGGAGAATGTTCCATGTGCAGTAGAGAAGAATGTGTATTTTGTTGCTTTGGGATGGAATGTTCTGAATATATCTGTGATGTCCATCTGGTCCAGTGTGTCATTTAAGGCCTTTATTTCCTTGTTGATCTTTTGCTTGGATGATCTATCCATTGCAGTGAGGGGGGTGTTGAAGTCCCCTACTATTATTGTATTATTGTCGATGTGTTTCTTTGATTTTGTTATTAATTGGTTTGTATAGTTGGCTGATCCCATGTTTGGGGCATAGATATTTAAACTTGTTATATCTTCTTGTTGGATAGACCCTTTGAGTATTATATAGTGTCCTTCCTCATGTCTTATTATAGTCTTTGGTTTAAAATCTAATTTATCTGATATAAGGATTGCCACCCCAGCTTTCTTTTAATGTCCATTAGCATGGTAAATTGTTTTCCACCCCCTCACTTTAAATCTGGAGGTGTCTTTGCATCTAAAATGAGTTTCTTGCAGACAGCATATTGATGGGTTTTGTTTTTTTTATCCATTCTGATATCCTGTGTCTTTTGATTGGGGCATTTAGCCCATTTACATTCAGGGAAAATATTAAAATATATGAATTTAGTGTCACTGTATTGCCTGTAAGGTGACTGTTACTGTATATTGTCTCTGTTCCTTCCTGGTTTACTACTTTTAGGCTCTCTCTTTGCTTAGAGGACTGCTTTCAATATGTTCTGTAGGGCTGGCTTGGTGTTAACAAATTCTTTTAGTTTTTGTTTGTCCTGGAAGCTTTTTATCTCTCCTTCTATTTTCAATGATAGCCTAGCTGGATATAGGATTCTTGGCTGCATGTTTTTCTCATTTAGTGCTCTGAATATATCATGCCAGTTCTTTCTGGACTGCCCGGTCTCTGTGGATAAGTCTGCTGCCAGTCTAATATTTTTACCATTGTATGTTACAGACTTCTTGTCCCAAGCTGCTTTCAGGATTTTCTCTTTGTCCCTAAGACTTGTAAGTCTTACTATTAGATGATGGGGTGTGGACCTATTTTTATTGATTTTGGGGATTTCTCCAAAATCCTTCTGGATTTTGATGTTTGTTCCCTTTGCCAAATTAGGGAAATTCTCTACTATAATGCGCTCCAATATACTTTCTGCCCACCTCCCTCTCTTTCTTCTTCTGGAATCCAAATTAATCTAATATTATTTCATCTTATGGTATCACTTATCTCTCAAATTCTCCCCTCGTGGTCCAGTAGTTGTTTGTCTCTCTTTTGCTCAGCTTCTTTATTCTCCATCATTTGGTCTTCTATATCACTAATTCTCTCTTCTGCCTCATTTATCCTAGGAGTAAGAGCCTTCATTTTTGATTGCACTTCATTAGTAGTTTGTTTTGTACTTTTATTCCTCCAGAAAGGGGTTTTATTTCTCCAGACAGCGTTTCTCTAATATCTTCCATGTCTTTTTCAAGCCCAGCTAGCACCTTGAGAATTGTCATTCTGAACTTTAGATCTGACATTTTACCAATGTCCATATTGATTATGTCCCTAGCCTTAGGTACTGCCTCTTGTTCTTTTTTTTTTTGTGTGTGGTGGGTTTTTCCACCTTGTCATTTTATCCAGATAAGAATATATGAATGAGGGTGCCTGGGTGGCTCAGTAGGTTGAGTGACTGCCTTCGTTTGGCCTAGGTCATGATCCTGGACTCCCAGGATCGAGTCCTGCATCGGGCTCCCAGCTCCTTGGGGAGTCTGCTTCTCCCACTGACCTTCTCCTCTCTCATGCTCTCTCTCAGTCATTGTCTCTCAAATAAATAAATAAAATCTTAAAAAAAAAAAGAATATATGGACGAGAGAATAAAATACTAAAAGGGTGGCAAGGACTACAAGAAAAATGTGTGTTAATGAAATCAGAAGAGACTCCAAATCAGGGGGAGAAAAACAGGGGTAAAGAGAAGTTTAAAAAAAAATTAAAAAATAAAATTAAAAAAAAAAATTAGACTGGTGAATAGAACAGAGCCACTCACTTGATTTTTGGGTTTATTTTAGTCTCTTAAAAGAAACTGCCTCACTACCTCCCAAAATTTTTAAGAAAGGAAAACTAATATATATACAAAAATAAGGGTAAACACGATGAAGGGTTGGAATATAATTGTAAAGATGAAAATTTAAAAAAAAATTCTAAAAAAGGAATTGATAAGATAAGTTGGTTGGAAAAAGAAAGAAAAAGAAAGTGGAGAGTATTTGCTCAGGCTGGAGACTAGAACAAAGCCCTGTGCTAGATTTAGGATATATTTTGATCTATTAGAAGAAATTGTATCCAAAAATTTTTAGAAGAAAAAACTCTATATGTGTACAAAAAGTAAAGTTACAATGATACAATGAAGGATAAAATATGACTATAATAATGAAGATTTAAAAATATTTTTTTAGAAAGGTCTTGTTAAGATAAACTAGTTAAAAAACATTAAAAGAGGAAAGAGGAAAAGTTTAAAAAATCAGAATAAGAAAAAATAAAATAAAAAAATTTAATTAACTTTGCAAGACTAAAGAATCATGGGGAGAAAGCCATGAATTCCATGCTTTGCTTTCCCCTCCTCTGGAATTCCGCTGTTCTCCTTGATCAGTGAGATTGGTTTTGGCTGGATGTTCTTGCTGATCTGCTGGGGGAGAAGCCTATTGTAGTGATTCTCAAATGTCTCCCCCCAGAGGTGGAATTGATCTGCCCATGCAAGGGGCTGGGCTAAGTAACCTGCTCAGGTTCGCTCTCAGGGGCTTTTGTTCCCTGAACACTTTCCATAGAGCTCTGGAGGATGGGAATGAAAATGAGGGCCTCCCAATCTCCAGCCCAGAGGAGCTGATAGCTCAGGACCCCACTCCTCAGTGTGCCCTTGTGGAAAAGCGCCCAGTCACTCCTGTCTCCCTGGTCTCTGGCCATGATCCAAGCTCACTCAACCTATGACTGAGTATTCCTGTCTCTGGCGCACAGCCCTATTTAGAGTTTCGAAACCCAGCAGATTCCTGCCTCCAGAGAAGGAAGGTGAATCTCCCCAGATCTGTCACTTGCGGGGTCCCTGCTCAAAGAGCAGTGGTCTGACTGTGCCATGGATCACAGTTTAATGTAACCCTGACCCGAGAGCTCAGTCCTTGGCTCCGTCTCTGTAGCCAGCTTCCCTGCTCTGATACCTCCAAACTCTGCTACACTCAGACACCCCTGATATTTCAGTGACCCCGTGGGACCTGAGATCATGCTGTCCCCGTGAGGTCTCCACCCCGCTTAGCCTCTGAAGTGATGTCCCTCAGTGGAGCAGACTTTTAAAAGTTTGAATTTTGTGCTCTGTTGCTCCACAACTTGCTGGGAGCTGGCCCCTCCCCCCATGGTCTATCTTCCTGTCGCTTCACATTCATTCTCTGCATGACCTACCTTTCAGAAAGTGGTCGATTTTCTGTTTCTAGAATTGCTGCTCTTTTTCTCTTCAATCTCCTCTTGGGTTTGTAGGTGTTCAGAATGGTTTGATAACTATCTAGCTGAACTCCTGAGACCTGGTACCATCTCAGTCTGCTACTCCTCTGCCATCTTGACTCCCCCCTCCACCCACTTATTTTTGTGATAGTTTTTATTTCTCAATACTATTAGCTTAAAAAATCTGATTACAAAGTTTATTGCCAAAAATTTGAGAAACAAAGACAAAGACACAAGATTGAAGTTACCCATAATCTCTATGCCTAAATAACTGCTGAAAATCTTTTTTCTGATCATATTTGTAAGTAATTTTAATGGTGTCATATTTACACATCCTTTTGTAACTTGTTTTTAAACTTCATACGTTTGGCCATTGAACATTTTCTTTTGACTTATTCCGTACTCTGTTGCAAAATCATGAATTGCCCACTTAAGTCCATTTTACCAGCTAAACTAGGAGGAACCTCTCATAACAATGTGGAAGGTTTTCTAAAGTCAACGTGGCTGCATTTCAATATAAGTGTTTATCAGAGATAATTTTTTAACATGTTCTATAGTCTCAGGCATGATGCTTGGTGCTTGATTGTGGATCTAAGCAATTTGGTGGAAGTTACTCAGTTTGATGGGTTGTGAGCAAGAGAAGGCATGGGTTATCTGGTCTTGTGGTTAGATGGCTCCTCTTGGTGTATCTGAAAGGAGACCTGTAATAGTTCTAGAATGTGCTCAAGGCTGGTTTTTCTAGTAGGGTTATGGCACTGGAGAAAGAAATCTGTTAGAGGCTCATTAACTTCCACAGTAGCAAAGGAATCTTACAGCCAGCTGGAGAACTCCTACAGCAATTGGGACATATGCCTTTTGTTGATGTCTGAAACCATAGTGACTGCATGTTGTGGAAATTTAAAAACTCAGCAGCCAGTTGGAAAATAAAGAAATCAGGACAATAGAAGTAGTGTTGGGATTGTGGGAAAATGGGCGCCAGCCCTCTGTCTTGAGGGGCACTCACTGTTACTTTCCATGGGTCTGACCAGCCTCCTGACCAGAGCGCTGGGCTGACACACTAGTGAGAAGGGAGGGGACAGTCCTCCTGGAGGCCACATTAACTCTTAAGAGTAAGACACCCATTGTTGGGGGCCTTGTTGTTTCTGCTATGACTGCATGGGCTAGGAGAGGCCATGAGAAGCATTTGAAGTGTATTTGAAAGGAGATAGAGGACAAAGAAGAGGAATAAGCCAAGGTTAGTTCTGGGGTCTCAAACTTAATGACTAAGAGGAAGATGGGATACATTTGCAGGGGCCACTGGGTCACAGAACTGGAGCAAAATGGACAGAGGTGGGTGGATACATTTTGGAGTGGTTGACAAAGATGGTATTGAACTGGTGAGAACAGGAAGATTTTTGAGAGCTCTGATGAGAGAAAGGAGAGAAGACTGTCCAGGTCTGGCTGTGGAGCCCCACATTTGAAGAAGCAGGGCAACATCAGGAGGAAAACAGACTCACAGCCAGACGTTCTGGGACCACTGGGGGTCAGTCCCCACATCACCATTGAAGAGCGGTGTGACCTCAAGCAAGCTATTCAAACTCTCCGAACCTCGGCCTGCCTGTTTGCAAAATGGAGACAGTAAAGTAGGGTGTTTATTAGATTCTTGTGGATTATCATTTCTAGAGATATGAATTCCTTGATAAATAAGGCTCAAATGATAAAGGAGCAAGTAGAAGGCTGATTTTAAAGGGAGAAAATAATGTATCCTTTTGAAAACAAGGCTTCAAGAAATGAATGTGCCTTCATTACAGAGAACATTTGCTGAAGTGTTTTTTCATTCCACTAATTATTTCCACTGCTGCCTACCTACCTCCAACACCGTGCAAGCCGTTTAACATATTTTTCCCCTAATTTAGATGTCATTCCCACTTTCTGAATTGCGAGTTGGTGATGGGCATCTTGGTGCATTAGTTATCTAGCCCAGTACTTGGCCCATACGGTCACCCAGCACGTGTGGAACATGTTGCTTCTTTAGGGGCAAGAATAGATCTATTAAATCTAAAAATAGATCGGTCATCTTAGAGGAGTACACATGTAGGAGGATCCCTTCCTTATGTAGGTTTCTCCCTTCTCTTTCCCAAGCAGCTCTTAGAGCTTTCCTGCTCTGGAGGAGAGCTGGGGAGAGATGCCCCTTCTCCTGGGACCTCAGACCTGACTGGTAACCAGCCCTGCCTCCATTTATATGAGGAAGGAGCCCTGGGAAGGCAGCCTCAGATCTGCCAGAAGAACAGTCAAATCGTGTCCCTAAATAGGGGCAAAACTGATGAGCAACAGCCCTGGTGACAGATTTTTACTAGTAGTTAGGCTGTGTCTCTACAAACTGAGTGCTGGTATCCTCTCAGATTTCATATATTAAAGTCCTAACCCCCAAATGTGACAGTATTTGGAGATACGTCCTCTGGGAGGTAGTTTGGTTTAGATGAGGTCATGGTGGTAGGGCCCCTATGATGGGCCCTGGGCCCTTGTCGTAAGAGGAAGAGACAGCAGTGTGCTCTCTCTCAGCCAGGTGAGGGTGCAGTGAGAAGGTGGCCACCTCCAAGCCAGGAAGAAAACCCTCCCTGTAACCCAGCAATGCTGGCACCCTGACCTTGGACTTCCCAGCCCCCAGAACTGTGAGAGAGGAGTATTTGTTGTTTGGGTGACCCAGTCTGTGGTAGTTTGTTGTAGCGGTCCAAACTGATGAAGACACTCACACAAATTTTTTATGCTTGAAAGAATTATAGGAAAGTCACTCATACATTCAGTTATGAGAACAGATAGTTTTCCAAATCCCCATGAAAATCGTACTACCAATAATACGGCCAGTTACTGATTGAGGGTTTGCCACATGGCCTGTTCTGGGGTAAAGCTCCCCAAACATTATTGGACTCACTCACTCATCACGACCCTCTTCTGAGACTGGTGATATTCCCACAACCCCTTTTACGGGGAAGGACCGGAAGCTGAGGGAGGCTAATTCATTTGGTCAAGGTCACAGAGCAGTAATTAGAGCAGTATAGCCTGGAACCCCAGAGGACTTCTGATTTAACCCCAGGACTTAAAAACTTAAAAAATTATATCACTGTGTCTGTGTCCACAGACGACAAAGTGATTGGAGGCCATGTGGACAGATTTTTTAAAAAAGATTTTATTTAGGGGCACCTGAGTGGCTCAGTGGGTTAAAGCCTCTGCCTTCAGCTCAGATCATGATCTCAGGGTCCTGGGATCGAGCCTTGCATCGGGCTGTCTGCTCAGTAGGGAGCCTGCTTCCCCCCCACCCCTCCTCTGTCTGCCTCTCTGCCTACCTGTGATCTCTGTCAAATAAATAAGTAAAATCTTTAAAAAAATATTTTATTTATTTATTTATTTTGAGATAGAGAAAGAGAGCACAAGCACAGGGGCTGGGGGAGCGGGCAGCAGAGGCAGAGGGAGAAGCAGGCTCCCTGCTGAGTGGAGAGCCCAACATGGGGCTCAATCCCAGGACCTGGGATCATGACCTGAGCAGAGGGCAGCAACTTCATTTACTGAGCCACCCAGGTGCCCCCAGATATTTTTAATAGAATGAGACATGGCCACTACCCATATGGCCCTATTGCTCTACACATGGCAGGTGTGTAGACACTGTGATGAAGGG
Source organism: Lontra canadensis (assembly GCF_010015895.1). Classification (NCBI taxonomy): domain Eukaryota; kingdom Metazoa; phylum Chordata; class Mammalia; order Carnivora; family Mustelidae; genus Lontra; species Lontra canadensis. Next base: position 7,704,803 of record NW_022631046.1, on the reverse strand, counting down.
GTCTGAAGGAGAGGCTGGATGGTGGCCAACCCTTGTCGTAGGTAGTAAAGAATCAGGGATCACTGATTTTGATTTGTAACTTTTCAATAATTGATGGAAACAAGAACGAATTTTAAAAACCTACTAGGACTCATCCATCTGGCTTTCCCAGAAATAGACGCATAACTGTGGCATTTGCTTCTGTAACCTCTCATTAATTTTTCAGCGTTTGCAATGTGTGTGGCGTTGATCACAACCTGGGGCTTATGCTTGTGCAAGCCGGCTTCAACAAGCGAGTTGTTTCCTAAGTGGTATCAAGTGATAAATTGGGAGTTGGAAAGCATCACAATATTAGGACTGCTGTTTTTTTCCACAGAGCTCATTAGCCACTGGCAATTAGCATCTTTCACTGCACAAAATGGCATCATTTGGCATGTTCCGCAGCCAGTACCGTGGATGTGACTATATCATTGAAACTCTACGTGCCATCTGCTATCACGCAAAGATAAAGTAGGATGAAGGAGCTCTTCAGCCGTCCCTTAGTTTCTTAGCTACAGAGAGGCTCCATTACAACAAAAATGACAGTGCGCAACACGGCACCACTCCTCTCTTGGAGAAAGGGCATCTTGGCTTTCTGGATTCTGCTGAGTGAAATTAAAGAAAATATATTAGTACTTCAAGCAACTGGTGACCCATCAGTTCAGTGCTTTGCAAAGCCTGCTTTTTCAAATGAGCCCAACAGAATTTCTCCTGCTTTAATTCTCCCCTCGAGAGTCACAGAATGAATATTTATATTTATGCAGATGAGCAAATAAAGCAATGTCGCCACTGAGAAGTTGGCATCCTATTGCTATCTTGAGGTGATACTGTTCTAATTTTTAACTAGAGTATTTTTTAACTTTCTTTCCCCTATCAATTAAAGAGAGATAAAATGTAATAAAGATGTTCGATAATTTCCTTTAAGACAGAATGTTATGTTTACGCTGTGCTTCCATAAACCATGTCCGCATATGCAAATTCAGTAGCCTGACCAAAAGTGATACCCAGAGATTTCATTGACCTGATAATCCCCAGGTGTGATCAGGAAGACCCCCTAAATAGGGGCCATCAATACATGTTACCCATCTTTATTCCGGGGCTTTTTGTCGCTGTTGGCCATCATCCAAAATAGTCCTTAGGAGTTTCTTTAAGTTGCAAAGAAAGTCATCATCCAAGAACACACAACACATTTTTGTGATTATCAGAAAGTAGAGTTTAGATTCTGGTCTCTTGATTTTCTTATGTCATCTTCTTCAACGTGTCATGGTCCTCAGAAAAACCTGGCAACTGTCTCTTAGGTTTAGGAGAAATGAGAAAGGGTCTCCTGGCTCCATATATGAAATGGTTGTCTTCTGGGTCTTTCTCCTTTCTGTTAAATTCATCAGGAGACTCTGCATAACATTTCCATCCAACGAAAGCAATTACCCAAGCAGCATTTTACTACAAAGGATGTGCTTGAGGGACCTTCCCTCCTGGAACCCTGAAAGCAACCTGTCCAACTGATTATCTCACTCATTCTGACCACCTTATTGATCTCTTTAAAGGGGAGATTAGGTGGAATGTCCCTCGGGGACAAACAACTTCACCACTCTCAGCCCTCAGAGGCCTGGTGGTAAATTTTTATGTCCAATTTGAACTGCAGTAATTGGGGTCTCTGGTCTTAGCAATTTCTCTCTGCTTTTCTAACTTTGGGGATAATTTGGGGGCCTCGGGAAAGATTCATGAGTATTCAGAAGGAGATTTCAAGTCTTTATAGAATCCACAATCTTATTATCTCTATTAAATATTAAGTCTTGCAGGATCAGAATCTCTATTTCAGCAATATCTTTAGGTGACACATTTGCACATCAAAGCTTGAGAAGCACCGCATTCCCCCTGATTTGGGGACTTTGGGACTCTATTCTAAACTCCTGGAGAAGGGGGCTAGAGAGGGTTATGGTGGAGGATGTTGTGTATCTTTTACTATGTGGTATTTACTATGAGGTTAAGCACACAACAAAGAATAATTAATATGATTTCAAAGCACTGTGCGTGGTGCAAACTTTCCTGGGCTCCTTCCAGACATAAATGCAGGCAGAGCCAGGTCCTGCTCAGGTCTGAGGTCCCACGGGAAAGGGCATCTCCCACCCGCTCTCCTGAGCAGGGCTGGATGGGAGATAGAAATAGGACTTTGTGACTTAGCATGGGGGTTCTCAAACTTCCGTTGTCATCAGAATCACTTGGAAGGCTTGTTAAAAACAAGAGATTACTCTTTGAAGGGCTCGACCCCTAAAGTTTTTAATTTAAAAGGTCTGGGCAGGGCCCTAGCATCTGCATTGCTGACAAGTTCCCAGGTTACTATGGAGGCTCCCGATGTTGGAACTGCCAACCTCTGGGAGATACAACTCTAGGTGTAAACCTATTTAGAGCCTTTGCTCTAAACATGTACCAACCAATTTCCATTAAGGGGGATGCTGTCTTTAGAACTAGCCCTCATTTCTAGGGGCCCATCCTTGAGCAGATCACCTAACCCCTCCGGCTTGGTTCATGTGGGTTGCTACATCCTCTGAGACAGTGGGTGTTCGTTGGGGCTGTTGCGTCATACAAGGCGGTAGAGGTGAAAGGGATCCCCAAAGACTGAGGAGTGAACAAATGTTAGTTGTGGTTGATTCACTCGTGGCTTCTGGGTCCATACACAGAAGCTGGGGCTGCACTCGTTACAGATGGAGGCTGATGCAAGCCCGAGGTTGGAGGGTGGGGGTTGATTAGCAGTCAAAAGCCTAGACTCCATGTGTCTGACTTGAACCAGATGAAACCAGGGCTAGGTCACTTCATTCTGAGTCCCACCTTCCCTCTTTGTGGATGAAGAATGAACTTGGTGGTTTTCCAACCAGGCTGCCTGGGGTCTAGGGCCTCTGGGGATGCCTTGAAGGTGAGCCTGTGGGAATGCACCCAGACTGGATTTCCATAAAGGTGGTTTTTGTGAAAAACGGCTCCACTAAAAACAGAACCAGCTTAAAAACTACTAGGAAGGGGGCACCTGGGCAGCCCAGCGGGTTAAGCATTGGACTCTTGATTTTGACTTGGGTCATGATCTCAGGGTGGGATCCAGTGGAGTCTGACCTCCCACGCAGCAGGGAGTCTGCTTCTCTCCTCTCTCTCCCTCTAGCCCTCCGTCTGCTCGCTTGATCTCAAATCAATCAATAAATCTTAAAAAAAAAAGTCATTAAAAAACACTACCAGAAAGATGATCTTTATTTAGCATTCAAAGTTCCCCCTCAGAATCATGGAGAATGTACCCAGAAGAGCACAGTTGTTCTTTTCTCTCACCATTGAGGTGAAGATGGGGAAGATTATGCCCTCAGGCTGCCTCTCTCTCATCTGCCCTAACAGTGATCTGTTGTCACCCAGACCTCTGACTCCACGTGTCACCACCCTGGAGAGAAGACAGTGGTGCCATGCTGAAGGCCAGGAGTGGGGTGTGGGTGGCATCCCAGCCAAGCTGGGAAGTTGCCTCCACCAATGCAGAGAGAGCATTCTGCCCCATGACAGTGCCTGTCTCTGGTGGACCTGTTCTAAGTCCTAGATCCGGTGTAAATTATTTGACAAGAGGAGTTTTTGAGAGGAGACGCATACCTTGCCCATCTCTGGAAGTTAGTGCCCAGTTCCAAGACTGGTATTCAGCTGGGTCTAGTAGTTCCTGGCAGGTGCCTGTCTTAACTGGTGAGATGGCAGTTCCTAAACGGTTAGGGTACGTGTCTTACTAGTTTTGACATCGGTTCTAAGCCGTTAGGGCACGTGTCTTACTAGTTTTGAAATATTTTGAAAACCTCTGCCCCTAGTTGTTACAATGGCTCTCCCACAGCAGGCACGTGATGAAAGGAGGCTGAGCAAAGGGGACCTGAGTTCAGTAGCAGAAGTGGGTGGCACAGGGAATGGGCGGCTCCTTCAGACACCAGGAGACCCCAGGGGAGACCCCCTCCTTCCCCACCTGCCATGTACTCACCCCCTTTTGGAACCTTACTGACCGCTCATGATTTCGACTAACCCCCAAACAGGGGAGCTCACATGGACACATCAACACAAACATATGTGAATGTTCTGACTCAGAAGGATACCGGGAGAAAGTCCCCAAGCACAGAAGTCTAAGTCGGGTGCCAGTGACACCCACTGCCACAGGGGTGAGCAGGACCTGTGGGCATGGCCTCCAGCGGTCCCTGCCATCCGAGCTACCCCAAAATGAACGTATGACCGAGTCCCTCCTGGCCTCAGACCCTTGGTGGCTCTTTATCTCCTAGCAGACGAACACATTTTTAAAGTATACACTTAAACCTCTCATGATCTGACCCATGTATCGGCCTGATAGTCCTTATTTTGCAGTTTATTTTTGGAAACAGGGAAGGGACCATCATCTCGACACAAAACAGCACACACGGTGGTTGAGCAGGTCATGCTTTGCCTTCTCCCGGCCCTCCCCACGTCCGTCTAACTCCTCCTCATTTTGAGAGATTTAGGGCCATGGGGGATGATCTGTTAAGTAATTTAAAAAGAAAAATACTTAGATAACATTCGGCTGATATTTATTGGCCCACGTGTGTTCCCTTGAATTTTAAAACCTGTTTTGATTTGCCCTTTCTCTTCTCTCTCTTACTTGCCCTGGAAAACTTTCGGGTAATGTTGCAGACATGGCTAACTGCTGACCCAAGGTATACACGCTCCATCTTTCTTGCCATGAAGACCCTGCTTTGCTTGGGCAGCACGTGTGGAGTTAAGGCAAGGACTTGCTCTGCCTGGGGCTGGCAGGGGCCCCAGGACTCACAGAGAGCAATGAGATTGAAACTGGAGCTGTGGGCTGTGGCTTCTGGAAACACTTTTCCAAAGGGGGCAGAGTTGGCTAGCTTCTTCCTTTTTGATCTTTGCCCCTCCTGTTATCTGGAATGTGGCTTGATATCTGAAGGTCTACAGGGGTCTTGCAAAAATGATAGCAGAACAGGAAAACGGAAGGAGCCTGGCAGGTTGCTGACATCTACTCTGGTCAGGGCTCTGGTTATATCACACGAGAAATACCCTTTATTGGGCGTCTGGGTGGCTCAGTCAGTTAAGCAACTGACTCCTGATTTGGGCTCAGGTTGTGATTTCAGGGTCATGAGATCACACCCCGCAATGGGCTCTGTGCTGAGCAGAGAGCTTGCTTAATATTCTTTCTCTCTCCCTTTTCATCTGCCCCTCTCTGCCACCACCCCTGCCCTTGTTCTCCCTCTCTCTCTCAAATTAAAAAAAAAAAAATACTCTTTATTCATTTGGGTCATTCTAGTTGAACTCTGTTACCTGCAGGCAAATGTTATTCTGACAAAGATCTCCCCATCCTGGACTTCCTTCTCCAAGAACAAGGTCATCTTTTGGCATTCTGACATCCTATGATTTCTTTACCTCCTATTTATGATGAGTTTTCATAATGAGATAATTAGATCTTATGACAATTTAAAAAAAGTATTTTATTGACTTATTTGACAGAGAGCACAAGCAGGGAGAGTGGAAGAGGGAGAAGCAGTCTCCCCACCAAGCAGGGAGCCCAACAAGGGACTCAATCCCAGGACCCTGGGATCATGACCCAAGCCAAAAGCAGTCACTTAACCAACTGAGCCACCCAGGCATCCTAGAGTTACAATTTCTTATAACTCTCCCCACCTTGCTATTTGCCAACCCAGTGCTTGTGGTGGTTATGAGGACAGAGATGAATGAATTGGGTAGGAATTGGAAAAGTTATAGTAATTTGAATGGGAGATATATTCAGTTTCATTGGGTATAAAATATTGAGACTGGCACCTAATAAATGAACAGTATGCAAATCCAGTCAGGATTTTTACAGTGCTATTAAAAAACCATTAGATAGTATAAAATACTGGGAGCCCTACAAAGGGACCCCTAAGAAGAAATATTAGCAACTTCCCCAACAAATTTATCCTTCTCTTGATAAAGATCCTATAAGTATATAATGAGAGAATTGGTATTTAAGGGGATAGATGAGCCTGACTTGGATGGAGATTGGAAAAATTACAACAGGAGTGAGGAATATAACCTAGTTGGACTTTGGGGAAAAAGTTTACCTTTGAGCTTGAACTCTAGATGTTTCACAATCTGGTAAGTATTAGGTGTTTGGTAGTTTCCTGAGATTCTGTAACTATCTTCATCTTCCCTGGAGAGCTCAGAGAGTGTACAACTCTTGGTGGACTAGAAGGACTGGTGTTCTAAGATAAGCCACATCTAGAGTGGGTTATTTCCCATGCTTCTGTAGTTTTAAGAATGTGGAGTCAAATTGTCTGGATTTTAATCTTAGCTGGATTGAGCAAGTTAATAACCTCTCTGGGCCTGACTGCTGCCGTTTGCGAAATGCTGACAATAATGATATTCACCTATTGTGTGAGGCAATTGAAATTAACCAATATAAAGCACTTAGATCAGTGTCTGGAACTTAGTAAGCTGTCAGTACAGGCTGTTGTGTTGATTATTGATTATACCGTGATATGATGTTCTATTTCTGTGTCTGTTTATTCCACTAGATTGCCAGCTCCTCCAGGGCATGAAACACGTCTTATTTCTTCATGTGGTGGGTGCTCAGATAGTATTTAAACCATCATTGTTGATGCACACGAATGAACGAAATACTCCTCTGATACTGTCCTCCCTGTGGGAAGTATCTTATTTTACAAGGTGTCTTACTTTGCAGATTTATGTCTTATCTCTCCCCCGCTTACCCTAAGCTCCTAGCTCCTGTTCCTCATCCCTCTGTTTAGTAATAACATAACTCAATAAACATTTGTTGAGTAGATGAAACCGTAACCCAACCCTCACCTACCCAGAGTCATCCTTGTCAATTTCTGCCACGAACTCCGGCAGAACATGTACTCCTGTGAGAGCAAGCTGAGCGCTATTCTCTAAATGTGCCCCTTACTTCATGGCTCCACTCGTTGGCTCAGGTAGTTCCCATCTGCCTGCCTATATCCACTTTGCCTGGCAAAACCTCCTTCCTTTCTAAATTCCAGCTTAGACACTCTTCCTCCAGAAATACGCTCTGATCCATTCAGGAAGAGCCATAACTCTCCTCCCTCCCTCTTCTACCCCTACCTTGTCTTCTTACTCTGTAATGATTTTACTAAAGTTTGATACTTTGTCTTCTGTATTATAGAACCTAAACACCTCACCTAGTACTTGACATAGAGCAGGTATTCGAATAAGCTTCTTAAAGGAATAGGCAAGTTTGTCTATAGAATGACATACAGACAGTCTTCAAATAAACATGTTTTTCCATAATGTCATAAATAAATGATCATATGCATTTACAATAGCAAAGTGCAGTATCCATCTCTCCCCTCTCATTACTCTATCCATTTCCCCTTATCCAGGATGGCTTTTGACATAAGGCATCCATTTGGGAGCACTTAGGCCAGGATTTGGAGTTCAAATTGCACACATGGAGCAGAGGGAAGACAATTGGCTGGCACAGGGTTTGAGCCTTGACCTTGGCTTTGCTGCCTTAGTGTTCAAAACCCAGTGATGCTCATTCTGGAAAGGTGGGCATGCCCTTGGGAGGGCATCACAGAATCTCTGTGGACATGATATTTTTATGTTCATGAGAAGAAGGTATGGGTTAATAAAAATATCAGAATTACAGGTGTAATGATATGAAGACCTAGGAGAACAATGAGAAAGAACATCTGCATGTAGTAACATGAAGAGACACGAACTGGTAGAGCTAACCTGCCCCGAATCCCCCATGCCTGCCAGTGGACCAGATTTCTGGCTACTCTATAAAGGACCCTGTGTCTGTGTCAGCCAGGCTCATTCAGATCATTGGATTAATGACACAAACGCAATGAATTCAGAACAACCTTGAATTTAGGTCTTGTGTTGGGAGGGAGTGTTGGTGGTTCCAAACTGGTGTCTTACTTTTGCTATTCCAAAAAGAATTGCTTCTTATAAAAAAAAAATGTCATGCCTGCAGGATTGTCGTGTCTAGTTCTAGACTGATTATTTGCTGGAAGCAATTACTGTAATAAAATCAGAATTTTTTATTTCCCTTCCTCTTAAACAAAATGGCATGTGTGTGGGGTAGTGGCATCCTGTGTGGCGGGCGGGGAGAGGAGTTTTTGATACCTAATTTCCTCAGAGGGAGGTTAAGCTAGGAGACAAACTAACTAAATTAAAACATGTTTGGGGTGTGGCTGGTAACCCACTGTTTCGGGGTATATATGGTATAACTTCAAGCTACCTTTGTTTGGAAAAGCACAATGAAACAAACAAAGAAAAGCATTTTTCTTCTTTGTTTGTTTGATGCTTGGCTACTCTGGTTATTTGCTTCAGGACAAAATTCTGGATCCTGGAGGTTGAATAACTGATACCTGACCCAGACTTTGCAGCCCTCTTAGGCTCGCTGGCCTCCCCACTCCTCTCCTTTCTCTCTACCCCCGCTCCCCGTTTAGAAACCCAAACACAATCACACTAACCCTGAGTTGTGTCGCCCCAGGCCAGTCAAATTCTGAAGGTACTAGTCCCATAGTTGCTGGAATAATCTTGTCTCTTTTCCGGTACCAGAACTTCTCCTTATTCTGTCCTCTGCTGAAGATTTAAAAGTCTGTGGTGTGGGCTGAGGCAGCAACAATTCGGAGAATCTAGAGAATTTTCCCCCCACTGCTGAACAGGCTACACACCCGTGTGTCAACACTCAACAAGAAGTTGCTCTGCTGTGTTGGTGCCAGAGAAGTTTTTGGCTGGTGGAAATGTGTCCCCCCCAACGGACCTCAAGTGCATACACGTGGTAAGGAATACATTGGTCTCGGTAAATAGTTTATTTTAATTTAAAATCAGCTGGCACTTAGTGAGCATCTAAGTACTTTAACATGCATTATCATATAGATTTTCACAAGCACCCTACGAAGTGGAAATCACTGTTCTCATTTTAGAGCCAAGAAAACTGCATCTTACTGAAGGTTGCATTGCTGGTGAACGACAGAGTCAGAATTCCAAGTTCAAGTACGCAAGTCTGACTCTAATAAGACTTGTAAATAGAAAAGATATGGCAAACCATGTTAGGGCACTAAGTTGTTTGTTTTTTTAAATTGATGTAATGATGGTTTCTACTTTTGGTAGACGAGGAAACGGAGTCGGTTGAATGAAAGCTCCTGGAGAGACAAGATTCATGTCCTAAATCCTAGAACCTGTGCATGGGATCTTATCTGGATAAAGTCTTTGCAGATGTCACTAAATGGAAGAGCTCGAGATGAGTTTATTCTGGATTTTCTGGGTATATGCCCCAAATCTATTGACACGTGGACTAATAAGAGACAGGTGGGGAAGAGACACAGAGTGGAAGGAAGAGACAGGTGAGAAAGAGACAAATGAGGACAGAGGACACCTTAAACACAGCCACAGTGAAGGAAGACCTTGAGGAAGCAAGGGAAGGTCTTCCTCTGGAAACTTTGGAAGGAGCACAGCTTTGCAAGTTCCCTGATTTTGGATTTCGGCCCTGCAGAGCTGTGAGAGCATATATTGCTATTGATTTGGGCCGCCTGGTTGGTGGTGATTTATTATAGCAGCCATTGGAAACCAATAAAGGGGGCAGTGCGAGTCAGTGGCAGGGGCAATCCGCTTAGAACCCCGGTTCCCAACTCCGACCTTCATGACGTTTGACCTCAGCACGTCACTTCCCTGGGCCTCAATTTCCTTATGTGAAAAACAAACTGGCGAGACCCTTTCCATCTCTGGTGATCTATGAATCAAGGATTTAGGAGCACTGCGCTCGATTTCCCTGCCAGGGGCCAGTGGGTGGGAGCAGTAATTATACGGTGACCTTTATCTTGGCAGAAATGTTTGAAGATGAATAATTAAAGTTCCTCCTTTAGAAATATGACTAATGCATCATTTGCCTTTTGTGCAGTGGGCTTAAACCAAGGCTTTTAATTCCCGGGTGCATGTTTTAAAGGAAAATAATGAACAATGCTAGAGATTCTGGGGGTTAGCAACTGCCCTATAGCTATATGTGTGTCTTAATGGAGGGAAAGTCTTATTGAAGGTATTATAATCTGGGGAAGTCATAATCTGATTCTTCCCCCAGGTATGAATGTTGCCCAGTGGTTTCTTACCAGGCAAGATCACGAGGCCTCATTCCTCAGATATGATAGTCCTCGCCTGTTAGTAAAATTCATGGTAAATCTACGTTTTCCAGCAGGTGGCTTTCTAGCAGTTGCGGGACTAGAAAAGGTAGGTATTCTATTTTAAGAACCACAGTGTTTTACTCTATGCAAAGATACAGTGTGATTTGAAATGCTTGCTTATAACTATGGGTTGATTATATAAGACGAGCAAACTCAGAATCAGCAACAGTCTTAAAAAAAAAAAATCCCCTTCTAAAATAACCAACAGAGAAATGACAACCTTGCCAGTTATGGAACTGTAGCTCTCTTGGTGAAATCTGGGATCTATTTTTCCATTATGAGTCTCAGAAGATTATTGGGAACTTTTCCTTTGCATGTGAGATTGTCATTCCCAGTTGAACTCTCTCCCAAATGTCCTATTTTCTAGAATCCAACTGAGAAGGCAGAAAGTATGGGGAGCCTGTTGGTCACCGCCCGGGGCCTGCTGCATAGTGACCCCTTCGTGAATGCAAGTGAACAAACAGCAGACTTGTCTCTGGCAAGTCAGTTTCAACACAGAATGGAGATAGGTTATGGAGTCTCATCCTCTTGGGCACACTGGATGTTGTGACATCCAGGGCTCAGTGAGTAACAGTCACCAAATACACATGAGTTCTGGGCCTCAGGGTACTAGGACTGGTCACTGCCTACTCTCACCATGCTTGTAGGCGATGCCTTTGCTGGATGAGAGTCAAAATGCTACCCAGGGAGATCAAGCAATACTTGAGGAAATCTGCACCAACCCAAGGTACATGGAGGAGATGAACACAAATCAGATTGGGAAGGTGGGGAAGGTTCAAAGGAGCCAGAGGGAGACACACAAGTAGCTCGAGGAGAAAATATATAAAATGAAAAGGGGATCAAACACTTTCCCCTACCAGGCTTGTCCTAACCTCACTAACTAACACATTGACTTCTTTTTTTTTTTTTCCCCTTCAACTTGTATTGGATGTCTACCACGTGCCAGGCTGTGTTCTAGGTACTAAGGATAGAGGAATGCATGGAACTCACATGAGCCCTGCTTCTGTGGAGCATCCATTCTAGAAGTTATGATGTCAGCGGAGGAATCACACATGGTTCCCACTGTGAAAGGTAGCTGCCAGCACCCCCTCCACATTCCATGCCCAGCTCAGTCTCCCTGAGACCACAGTCTCCTCTTCTGACTAACTAACAGAATGCTGTCTGTCCTCTAACAAGGGAAAAAAGTTGGGACTATGTGAGGTAATGGACATTACTAACCTTATTGTGGTGATTGTTTTGCAATAGATACATATGTCAAATCACTGTATTATACACCGGAAACTTATACCACGTTCTATGTCAATTATATCTCAGTAACACTGGGAGGAAAAAAGAAAGCAATACAGTAAAATGTGGTGCTATGGAATGAAATGTTTCAAAAAAGCCAACACCTCCCAACACAACAACCAATAATGCCATCTATTAGTCTCTGGTTAATATAGAGTGTTTTCCCTCTCTGACGTCACCTAGGGTTTAGAGACAGTGCTAGATGTGGAACAGGTTTTAAATAAATAGAAGTCTGTGGAGGATATAGTATTGCATAGACTCTAATGTTCAGACAACTCAGAGGAGCTGCATGCTTTGATCATTTCACTCTAGGATCAGAATATCCTAGAGGGGTGGGTGGCTCAGTGGGTTAAACCTCTGCCTTCAGCTAGGGTCATGATCTCAGGGTCCTGGGATTGAGCCCTGCGTTGGGCTCTCTGCTGAGCAGGGAGCCTGCTTCCTCCTCCCTCTCTGCCTGTCTCTCTGCCTGCGTGTTCTCTCTCTCTGTGTCAAATAAATGGATAAAATCTTAAAAAAAAAGGCTAATATTTGAGTTGTTCTATTTACTACATCAAAAGGCTATTAGATGGCTACTATTTGCATCCCCATTTTACAGATGAAGGTGTCAAAGTTTAGAGTTGTTAAGAGCCACACCTGAGACCATGTAGCCACCAAGAAAGAGAGATAGGGTTCAAGCCCGGGGAGTTGGACTCCAAGAGCTCCTAACACTATTCTGTGCTATTTCCAAGAGGGCTTGGGGAGATGTCTTACTGGCATTCAATGTTTTTGTCTCCTTTCTTCTTCTAAAGAGACTTCTGAATACCTTTCATTAGGTTTTCAAATGATGTTACCCCATTTGCTAACTTGAATATGGCGAGCAGTCTTCCTGTATTTCGAGGGAAGCTAGTCTTTGTTCTCCTAGATCTGGGATGTACATTTCCCTTTTCAGCTTCAGGACAGACAGAAAAATGAAGTGAGACAGACAATTTTCTGTTATAGATTTTAAGGGGGTGCCAGAAAGTTCTCCCTACCTGCAAAATCTCCCCTTCTCGAATCCTGATGTTTAATATCCCACCAATGCAGGTTCATTGTTTGGTTTCAAGTTATGTCCTCTGTCAAAATGCAAATAAATCAGGGATTGATAAATGGCATTGCAAGACAAGCAGCCTGACAGCCTGCCCATCTTCCTTCTTCCATCTGTCTTTTCCTTTAATAAATATTTTTGGAAATAGACTCTAGTTGCATAACGGGTTCTAGAGGTTTAAAGATATATAAGTGGTGTCTGCCCTTGGGAATGTCTTGACTCTGGAAGCAGGCAAATGTTAAAAGGGATGCAACAGTGCTTTAGATGTAAGGTGCAGGGAAAGCGTAAAGGGAGGAACACACTGCTCTACTCGGAAAGATGACCACAGATACTCCTTAAGCCTAAAGTCCTTCACACTTTAGTAAGAATGAACTATGAAGATTTTTTTTTTCCCCCCCAGAAAGCAAGTTTTGGTGAAGGAGAAGGTTTGGAGTGTGTGTGAGTTCAAAGACTGGTTCTGTTATTGTCGTGCGAAGATCCTGCCTGTCAGTAACAATTACCTGCATACCATCTTTGGCAAATGGCTTCATGTATCCCATCACTTAAACCGTAGGTCTGTTAACTCCATCTTATAATCAGAGCTGGACACAGACTTTATGTGCTCTAGGAAGCACTGCTTTATGAAAAACTCTCAGATACATATCTCTATCCCTGATGGCTTCTCTAATCAACTACGTGTTCAAAACCTCCACACCGATGATCTGCCCAATTTAATATGCCCAAACTTGAAGTCAAGACTTGTCCCCCACCCACTCTCCTTCCTCTCCCCCACCCTCCCACACAAGGCTACCTAGATCAGTGAATGGGACTATTTCCCACCCAGTGATGACTTCCTTCCCCTCATCCCTAATGGTCTACTATTCAAAGTAATGGTCTACTATGGTAATGGTCTACTATACAAAGTCTAGGTGATTCTATCTCTTAAATACCTCATCAGCTGAGATACTTTTTCTAACTCCAGTGCGTTCATCAGAGCCTAACCTACTAACTTCTATCAGGACATTTTAATTGTTCTGCCAGAGTCTGCTCTCACCTAAATGTCATAGCCCCCCTGTATCTATCTGATCATATCTGTCCATTCAGAGGTTTCAAACTGCTCTAAGGATAAGGAACAAAACTCTTGACCTTCTGTTAGAGATCTACTCTAAGCAGCATCACCATCTTTCCCTGAGACTACTCTCTTTTCCCCTTTTTTGGACACATCTGAATTAGATATCCTTTTGGAGCTTTATTCTGGTCTGCATGTGTATATCGTATTCATGCTTCCATTCTCCATCAACTCTTGTATCCACACCCTTTGCCAGTAATACCTCCGTGCTCTCCCACTGGTGATGGTGCAGAATTTCCGGTTCCTGGTCTCAGTCATGTGACCTGCTCTGGCCAACTAGGCGAGATGCTGACCCCAGGCTGCAAGGGGCCATTCATGCTTCCTTGTCCTTGGAACCTCTCCCTTCACCACAATAAGAACATGCGCCGGGGAGCCCTTTGTCTCCATGAAAAGGATGAGGAACCCGCAGAGTGGAACTACCCAGCTGCAACCAGCCTCCACTAACTCACACTCTGTCAACACATGAACATATACGAAGCAATAACCGGTTGCTGTTTTAAGCCAGTGACGTTTGGGGTGGTTTATCCTGTACCAGAGCTCATTGAGACACTAACACAGTGATGTGTATTTTCCTGTGGCTTTGTTAATACCTTTAGCCTTTGTTCATGGCTTTAAGTCAACAGGGTTAAAATCAACAAAGACTACGTTGTCGATGGTCTCATTCTTCCTCCTCTGAACAGCAAACCTGTGCTTGAGAATTGAGGTCCTGTCATAAGGCAGTGAATGGCTACTTCCTGAGAATTTTTCTGTGATTTTCCTGATGAAACTAGGGCCTTCCTGCCAATCCTGCCATTGGGGTGGATGAAATTGAGCACGGATATTTCCCTTGCCACCACAGAGGCTTTTCATCCCCGGGAGAGATGGGAAGTCCACTGCCCTAAAACTGAGGACCAAGCCGAAAATTCAGGGCTGGTTTTGGAAATGACACCATCTACCTGTTTCCTAAGGAAAGGCGCCATCAGTCCGAGGCAGCTTTTAAAGGTCGTCCTAGATTGGAACAGCACATCTTGTTCTTTTTTTTTTTTTCTTTTTTCTTTTTATCCGTGTCCTCTGAGGTTCTCTTTGAAAATCTGTTGAATGTTTCTGGCCTTTATATTTTCTCGAGCCGACAAAACCCATTACTAAATGGATGTTAATGAAGCCACAGGGCCAAGTCATTGGTAATTCAAAATGAAAACCGTGACCGCGTGGGGCTGTCATACGTCGCCCCTGAAAAGCTACAGCAAAATGCTGTGCTCTTCAAGGAGACCCTTGAAATTAAGACTCTCACCCAGAAATGTTAAGCGACTCGGGGGCTTTGAAACAAAGTGCCCTCATTAACACGACCTCAGGCTTGTGCTGTCCGAACAGAAACAGCGATGGAAAAGTAAATAATGAGCCCGTTGCATGGCACTAGAGCCGACAAAGACCTACACACCTGGAGGGCTGCAGTGCTTTTCCCGGAAATCAGGTCTAAAAATAGACCTCTCAGCTTTGCTCCGATCCACCCCAAATTCCCGAGCAGACATCTGGAAAGAAGAGGCAATTCAGTTTCCCAGCTGAAATGTTTTGGGTATTTTCTTTTTGATGGGGAGATCGGGGAGAAGGTTAGAAGTTTGAACACTTTGTTCTCTCTCTGCTTTTAAAATAGCCCTGACAGGCTGTTCTTGATGGGCATGGGTTTGAGAGAGAGCCGCCATTGCTGTCCCAAGCCTGACAGATCTTCGCTAACTGACCTTCTCTAGAAGAAAGTGAGTTAGACTTCCCGAACTACTGGACCCTTTTACTTGGGAATCAAGATGTCCTGAAAACTATGTGTCCCCTCAGGAGTGACTTCCTGAGCTGTCTCCCATTGTAGGACACCCTGGCCTTTGGGGTAATATGGCAACCCAGAGACCTATTTTGCTTTCCAGTCCAGTGAATGAGCACAGGAGGCTTGGAGCTGTGTTACCTGAGAACCGGGAGGCCATGTGGCAGGGCTGGGCCGTGAGGGGCCTCCTTTATCTGGAAGAGGAGCCCGAGGAAGAGACCCCTCACTGATGGACTGAAGCGCAGGATGGGGTTCAAATGAGTCAGCTGTGTTGAGGGCCCTTTTGGGGTCTGGAGGCATTCTTGATTCTCGAGGGCAAAAGGGAGTGTGAAGAATTCTCTGGGCTTCCATGTAGACTCTTGGAGAGCCTGCAGGCTCCTTCCAGCTTTCAGCTTCCTTCCCAGTGGGCATTTCCAAGGTCTCTTGCTGAAACAGTGAGCGTGAAGTCCCGCAGCCATTGCTCCTTAATCTCCTCAAAGTGGGAGAGGTAGAGATGGGGTTTGGGGCTTGCTGGTCAAAGTAGAGAAGACTCCCCTGGTTCTCACTGTGCTTCTTCTAGAGATTCCTCAGGGAGAGCTGAGGAGAGGCCCCACAGCCTTGGGTCTGCACCTCTGGGCAGGATGGCTCCATCCCTATGCAGCTAAGAGGTTCCATTGCTGGAAGTTTCCAGGGGACATAGTTGGACTTGCTTTTCTCTGGACCATACTGGGGTTGTTCAGTTTCTGAATTCAAGTGCTGCTTTTCCCCTGGTCTGCCTTTGTTTTTCCCCAGAGGATAGTTACATGCAGGTTGTTGGATTTTCGGGAAGAGCAGAGTGTGCAGTCTGTTGCAAATGAGGGAGACTGACATGAGAAAAAACACATTTAATTTTCACCTGAAAACTGCTACTTTGTCACAGGAGGTAGGAAGAGACCAGTTATCATTAGCATCCTTTGTGTTTTGCAGGTACTTTACATAAGTGATTTCAGCCTTCCCATCTGAATAGTTTATATGTTGAAAATTGTTTATGGTTTAATTATTATGCCTTCCAGGTTGAAACAAAACAATGTTCTAAAACCTTAGTGATGAGGTGCCTTCACGGCTCAGTCGGTTAAGTGTCCAACTCTTTTTTTTTTTTTTAAAGATTTTATTTATTTATTTGACAGACAGAGATCACAAGTAGGCAGAGAGGCAGGCAGAGAGAGAGGAAGAAGCAGGCTCCCCGCTGAGCAGAGAGCCCGATGTGGGGCTCGATCCCAGGACCCTGGAATCATGACCTGAGCTGAAAGCAGAGGCTCTAACCCACTGAGCCACCCAGGCGCCCCAAGCGTCCAACTCTTGATTTCAGCTCAGGTCATGATCACGGGGTAGTGGGATTGAGCTCTGTGCTTAATGGTGAGTCTGCTTGGGATTCTCTCTCTCCCTCTCTCTCTGCCCTTCCCCCCTCTGCTGGTGCACAGCAGACTCTAAAATAAGTCTTTATTTAAAAAAACCCAAAAAACAAAACAAGCCAAAAAATTAAAAAAAATACCAACACCTTAGTTACCTATGAGGCATTTTGGAATCCATAAAGCTCATCTCCTTTTGATTATTCCTTTTTTTTTTTTAACGATTTTATTTATCTACCTGACAGAGATCACAAGTAGGCAGAGAGAGAGAAGGAAGCAGGCTTCCCGCTGAGCAGCGAGCCCGATGCGGGGCTCGATCCCAGGACCCCGGATCATGACCCGAGCCGAAGGCAGAGGTTTAACCCACTGAGCCACCCAGGCGCCCCATTCCTTTTTTTTTTTTTTTTTTTAAAGATTTTATTTACTTATTCATGAGAGATAAAGAAAGAAAGGGAGACACAGACAGAAGGGTCCCCATGTGGGATTTGATCCTAGGACCCTGGTGTCATGACCTGAGCTACCCAGGCACACTGATTATTCCTCAAGACAATTAAATATACATTACCATTTTCTTACATTCTGTATGTATGTATGTATGTATGTATGTATGTATGTATTTATTACAGTGCTTTGGTGGATTCCAGGGAAATAAGGATATAAGAACAAGAAGAACAAAGCCCCTTCCTCAAGGTTTCAATTACAGAATAAGAAAGACATGGTTTCAAAGATACTGCTGTAAAGTGCTTGGCAAAAGACATTCTGGGTTTTATCTATCCTCTTGTTTTGGAAAAAATAACTTGCAAATTCGAAAAGAAAAGCCTGGGTGTCACCCAAATGCCTTACTTCTCATGATTAGAAGTGGCTTCTAGGATTCGCTAATGCAGAATTACCTCTCAGTTAAGCTCTTCCCATGCTCAAGGTAAGCTGCTTCTACCATTTGACGACTTGATCCATGGCAACACAGAAATGACTTACTACAACTCTTTTATTTTGTAGTTTCCCCTATGAAGAAAGAGTTATGTATAGAAAAGTGTTGATCCTCACCCATTTTGCAAACTAGTGCATAAATGTGAACTCTTCATTATTTACAGACCCAGTGTGGGGCTGTGGGTCAGACAGAGGACCCATCCTCTCTTGCCATGGGCAATGTGGAAAGTGGTTTCAGACTGGGTTTGGCTTGTTTACAGATGAAACATGAGTAGTTGACCACATGCATATTCTGAGATCTCCAGTAATAATTTCAGCAAGTCTGTAATTCTAAAGCAAAAACTCCGTGATCTGAAATGCTTTGGGAATGAACATATTTGGATGGCCCCACTTTGAGGAAAGCTAATAATTTTTCTTGTAGTGCTATATGATTTTCATTGCAATGACAACAGTTCAGTAGACCTATTTCTACAGTGCATTATTTACTCCCTCAACTTGATAACAGAGAATACTGCATAGCAGTCAATTTTTTCTTGATGACCTGGCCTGGTTGATTATCACTCATAGGACCAGTTGACAGGCAGTGATTGTTACTGTATTTACTTCAGGGTTATGGAGAATACAATAATTGTTACAGATTTTTATAGCCTATAATTATTTACCATACTAAATGGCCCCCCACTGATGTATCCCTGAATTCTTATTCATTATTTCTCATTACGGTTTGGGTACTTGCCTATGGCAGCCTCTCTCCCCTGTGTTTCTTCCAGTCTGTTTCAGGCATGGAAGTCCAAAAACTCTATGGAGAGAGGACTCATAGGATCTGCGGTTTACTCTCATCAATAAAGAGGAGGACTGCAACGTTATGACATTGTCATGAGAATACTGTGACATTGATTTTGAGGACTCTGTGTTCTCTTCTATTTGTTCCCTGATTCTCATCTGGTTTAAGGCCAAATGAAACTAATAGATACTAGATTTTAGACTGGAGAGTTGTTCAAGGAGCTACTTAGATATGAATTAAAGTCAATTCAACTCTTACAAAAGAAATCTACATCCTTAATACTGGGTTGCATTAATATTTTGAGCTGATGTCTCAAGTGGTACCAAACTTCACATGTATAACAAAAATGTATGATGTACTCTTCTTTGGGGGGCGAGGAAAGAGCTAAGAAACTCACATTTTAGTCAAGGTGAGGCTGATTCTGCTTCTAGTTGATAATTTCTGGCTGCTGCTTGAAACGCTGACACCAGCTTTGCTAAAGGAGAATGAAGAGGCCCGTTCTGACCTTTGATGAACACAGAGATATCATGTCTCTTTCCAGGGCCTGAACAGGAGGGGCCATTTCTTCATTTCTCCTAAGAGACAAAGGATCGAGTTGAGGGCTAGGGTTACAGGTATTTTCACACACATATATGCCCAGGAAATTTAATTATTTTTTCCTTGATAGCCAAGTCCAAGCTCTAAGCAGCAACACCATTGAAGGAATTTAGTATGATTCCATAGGTACTTGCAGGAGAGTTTGATCAGAATGTTTAGTACTTGGGTTTCCCCTTGATTCTTGTGACTTCTTTTTCCTCTTTGAGGGGTTAGGACAATGCTTCGGATTTCCTTTCTGGTCGTCATTATGGAAGTCATTATGCCCGATACAACTTAATTTAATTTAACCTACCAAAACAGTTAAATTAATTTAACTTAATTTAATGACTTAAAGGTCATTAAATATTATTGATTGATGAGTGTCTCAAATACTGGGACTAAAGCAGTAGTAACTGCTGGCCTGACTCACTGCAGAACCAAAGAAACTTTATATACAGAGGGTCTCTGGAAAGCAGTTTGCAGAGAGGGGAGAGCCCAGCCTCCTGAGTCACCCACCTGCTTGGTGTCCCCATCTCACCAACAACTGGCCTGTGACAAGGGCAAGGCTCTCCCCTCTGGCAGTATCTAGGCTGCATTTAGGGAAGGGCTTTGGAGCACCTCCCTCCCCAGCAGGCATAAAATGGATAATACCCAGGTTCCGGGGAGGCCCTCCCTAAATGATGACCCCCACATATTTTATAAGGAGTCAAAATTTAACCAAGAAGGTAAGGCAAACTCTTCTCCTGTATGTTCTCTAAAAGACAAACTCAGTAAATGATCATTAAAAAGATTTACCAGACTTTGACCTCCCAAGCAAATACCAGCCACACGGTTGGGGAGGTGATCTCAGTGTCCTTGAAATTAAAACCCACACAGACTAATGTTTCACCCATTCTTCTCAGATGTGGAGAGACCAGCAAGACAGAACTGAGAGGCTGGTAGGAACAGGATCTAAATAAACAGAGAGTGTGAGAGGGAAACCTAGCCCCTCTCACTGAGTGACTGTTGCCCCTGACTGTTGCCTTTGATACTTGGGGGCTGGTCTGCCTTGTCCAAGTGGGTCCTGACAAGGGAGTCCCCAGATCCAGAGTGAACTGCCAGGGGGAGGTTTGGAGAAACAGATTCCACACCTGTAATAGTGGACTGTCCCAGCCAAGTGCAGGCGGACTTGAGGCCATCGAAATGGAGAACTGGCGCCTCCCCTCCTCAGAGACTTTTCTAGTTCTTTGTTTCTGAAAAAGCCTCAAGGAAGAAAGTTCAGAATCTGCAACTGCCTAAGAAAAATGATTTGTTTTTGTTGAACAATGGATGATCCAATTCAGAAATGATGCAAATGTGGCTTTTTACTTACCTTTAGGTGTTCAGTAATAGTCACTGATAATTCTGGGAGGCGGTTCTATTCCATTTATTTTCTCTAAAGTTGAGAGAATCATTCCTTTCAACCTGACTTTGCTCACATCTTAAAACATTTTGTGTGCATCTGTTTAATGAATGGACTGTTTTGATAAGCAGTGAATAATAGAGGAAATGATCATTATACCTGGGAACAAATTTGTGAGCATTAATTTTCAAATAATTAAAATGGGGATGGAAAAACTTTGTATTTACCAGCCTTCTCATTTGAGCAATCCCCAAGAATGCAGGTAATACTAAAAAATATTTCTGCAAATCTTTATAAAAAAATTCAAACAAACTCTAATTAATTCTAATTTACTGAACTTTTCATTGTTTAGACTTTTTACAGGTATGTATCATTTTTAAATTGAAATTTAATTAGCCAACATACAGTACATCATTGTTTTGACATAATGTTCAATGATTCATTAGTTGAGTGTAATAAACAGTGTTCATCACACCACGTGCCCTCCTTGATGTTCATCCCCCAGTTACCCCACCCCCCACTCACTTCCCTCTCCAACACCCTCAGTTTGTTCTCCAGAGTCCAGAGTCTCTCATGGTTTGTCTCCCTCTCTGATTTCTTCCTATTCAGGTTTCCCTCTCTTCCCCTATCGTGCTCCTCTCTATTCCTTATATTCCATGTATGAGGGAAACCATATGATAATTGTCTTTATCTGCCTGACTTACTTCACTTAGCATAATCCCCTCCAGTTCCATCCATGTCAATGCAAATGGTGGGTATTCATCCTTTCTGATGGCTGAGTAATATTCCATTGTATATATGGACCACATCTTCTCTATCCATTCATCTGGTTGAAGGGCATCTCAGCTCCTTCTGCTGTTTGGATATTGTGGACATTACTGCTATGAACATTGGGGTGCAGGTGTCCCTTCTTTCCATTGCATCTCTGTCTTTGGGATAAATATGCAGTAGTACTATTACTGGGTCATAGAGTAGCTCTATTCTTAACATCTTGAGGAACCTCCATACTGTTTTCCAGAGTGGCTGTACCAGCTCGCATTCCCACCAACAGTGTAAGAGTGTTCCCCTTTCTCCACATCCTCGCCAGCACCTGTTGTTCCCTGTCCTGTTAATTTTAGTCACCCAGCAACACTTGTATTTCTGGCGAAGCTGGCTTTCAAAGTCTTTCTATTTCTCTTTGGGATACCAACTTTACAAGTATTTATTGTGGAGGTTTCTGGAAGTCAGCCGTTCTTGGATTGGGGTCCCTGGATCAGCAGCGTCAGCGTCACTTAGGAACTGGTTTGAAAGGCAAATTCTCGCTCTTCCATCACCTCTTGAACTGGAAACTCTGGGTGGGGCCAGAAGTCCATGTTTCTACATGCTTTCCTCGGTGATTCTTACATTTGTTAGAAATATGAGAAATGTTGCCTTAGGGAAAAACTGGTCTTATTTATACATCTTGCTCTTGAGAACCTTTGGCCAATAAGGCCAAAGTGAGAATCTTCTCACTTTGGCCTTATTGGAACATCCTTCATTTGGAACTTTGGAAAATGACCTTCTTCCTTTACATCCATCACCCCCACCACTGCCACCAAACCAAAAAAAAAAAAAAAAAAGTGGTATCAAGAGTTCCTGCCAAGGCTGGAAATGAACTGTTTCACTTTAGGAAGAAAGAAAAATGAATAGAGTATCCCCAGCTTTTGGTTCGTGGCACGAAGTTCGTACTTTATCTACTAATCTTCTCACGCATGCTTAATTGTAAAACTGTCTCTCCCAGGGGAATAGGATAATGGAATATTTGATCTCCATCCAAAAGTTTCCAACTTCTGGTTGTAACTTAAATAAGAAAATTAAGAGTCTACAGAAAGTTCACAAAGTTATTACCAGGCCAAAAAAAAAAAAAAAAAAGCGCAATCTCTAAAGAGAAGGGCAACAGGGAGGAATTTGGGAAGAGAAGGGGACATTCTGCAGGATAGGCAATCCCTAGTTGGGTTTCTCCTTCAAGACCCCCGGGGAAAGTTGCCTTGAAAGTGGAGAAGTCCCTTTCTGTCTCAGCCCGACACTGCAGAGGGGGCAACTTTGGACATGGATTCCTCCCCCTGGCTAATTTGATCGGGATAAATCTTGGCTCACTTGGGATGTGCCCCATGGAAAGTCTAAAATCTGGTGACCTACCTGGCATTCCGATTGGTCTTCTAGCTTAAAAAAAGAAAAGAAAAGAAAGAAAAAAAGAATCCGACATCAAAAATGAAGAGATTTTGCAGAAAAGGTTGGATTGCAAGCTTTAAAAAATATATATATTTTTATGAACCTATCAGCAACATTATGTCCATATTGAACACTTCCGTATCTATATAAGAGGAGTAGGTCTGAGGACGGGTTTTCTGTTTCTGATGTGACAAATAGCATCGAGGTGGCCACATTCTCTGCCAGTCCCCACCCTGTCCCTGGCGCTACTGCTGGTTCCTCTTCATCACTGTGGGTGTAGTTTTACTTCTTCTGGCAACTTTACAAATGATGGCTCCAAACCAGAAAAAACCCATGTCCATTTCAGTAAGATGTCCCTCATCAGCAGACAGGTAGAGGGATATATTCACCTATGAAAATGAAGGTGTTGCTCTAGTCCCAAACATACCATTCAATGAAAAAAGCCAAATGATATGATTCCATTTATATGAACAAGAGTGGGCAAAGTTCATCTAGGGTTTTAATGAATTAGGTTGGTAGCTCTTATCCATGGGGAGAGGCTGGAGTGTGGCTTTTGGGATGCTTATATGTTCAATTTCCTGATCTGTGTGCTGGTACCTGGGTGGGTTGTCTCTCTGGGGAACCGTTCACAGGAGCAATGTGCATTTTTCTGCTTATGTATACTCTGCTTGGTCAAAAGTGTCCCTAAAAAAGTATGTCTGGGCGGACTGATCATATCCCAGTTTACTTACTTGTTATATTACTTACTGCCTTAATACGCATCTTCAAATTAGCCAATTTCTAAAAAAATTTTCCTTGTGTTTGAAAAGAGGTTAAGATTTTTATTTGGGTTTTCTTGTAGTCTTCAGGGTTATAATACTTCAAAGCAACCATGTTTAAAATTATTAATCTCAATGCCCTTAGATGTATCTCAACCTCTCTGAGTTACTTACTGAAGAAACTTTTCTAGGCAGTACACATTCCAAGCTGTTTCATATCCGAATCCGAAGTTTTTTTTTTTTTTTTTTATTTCACCATCACATATGAATCCAGGATATGGAATTCTTGAAACACAGTATTTTCTTCTAAAGGTCTAGAGACATTTTTACATGACTTATAGTCATTAGTATTTGAACTAGGAGGTTAATGGAATATTGGCTCTTTGGTGGGTATTTTACACTTTTTTTTGTTCTTAAATTTGCTTGTGTGTGTGTTTTTTTTAACCGTTAGATTCATTTCTATATGCTTTTCTTTCTTAAAAATTGATTCTTTATATTTGAAGCTACAAATGTTTAACCAGAATATGTCAAAGTGGGTTCAGTTTTGCCTGAGATCTGGTGTGTACTCTCAATTAGTTAAAATGCTTTTCCCAAATAAGAAATACTTCCTGTATTGTTTGACAATTATTTCTCATCCATTCATTTTCTTTCTTTGAGGGAGATCTATTATCTCTAGACTGTGATATTTCATCTTCTCTGCACATTATTTTCACTGCTTTTAACTTTTGCCTTGTAGTCAGGGAGAATTTCTTGACATCATTTACGATTTTGCTTATTCCATTTTCTGCAGAGTCTAAATTGCTTTTCACTACTTCTATAATGGCTTTGACATTAATTTTACTTTTAAAATACATAAGACTATTTCTAGTACAACTCTTCCCCCCCCCCCAGATATTTCCATTTTAATGGTGGCAGACTCTAGGTTCTTGAATCATGCTGAAGTATAAATTATTGGGGCACCTTGGCGGCTCAGTCAGTTAAGTGTCTGCCTTTGACTCAGGTCATGATCCCAAGGGTCCTGGGGTTGAGTTCCACATTGGGCTGTTTGCTCAGCAGGAGTCTGCTTCTGCCTCTGTCTTCTGCTCCCCCTGCTTATGCTCTCTCTCTTTCTGTCAAATAAATGAATAAATAAATAAATAAAACCTTAAAAAAAAAAAGAAATACAAATTATTCAGTGTTTCCTGAACTGAGGCATATGATGAACTCAACTGTACACTTGTGGTCTAAAAATTAAAGTAAAAGAATCATGAATCAGATAATTTCTAATTGTCCTATTTCATGAAATAACTCTATTTCAGAGGAAGGTAGCTCTATTGAGTCATCTTAGAATTTTCTTTGTTATTCTTACAATCTGCAGGCTATTTTACTGGGTTCTCTAATTTTTTCTATTTGCTGCTCGTATGGGGGAAATACCTACTTGTTTGCCATTGATTTATGGCCATTGATTTGAGAGTTGAACTACATTCTGATAATGTGTGGATCTATGCCAAAATATCTCAAATCGAATTTGTTTTGAAGAAATGACGTACAGTTAAATCATCAGATTGTTTGCTCACTGATTTTGAAGACTAGGAGGAGTGGAGAAGGATCGACAGCCACAGCTGCACTTACAGCCAACACTTAGGCTTTGTGCCATTGCAGAAACACACAGCAGAATAGCTCCCCATATGCCCAACCCTCTGCTTGCTGAGACTTCTTCCCAGGAACAAAGTCTGAGGCCTTCCCACATGCAGCCCTAGTGCTATTTATAGGCTGAGATGAGAGGGTCCTAAGCACTGGGCTTCCCAATGAGTTCTCAATGCTATCTTCCATTTTGAGTCTCAGGACAGTACCAACCTCACCATTTTGAGCTGGGGTTTTAGTAGGCATTTTTTTTCTTTCTTTCTTTCTTTCTTTCTTTCTTTCTTTCTTTCTTTCTTTCTTTCTTCTACTAGCCTTTCTGATTCCATGTCCCATGACCCTTTCCAAAGAGTTGTGATGCCCATTTAGATTTTATGTGCTTCTATCATGCTTATTCCATGACCAACTTGAGAAGTGGAGCACATGACCTTGGCTAAGCCAAATATGCGTATTAACCCCCTCTACCCCACAACCAGCTCCAGGATTGTTTAGGAGATGGTCAAGTTGTCAAGTGAGCCAAGCCTGACCAATCAATGTGACTCTCAGGAATTTTGCTGAGATACTGGGACAAAGACTCTCTCTCTTGATGGATGTGAAATAGGAGGCATGAAGGACTGGGAAGTGTTGACAGCCATCTTGAGATCATGGGGGTGCAGCAACTAGTCTCAGGATATATTTGACACCAAGGCCGAGAGTGCTCTTAGAAAAATACAAAACAAAACAAAATTGGGCTTTAGTGACATCATTGAGTAGCTGAATTCATCCTCATTGGATTCTAGACAGACATTTCTCTCCATTTACATTTTCCCAAGTCATTAAAGTTCCTTTATTGATAAGCCACTTTGAGTTATATTTTCTTTGCTTGGATACAAATGGATCCTCAGTGGTATAGGAGTATCAGCTGGGGTTCTATTAATTCCTTTTACTAATTTCCAGAACTTACTCTCAAGAAAAGGGCAGAGTTCATCATTTTTTTGTATTTGTTTTTATTTTTGTGTGTGTGTTTGTTTGTTTTGTTTTTGTTTTTTTAAATCCAGAACTGCTTAGACTGTATCTGGAGAATACAATCCTGTAGATTTCTGGTCTGTAGATGGCACCAGCCCTTGATTTCAGTATTTATGCTGATGTTTTCCAATGTGAATATTTTTTTGGTCACAGTATTGGTTTTCTATTGGCATAATAAATTGCGTTAAATTTAATGGTTCAAAACAACACATATTTATTATTTTACAGTTACTGTGGGTCAGAAGTCTGGGCACAGCTCATCTGAATCTTCTCATTGTCTCACAAAGCTACAATCAAAGTGGTTTCTGGAGTTCATGGTCTTCTAATCTCATGTGGTTGTTGAAAGATTTCAGGGGGCACCGGGGTGGTTAAGGACCTATTTCTTGATTTCAGCTCAGGTCATGATCTTAGGGTGATGAGATCAATCTCTGTACTGGGCACTGTGTTCAGCAAGGAGTCTGTCTGAGATTCTCTCTCTCCTCTTCTGTCCCTTCCCCTACTCATTCTCTTTCTAAAACAAATAAATAAAATCTTTTAAAAACCCGAGAATTCAGTTCATTGTAACTGTGGAATGGAGGTTCTCCATTCCTAGAAGCCACCCACAATTCCCTACCATGTGCTCTTTTCTGCAAGTGGTTTATATCACTGTTACTTCTTCAAGGCCAGCAGGACAGTCTTTCCCTCCAGTCTAGTAAGTTGGGTAAGGTGGATTCTTGTAGATTTATTGTAACATAAGCACAGTGGTGACCTTCCATTAACTTTGCCTATTCTGTAGATTAGGAGCAAATCATGGGTTCCACCCACTTTCTTGAGGGGGTTAATCATGAGTGTGACTTGTGGCAGGCACATTGGACAGTGTCTACCGTGGTCTTTTCAATAGTAATTTAATGTTTTTAGAATTGGTATGCGGCTATCCTACATATGATCCCAATCTCTTGCCCCATATCTTTCTTTAGCTCTTTCGCACCAGATTGGTCTGAAGGATGATTTTAGTATTTCTGAGGGATAGAAGCCAGTGTAGAAAAGTGGAAATAAACCCAAGCAACCACACATCATAGAAACCCACGAAGTAGGCGCAACTACGATTTCACAATTCCTTATTCCTTCTGGCTCTGGCTCTGTACCAGCCCATCTGTGTTTGCCAACACCCAACAGAGGCTCTGTGGGGTCTGTCTCTTCTGTGTAATTGTAGTGTGGGCTGCTTTGAATCTTTCTTTGACTTTCAACAGGGGCTTACAGTAATACTAAGACTTATGTGAATGAATTTCCTCTGATGTTGAATAAATGAGCAGCAAATCACCTACCTTGGAAGGAGTGGAGGTGAGACTTCAGTGTGATACTCATTTCTGACCGGTACTGAAGTCCTGAGTGGCTCCTGGTTTACCTGACACATTTCATCCAGCTTGACACAACCAATTTTTAGTGATGACATTTTTTCCCAATGATTGAGTTTGCCTCCCTTGTCAGAATTCTGGCTGTGAAGAAGTTAATGACTGCAATAATAACCCTAGAAATGGGTTTTAAAAGCCCAGTAAGGGGGGAAAAATGAATCTGTGAATTTTATTTTTATTTTTAAATGTAGGAAAGCTAGAACAGATAATTTGGTTGAAAATTATCCTGTTTTCTTTTTTTGTGGTGATTTAGGAACCATTTTAAGATTTCATCCACTTCTTTATGTTCTCTGTCACCAAGTCATAATTCTAGTGTGATTATGTCAAGATTATCTCTGCAGTAGCCAACTGTGGTGTTACAAACAGAGAATTAAGACTTCAGGAGGTGAATAAGCAGAAGCAGCAGGAGCTCTAGAAATGGAGAGGCATAAACCTTCTGATCTTCTGCAAATGTTCCCCAGGACAGCAAAGGAAGTGGGGGTTGGAGGGAAAAAACATGGTTTGTTACATAAAACAGAATCATTTCTAAATGGAAAGAAGGTGGATCCCACTTTTCTCAAATGACACTCATGAATCTTTCTCAAGCAAAGGGACTCTGTGAGATGGGTCATATTACCATCGCATTCTATATGGGTGGAAACATTTTTCAAAATGCGGTATGTGGTTACTTGTTGTGATATAGCCTGCAGCCATTCTATAAAAATAAAGTCAATTTTAAACATTTAGACTGAGAGCACTTTACCCGCTTTTCTTTTTTATCTTCTTGGCATGCAGGAATATCTCTCAAGTTCTTATTCAAGGGATTATGATGATCAGAAACTGATCCGCGCATGGAGTAGTGTGGTGAGTGCATTTATTGGGGAATGGTCAGCATACAAGGCTGATTATAATCCATTAGAGAGCTAAATGATCACTTGTAATTTCTTGGTTTTACTTCTTACTTCTTTTAGCAGAGATCACTGTAGTTGGCAGCTATCCATTTTGTTTTACCCAAGAGGGCCCGTGGTGCTTCATTAAAAACTCATGTCACAGGGTGAGTCAGACTAACTCAGGAAAAGATTCCAGGGGTCAACATGACAGTGTCTGAAAAAGCAATGCTTTATATTCTTATTTTCTGCCCTCATACATAAGGAACATTTTTTAAAAAAGATTTTTGTTTTATTTATTTATTTGACAGACAGAGAGATCACAAGTAGACAGAAGGGCAGGCAGAGAGAGAGGGAGAAGCAGGCTTCCCGCTGAGCAGAGAGCCCAATGCAGGGCTCGATCCCAGGAACCCAAGATCATGACCTGAGCCGAAGGCAGAGGCTTAACCCACTGAGCCACCCAGGTGCCCCAGGAACATTTTTTTTATATGTATGAAGTATACTTTAATTTTAACATGGCATCTAACACAGATTTTCCTGTTATCTTTTTGGGCAAGATGAGGAAGTGTAAGCGACACTGGAGTTCAAGTAAGATAAGGGGGATAACTTGTATCCTGAAAAAACTCGTGATGGAAAGTGTGGAGAGGAGCCTATACAGAAGGGCCACACGATTCTGTGTCAATCAGCATTTTTATAAATGTTTGCTTGATGGATTAGAAGTCCTGTTTATCAGATCTGTGGATGCCCCATACTAGATGGGGTGCTGACAAAATGAACAATGATCAAAATAACACACCTCATTGATTGAAATAAGGACAGAAATCCAAGGAGATTGTATATGGCTGGGATATACACTGAAAGAGATTTAGGTTTTTCTTTATTGTATTTTAAATTTAGATACTAAAAATGTTTAAAAATCGTACAGAAAAGGAAATAAGTATTCCCTTTCTAGCTGCAGCATTTTGGTATGTTTTAGAGATTTTCAAAAAGAATGTGTGTGTATGTGTTCTCATACACATATTTACGTTTATATAGTTTGGATGTGTATCAGTAATACAGAAACATGTTGTCCCGTGAAAGAGTTCTATAGAAAAGTCAAGTCTGGCTATAGTCTGCGTGTGTCCCCCCCCCCCCCAAGTTCATCCGTTGAATACTAACCCTCAAATAGGATGGTATTAGGAGGTGAGGACTCAGAGAATTGATTATGTCATGACCATTATGGATGGCATTAATACCGTTTTTTCCCTCTGCTACCACTAGTATTACTCATACCAACACTCTGTACCCAAATGTGTGAGTTTTTTGCATACTGACCAAGTCTCTGACACCACTTGGGGGTCCTGCAGCTCAGTGCAGTTCTGACACGATCCACCTAGGGTGAGTGGCAGATCCCATGAGTCAAGCTCTCAGTCTCACAAGACCCTCCTCACTTCAGACACCAATTTCAAGTCCTAGGTTGCATGCTGCATTTCTGGTCAATTGACTATAAATTGAGATTCCCTCAACCCTTGGGTTCATGGGTTTAGTAATTTGCTAGAACAGATCATAGAATCCAGGGAGACCCTTACTTACATTTGTTGATTTGTTATATAATAAAGAATATGATAGAGAATAAAAGAATAGCCAGATGAAGAATAGAAAGGGTGAGCTCTCTCCCTATGGAGTTGGGGTTCGTTGTTTTCCTGGCACATACATATATTTACCAACCTGACAGCTCTCCATATCTCTACTTTAGGGATTTCTATGGAGACTTCATCATGTAGGCATGACAGATTATTACTCAGTATCTGGCCCTTCTCCCCTTGTCAGAAGATAGAGGATGGAGTTGAACATTCCAGGCTCCTAATTATGGCTAGTCTTTCCCATGACCTGCATCATCCTGAAGCTATTCTGGAGCCTACCAAGAGTCACCTTGTTAGAACAAAAGACATTTTTTCACCTAGGAAATTCCCAGGTATTTAGGAATTCTGTGTCAGGAACCTGGGTCAAAGGCCAAATGTTAGAACAAAAGATGCTCCAAGTACCCCTATTGCTTAGGAAATTATAAGAGTTTTAGGAGCTCTGTATCAGGAACCAAGGGCAGAAACCAGTATATGTGTTTCCTATTATTTCTCACACTTAAACCCATGGTACAGACATTATAAAACGTAATCATGACTCTCTTGGTATCACTATCACCTAACTGGTAGCAGGACATTGTTAGATGAGAGTGGTTTTCCTCTATCGCTTCTTGTGGTAGTTGTATCTTTTTTCTTTTGTTTGGAGTGGGGTTGTTTTCTCCCCTCTTCTGCTCAACACAGAATAAAGACTGGCTGGTCAGGACACTTTCACTCTGGTTACATGTGATTGGTTAGTAGTTGACAAGCATTACAATCCAGGTCAATTAAGACTTTTGCTGGGGTTCAAAGAAGCAGGTGTTACTTGGTCTTCAATCATATGCACCGAAGATGGCATCAACTGGGTTTTGTTCCTGGCCATATTTGCTACCATCTGCAAGCATCTTCCTCAAAGTGAAGTCAACTCATGGAAAATAAAACATATGGATATATGAAACCAGTTCTAATCCCTTACATTTCACAGCTATGTCATAAATTCTCCCTTTAAAAGACAAGGTTAGTTAGGTTTCTATCACAGATATCCAAAAGAGTTCCAATTAATATAGAAGTAAGGTTTAGTCAACAGAAATGGAGATATTTAGCTTGTGTAAGAGACAACTGGGGGTATACGAGAACTCCCTTCCTACACTTAAACAACTGTTGCATGGTAATGGTCTTGTTCTGAATAGCTACATACCAGAATTAGGTTGTGATTTAGAGACAGGCAGATTTTGGCTCTGGACCATGCACATGTAAGTCACAACAACAACAACAACAACAACAACAACAACAACAAGATAGAACCAATTTATTGTTCATGTATTATATTTTTGGTATTGTTCTAAACCTTTTCTCAAAAACTCCACGAGGAAGGCATTATTATATCCTTGTTTTATAGATGTAGAAGTTGAAGTTCTGAGAAGTAAAGTGCATTTTCCAAATGTCACTCAGCTTTCAGCTAATGAAAGGCAGAGCTAGGGGCACCTGGGTGGCTCAGTGGGTTAAAGCCTCTGCCTTCAGCTCAGGTCATGGTCCTGGGTCCTGGGATCAAGTCCCATGTCAGGCTCTCTGCTCAGTGGGGAGCCTGCTTCCTCCTCTCTCTCTTCCTGCCTCTCTGCCTACTTGTGATCTCTGTCTGTCAAATAAATGAATAAAATCTTAGAAAAAAAAAAGAAGAAAGGCAGAGCTATAACTCAAATAGAAGTCCATCTGACTTTTGTATCTCTTAATTATTGTATTATAAGCATTTGCTAAAAGAAGGCTATCAGACGTTGTAAGTCAGAAGGCATAATAATGGCACCTTTGTCGTGTGTAACAAACCTACTCACATTGAAAAGCAGAAGAACCAGAATGACTATCACATATACTTATTGAAAACTATATTTGGGAAGACAATATGAATAAAGACTTGATATTTATCAGGACAGGTCCTTCATATTATTTATTTCTGGGATTATTTCAAGGGAACTCTTTGTTATTTTCCTAAATGATTAGGTTTTGAAATGTTTAAGGATCAATATTTAAGCACCAATTTGATGCTCATCCAATTTTCTCATCAGAAAAACTAAGTATTTTTGAGTTTGTTGAAAGATACACAAGTAATTTTAATTCAGTAGATGCATACAGCAAGGCTTGCTTTGCCAGGTTTGGCTAAGTTTTGGCTCTGACTATTCTCTCTTGATATTGGCATTGCCCAGAGATTAGGGAAAGGGAAGCACTCTCCACTCATTGTTCCTACATGTTTTCCTTGGTTCTGAATGTGGTTTTACTTCACTGTTTTTCAGACACAGTTGTCTCATTAGAAGGTCCACGGCTGTGCTATCCTGGCTCATTATATCTATTTTTTCTCATATTTTATTTTTTAGCTTCTAGATGCCCTTGGTCAAAACTCCCACATGTACTTCCTTTCCTGTGGTTTCTGTAGGCAGCAAAATCAGTCTAAGAAGTTTCCAACTGGCTGAGAACAAAGAGAAAGTCACAGAAAATATGGATGGTGAAAATAGCTGCTCTTTCTGGCACAGGCTTCTCAGGGGAATTAACTTCTTAGGCCCCACAGATAGCAGAGAATCAAGAACTGGGAGGAAGGTATAGAGTCACCAGTCAAAAACTCCTTCATTATTCAGTCATGGAGAGATAACCCAGTGAGATCAAATGATTTTCCCAAGATGATTTAGCTTCTGGTGTGTTGTGGCATTAAAACCCAGGAATCCTGACTCCTGGGTCAGGGTCTCACCAAAGCCCGTCACTGGCCAAGGCTTTGTTATAAAGCCACTGAGCCATCGCTGAGGAGGATGATACCACCATACATGTAATATGACTTGTTCCTTCATCAAGTAGCATTTCAGGAATCCTCATTTTTACTTTTTTCGGGTAAGCCAACACATCTAAGGTTCTTATAAACACTATCTGTGAAAACAAAGAACTAAATGGCAAAACTTATTCTGAAAGCTTTGTCTTTGACTATTTTTTAAGAATTTTCTATCCTGGGCACCTGGGTGGCTCAGTCAGTTAAGCGTCTGCCTTCAGCTGAGGTCATGATCTCAGAGTCTGCTCAGCAGGGAGTCTGCTTCTCCCTCTCCCACTGTGCTCTCTCTCTTTCCCTCTCTCAAATAAATAAATAAAATCTTAAAAGATTTTTCCAACTTGTGGAGGTCTGGGCACCGAAAGAGGGGTCATCCTCATCAGAATTAAAGAACTGTCTTAGGGTATAGTCTTGCATAACTAAGTCCACAGCACCCGTTGAGCTAAAGAAATAGGGTGACTCAGTGGCTTTTGGTTTGAGAGAAGCAAAATGAATACACGGTCATCAAATATCTCTATTTTATGAATTTATGTATTAGATCTTTATTATTAATATTTATTATTTATTTTATGGGTTTCTTTGATCACTTTCCATTTGGCTGTGCTCTCCCACTTCTGTCACTACCTTGGAGACTAAGCTCCAGTAAACTTAACATTGATGATAATACCATCAGATTTGGTTTATTTATTTATTTATTTTTATTTGAAAGACAGAGATCACAAGTAGGCAGAGAGGCAGGCAGAGAGAGAGGAAGGGAAGCAGACTCCCTGCTGAGCAGAGAGCCCGATGTGGGACTTGATCCCAGGACCCTGGGATCATGACCTGAGCTGAAGGCAGATGCTTTAACCCACTGAGCCACCCAGGCGCTCCTCAGATTTGGTTTATTAACTACAGTACTTCCTGGTCAAACTGTGCTCCTAAAATATACCAGTGAAAGACTATTTGAAAGCATGTTCAGCTTATACTTTGCCTTTTCATTACACTCCCGTGTGAGGAAAGAGGTCCATAGTGGAATTCGAATAGATACCAATTTACTACTTGAGTCTAGCAAGCATTTAAATATGAACAAAAGTGATAACAATATCGATGACAACAACCATAGAATTGGTAGTTTGTGCCAGGATTCAGAGGCAGAATGATGAAGAAGACACAGTTTTTGCTAATTGGCAAGCTCCCTGAGGGCACACCTGGGCCCCGTTTATCTTTATGTTCCTCCCTGCACCTGGCCCAGGTCCTTTGTGCAGCAGCCTTGGGGTTTGGCCAAGCGCAGAAGAGGTGGGAGGTTTTTCCCATACAACCTGGGTTTGAGTATGGACAGGAGGAAGGCGGTGAGCATGATGTGGTGGCTGGACAGACGGCTTTGCTGAGTCAGAAAGCTGAACAGAGCTGGGGTCAGCCATTTGTCGTCACTGGCGAGGCCAGGATGAGGCAGCACCCTCAGGGGATGTATGTGGGGATCCTGGTTCCCTGGGAAAGGAGAGTAGGGGAGACCCAGACAGGGCATAGCTCCCTAGCTTCTCAGAGTAGGAAGAGTAAGATGATGATAACGATGATGATGATAACTTTTACTTAGGGAGCGTTTCCTGTCTGCCGGACAATTTTCATACATTGTCTCTCTGAATCCATGTGACAGAGGCTACAGTTGTCAGTTGTCTCTTGTCTTCATCAAGAAGTTAATTGACCTGCTGGTGGCTGGTAAAGAGAAGAATTGGGCCTAATCTCAAATCCATCTAACTCTCTGTACAAATTGTTTGCGTACAGATAGATTACCTTCCCTTCTGGTATTCTGCTTTCAGACACCTTCACAACCGACTGCTCCTGGTCAAAGTCCATTCATAGTTAGGAGGACCATCACAGGGGTGAGATCCTTGCTCTATTCCACACTGGAGGAAAACTATCAGTGGCAAAATCTTAATTAGGAGATGATCACATGACAGCAGTGGCGGACATGAGAGGGTGCCCGCCATCTGGTCATCACAGGTAAGGAGCTTCCTAAAGAGTCAAAGAGACGGTGTGGAGAAATCTTGAACTCAGGCTCTGTCTGGTCTTCCTTCACTCCTCATGCACATTTCTTTGCTATGGTGGAAAGTTATTTCTGTGCTGATGAATGATCTTTTCTATTTCTCATCTCTACACTGAGATTGTAAGTGATTTCCTGCTCAAAAATAGCTTCCCACTTCCTATAGAATGAAACGGACATCTCTTCAAACCCTTCCCCACTCTGGCTCCAGAGTGCCTTCCCCATCTTTTACCCCATCAGTCTCCCTTTGTTCCCAGGTACTGGAACAAGTATCTTTCCCAGGAATGCTGTCCCCTTTGCCTGGGATGCCCTTTTGCAATCCAGTCTCCTCACTTCTGATTGCAGTATCTGTAGTTGGAAGTGATCCTTTTGTTTTGATCTAAATATTTTGTTTTATCTTCTTAAGCTTCTCAGATCAACCTTGGAATAATACAGTTAGAGCCAGGAATTTAGTGGGTTACTTTAGCAGCTGGCCCTGGAATAACTCTTCAGGAGGAAAAAGCACTGATGCTCTGCTAAGGTACTTGTAGGAAAAGATGGGGCTGCCTTCAGTAGGAGCCCAGAGAACAAAGGTGATGGTTAATACTCCTATAGAGGAGACAATGAGATGAATGCCCTGTGCTTTGGAAAAGATGAATGGAAGGAGAGGGAGGACGGAGAAGCAAGAGGGGTATGTGTGTGCAGGTAGTAAGAGGACAGCCAGCTAAGCACTGAGGCTGGGGTCCTCAGGGATGAAGTGGCCCAAATTCCTGGTTGGGTAAAAGGCAACTTGGAAAAAAAAAAAAAAAGCAACTTGAGAACAGTCTATTGAGCTTTAGAAAATCATTTGTATTTCAGAATATCTTAAGCATCACTACAGTCATCAATTACACCCTGAGATCTAAATTCTTATTGCTGTTCAAATATGAATTGGGGAAAATATAGTTGCTATGGGGGGACAGAGAAACCTGTACCTATGGTTTAATGGAATGCACCACCAGATGCTAACCTTACCTTTGTAAATCTTCAGGAAATTCAACTACAACCAGAAGTTTTTTGGTGTGTGGTTGTGAGTGTGTCTGTCTACTGCAGTGTGGGACCAAACTGAGCCAGCGTGGGCAGCAGAGCCAGAGCCTGGATGTGACCTCACACATGGGAACTGGCAGAAATCTTGGGACTGGCGTTGAGCCTTGGAGATTGGCTCAAGCCAACCTCATTTAGGTTGCAGCAAATAGTTATTTATATACTTGTCTTATTTAATTCTTAAATGACATCCTCCTGGAAGGCAAAGCTCATAGACCTTTCATTCATCTAAAAGATCGTACAATGCAATATTAGCTATGATGATAAAATAATGAGAGCAATGGTACTATGGCATCATTGTGGACACATTGTAAACACAGGAGATGCCATCTACTGGGCACTCTTACTCAAGGAGAGAAAGAGACAGGAACTCAACAGTGAAAAGACCTAGTTTGGATTTCGGGTTTTCTATTTCCTAACTATGTCACTTGAGGCATTTTTTTCTATGAATCTCTGATTTCCTCCATCTGCAAAATGGAAAAACATTAGCTCTAATTCCAGCTTGATGTGAAAATCAGATTTAGTTGTTCCCTCCACAAGTATTTATGGAGTGCCTTCTATGTGCAGTGGAACTGCAGGGCTGATGGCTAAGGAAACCAGAGCATCACCTGGTCCCAGCCCCACCCCCAGCAGCTGTGTGTGAGCAAGCAGGACCTGCAACCACGCTGGGGCACCTAGTTGTTAATGGTAACCTGGCTGTCTGTTGTTCCATCTTATTTGCATAGATGGCTCTAATGAGATTGAAATTGCATGAAGTGGAAACATTATGAGGAAAGGGTCAATCTGGTGACAGTTTTGTGCACAGTGCTTGTTTTCTGGAATGTACCAGTGTGATCCCTAAAGCATGAAAGTCAGTGCCTCATTTGCCTTATGAATCGGGGTATTAGACCTGTTTTCTCCTCTAGGGAAGATAATGTTTTACCCTTGGCCTTAGAGAGTCTATCGAGCTTTGGAAAATCATTGTATTTCAGAAGATCTTAAGCATCACCATAGTCATCAATTACACCCTGAGATCTAAATTCTTATTGCTGTTCAAATATTAATTGGGAAAAATATAGTTGCTGTGGGGGAAGAGATTAAGAGTGTGTGTGTGTGTGTGTGTGTGTGTGTGCGTGCGCGTGTGCGTGTGCACGTGCATATGAGAACAGGAATATCTTACTGTTTATTCATAGTGGCCATCACCCCTCTGACCCACCGTGGGAGACCAGTCAGTAGCCTTTTTTAGAGTAGGGTTAATTTGTAGAGGATCCTTATTCTCTCTTTTCCAGTGCCAAATGTGGTCATGAGTTTTTCAGAGTTTGAGAGTTGAGTTTGAACAAATGGGAGAGAGGGATTGTTCATCTGCAAAAGATATTTCTTTATATGAAGAAAATCAAATTCGTGGAGAGGCAGTTATAATGGGAAAGTGACAGCTGCTGAAAATAAGTCTTAATGATTAACTATTTGGTGATGAAATTACACTTAATGATTTCTGTTTTCATATTTGGTTAGGAGATAAATTATGATGTATGATGCAAATCTGCTCTGTGGCTACTTAGTAAAGCAAAGGGAGTTTTCATTCCTTTTTTGCTACAGCACTTACCATTTAGCACAATGACTCTGCAGTTTCTCTGTGGATAAAGACAGGTCTTTATTAAGTGTACAGGATATTTTAATGTAATCCTATTCATTCATTCATACAGTTGAGCTGACAGTTTGTGTCAACATATAAGGAAAATATGTCATATATATGCTTATATATAGATAGGTTTAAAGAAGAGCAGAAACACACACGAACAAGACACTTAAAAATTTAGGAGAGGTCTTCAGATAGGAAGCTGATGACATGAGACATGATTTGCTCTTCTAGAAGCAGGCGGGGCATATAAGGACAGTGAAGGCTTTTTATACTTGAACTCTCAAGTGCTTAGCTCACCAAGCCCCACTCACTACCATGGCAGGGACCCACAAAAGTTCTTCTGTTCCCTCTTAGGAATTATAGGAAGAAGGGCATTAAAAATGAATCTGTTAGAAGAATTTGGGGTCACTGTTTCATGCTCAACCTTGGATTTGTCTCCTGATCGTAGATCAAATTATCCCACAGTTTAGTGATTTAAAACAAAATAGAGCTCCTGGGTGGCTCAGTTAGCTGAACAAGTGACTCTTCATGTCAGTTCAGGTAATGATCTCAGGGTTGTGATACTAACCCCTGCATCAGGCTCTGCACTCAGCAGGGAGTCTGTTGGAGATTCTCTTTCCCTCTGACCCTCCCTGCCCCTGCTTGCCCATGTGTGCTCTCTCTCAAATGAATAAAGAAATCTTAAACAAACACATGTTTATTCTCTCACAGTTTCTGTGGGTCAGTGCTCCAGTGGCAGCCTAGCAGGGAGCCTCTGACTCAGGCCTCTTGAGAGGCTATAAGCAAAGTGTTGGCTGGGGCTGTGATTACCTTGAGGCTCCAGTGGGAGAGGGTCTGCTTCCACCCTCCCTCACAAAGTTGCTGGTGGTGTCAACTCCTTCCTGGCTTTTTGCTAGAGACATCAGCTCCTGCTAAGTGGGCCTTTCCCTAGGGCAGCTCACAACATAGCATCTGGCTTCACTTAGAGAGTGAGCAAGGATGGGGGTGGGGTAAGTGTCCAAGACAGAGGTCACAGTCTTTTGTAACCTAATCTTGGATGTGGGACCTCATCACTTTTGCTGTATTTCTTTCATAGAAGTGAGTTGCTAGGTTCAGCACACATTCAAGAGGAGGTTATAATTACCCCAGGGCAGGAGTGCTAGGAGGTGGGGTTCTGTGAGGACCATCACAGAGGCTGCTTGCTACACCGATGAGTACACCTCTTGCTTACTGTGATGAGATGGGGAGTCAGTCTCCCCCAAATCACATGGAAGGGGAGCTCAGGGAGGGAACAGCGCCCAGATGGTTTCCAGTTTTGTGGGCTCCTCATTGTATTGGGTTCTGGGACGCTCCACATGAAGCAAACATGGGATTCACTTCAAGCTACTGCAAGTGATGTCTCCAGCCCTTGGCTCTTGCTCCAATTTTGAAGGCCATGTCCTTGGGGGTGTGGGGCAGCTGACATAACAGGTTGTCAGGCACGGATGTGTTGCATTGTTGCCGGAAGCAGGTGGGAAACCAGCCACACAACTTTGCAAAGTCTCCTGACATAAGCCCAAGGCACTGAAGGGCTTTCTTGGCTCCCGGGAGTCCGAAGCACTAAACTGTACATAACTTTTCTTATAGGTGATCATTGCAGACAAAAAGTATTTCTTTTAGAACTGACTAATCCTTATGGAGATCAGAGCTTTGGATTTACTAAATGGCACAATTTTAGGGCAGCAGAGCAAAGAGGTTGAAAATGGTTTCCTGGGTCCGAGTTGAATGTGAGTGCTGGCCTATTAACTGCGTAAATAATAAGTCAACTGATCTCCCCAAGTCACCTGTAAAATGGGGACTGGCATTAGCACTGCCCTCCTGGGGTTGATCTGAGCTCTGTCCTTGGTGATAATCTACAGAAATGGTTAGCCCTTATTGCTGTGATGCAAATGCTGATGATGTCTGTGAAAAATGGATATTCCACACCTTATTGTTTGATAGGGGGACTGGGATTTTTATCCTAATCCCCAGAAATAAAAATACCAGCAAGACTTCTGCCTTTTCTCTGTCCCTACACTTCCACCCTTCTAGAGGAAGAGGAATGGCTGCTCTCTGACTGGAGATGCGGTGGGGGGTCGGGGGGGCGGGGTGTGGGTGGCGAGGTGGGGTGGGGTGGAAAGCGCGCATGCTCAGCTCCTTCTGCAGACGGAGTATTTTTTTCCACTTGCTTGTTACTCTAACGAAGGCTCATCTAGGCAGATTCTCTCCTGTTAGAGGGGAGGTGTACTGTTCTGAGTGGTCAGTTCTTTGCAGAGGGGGATTTTCAGGAAGCCCATTGTCCCATTCTTCCATCCACCTGTTATCAGTAATAAACCTGCTAGTTTGATTTTTATCTGTCTGCATTTTTAAACTAATTTCACACAGATAGAAGTAGTGTCACTTCTCAAGTCCCCTCTCCTTCCCACCCCCGACAATTACCACGATTATTGTTCACTCAGCTGCAAGAACCAGCCCACGTATTTGTGAAGGTAAAAATGAAGGTGACAACATCCATTTATTTGGAACAAACTCCATCTTTTTCTGTTCCTCAGAAGACCCCTTGCCCCTTTGTGGGGGCGATTCGGGCCAGATTTGGGGATTATATGATCCGTGGTGCTTTTCTCTAGTTCTGTTTGGAGTGTATGGAGCGGGTCTGACTCCTGAAGGCAGATGGTGTTACTGCAAGCCCGGGGGGACTTCCCACACAGCCCTCCCCTCCTCCCAGGCCCGAGGGGGAGCAGCCCCCCTGATTGCTGTGGACTTGAACTCCAGGAGGAGTCTCTGCCGGGCAGGTGGCCAAAAGGGATTTTAGTACCTGGTCATTACATCTTCTAGCTCCTGGTTCTCAAATAAAAGTCCGTTTCCTATTGAATCATCTCATCATCTGCAAGCAGGCTGTCATTTCACTCTTGCTTTGCGGAAAAACATTTTCTAAAATTAACCATTCGAGTTTGTCATAATTATAATTACAGCATCACTAAAGAGCCACACCTGACAGGGGCAGAGGATACCGCAGAGAGCTTTTGCTGATGGCTCGAAAATGCCACCACCACCACCACCACCCCATCCCCTCCACCCTGAAAAAGAAGAAAGCAAAACCGGAAAGGAAAATAAAATCTGTGAAATTAATTGCTAAGAATTTAAGATTATCATTGGGTTGCTTCACAACATCTTTGTTAAAACCATGTGGAAATGTATTTTCACCTACTAAAGACCCACTAACTTCAGAGGGACTTTATGAGGAAAGAATGAGGTAAAATAGGTGGGACACGTAGTATCAAGCACGTCTAGCAGGTTCTCAATGGATGGTCACTCAGAGTAAAAGTAACAATAACGGCCATCCTTATGTCATGGACAGGACCTTCATTTACAAATGTGCCAAGGGACTCAGCCTC
Source organism: Lontra canadensis (assembly GCF_010015895.1). Taxonomy (NCBI): domain Eukaryota; kingdom Metazoa; phylum Chordata; class Mammalia; order Carnivora; family Mustelidae; genus Lontra; species Lontra canadensis. The sequence continues at coordinate 7,663,993 of NW_022631046.1, read as the reverse complement.
CTGAGGGCAGCGGGGTAAGTCAGTGAATCGGCCTGCCTTGAAAGAGCCCTCGGCCTCACATATAGCCACACACCCGAGCCGCCTGGATGCTGGTGTAAGCCTAGTCTGGGTTTCCTAAAATGGTGTTCCCAGGAACCGCGTTTTAGGTGATGACAGTAGATGGCTTGAAAAAACAGAGTTTCATGGTCAGGTTTGTGGAAATCTTCATCTTAACTGCTCCCTCTCACTGGAGATTTACCACGCATGTTCAATTTTATAGCCTTTGAGAAGTCTCAGGACAAAGAAGTAGGTTCCCTTTGCTTAACACCATTTTCTGGACAGATCCTCCATTCTCCACGCTGTTGCTAGAGGGACTGCTTCCAAAGACAAATGTACCACAGCGTCCCTGCTTAGAGCCCTTCAGTGACTCCTTCTTGCTCTCAGGATCAGGTGAAATCTCTTCAATGTGGCGCATGAGGCTTGTCCCCAGTGGCCCGGCCCCTGATTCTTTAGCTGCCACCTCACTTCCCATTGACCTTTGCTCTCTGGGCTGTCGCTCCCTGGCCACTTGAACCTGATGTGGTTGTTCTTGCCACAGGACTTTTGGCCAAGCTTCCCTCGGTGTGGAGAATTCCCTTGTCCTCTCCCACATTCACCTGTTACCCCTCCTCACCTTCCTTCTGCTCTTTTGTCACTTTCTTAGGTTTCCAGCCACCACTGTGCTGGTCCTTCATGACACTCATGGCAGGTGTGCTCGCCGCTGGGTTATTTGCTTATGGCCCCATCTCCCAATACTGGAAGATCCACGAGGGGACCCTTCTTCCAAAATCGGAGTACTCTTGGGGAATCATATGGGCTGCCTGGAGGGCCTACATATCGATGGGGTAGACCAGTGAAATAACATCTCTGTTGTTTTTGCTTTATTTACAATTAGGAAGACTCAATATTTCATCTTGGAAAACACTGAAGTTCAGAGTAGAATGTGGGGAGGGCCCTACAGGAGCTATGGGAAAAGCAGGGCACTGCACGTACATAGGAAAGATATAATCGGAGGCAATCACAACCATCCACATTTATCAGGGACTCTCTATGGGTCAGTCGTTGCCCTAAGAACTTTTCAGTCTCCCCAGAACAACTATGAGCTTTTTAATTTTTTTTTCTTCAAGATTTTATTTATTTATTTAACAGAGAAAGAGAGATCACAAGTAGGCAGAGAGGCAGGCAGAGAGAGCGGGGGAGGCAGACTCCCCACAGAGCAGAGAGCCTGATGTGGGACTTGATCCCAGGACCCTGAGATCATGACCTGAGCTGAAGGCAGAGGCTTAAATCCACAGAGCCACCCAGGTGCCCTCTATGAGCTTTTACAAATGAGGAGAACAAGACAGAAGTAAGCTGTCTGATGCCATACTTCTTGTAAGTGGAGGAGCAGCCATCGTAATCTGGGCAGCTTGATTCCAGAGCTTGCCATGTTGATGGTAGGAATGACTTCCCAGAAGGAGTGGCCTTTATGGGTGGACCTTGAAAATTACATAAGAATTGGATATTGGGAGAGGGGTGGGAAGTGGGAGGAGGGAATATCAAAGGTAAAGGCAAAAGCCAAAAACTGGGGAGAGGAGAGCATAATCTCCTGAGTTTGGTGGGAGAGGCAGGAAGGAAGAAGTATAGTGAGAAACCATGGAATGGAGGGATGGAAGGATGGAGGACTGGGGCCAGAGCCTCTCCCCCCACTTTAAAGATTTATTTATTTATTTTAGAGAGAGAGCATGCATGCATGAGTGGGGGAAGGGGCAGAGAGAGAGAGGAAGAGGAACAGTCCTCAAGCAGACTCCCTGCTAAGGGCAGAGCCCGACGTGGGGCTAGATCCCAGGACCCTGAGATCATGACCTGAGCTGAACTCAAGAGTTGGACACGTCACTGACTGAGCCACCCAGGCTCCCCTGCAGCCAGAGCTTTGAACGTTATGTTCTTGAGTGCTGTGCGAAGAAGCACCGAATCTATTTGGTAAGCACTGGTGAGTTAGTGCAGGCTTTCATCCAGGCTGTGAGATATCCGAGTTTAGCCTTAGGAAGGTCAGTCTGTCCTAAGGGTGCAGGATCAGCGTGACCATTGGTCCAGGATAGATCTGGTTCTACCTGTCGTCCTGGCGTGATCATGAACAATGCCCTCTCCACTCAGAAGTATCCTGGTTTGAATGATAAATGGAATGCTCATCCCACACAGGCAGGGTTGGCAGTGGGGAAAGATGCACGCTGGGAAGGAGGTTGTTCAGGCTCCATCCCAGGACCTTGGGATCATGACCTGAGCCGAAGGCAGAGGCTTTAACCCACTGAGCCACCCAGGCGCCCCAGGACCAAACTTCTTGAAAGCTTCTGTTACTACCCCTCCCATGGGCAGTTTTTCTCTCTAGCTCTGGAACTGCTCCCAGTTTCTCTCTCAAGTTCCCCCAAACCAGGCTCCAGCGATGCTTGCTGGAAGCCCACTTTCCTACTCAGGATCCAGAGGTTTTCTCTCTACTCTGCGATTCTGGTCACAGTGCCCAGGAGGAGCCATTGAGAATGGGGATGGCAACTCCCTGAGGGGAAATAGGAGTCTGGGTACTTGGAGGGAATTATTTTCCATCTTTTGTTTCTTATTTTGTGTCTGGCTTAGGGTACCGCTTTCTCCTTTAATGCCTGGCAGTCACTTCTAATACTTCAGCAAAAAGCCACATCCCTAAACAGCAAGATGGTTTTCTTACAGAGCTGCCAACATGAAAACTTGTCCTGCTCTTCTTCTCCCTGTCTCCCCCTCCCCACTGTCTTGAGTTAGACCTCATACATCTGCATGCCTCACTGCCTCCACAGTTTCCAGCATCTCCCCAAAGAAGAAGAAATGTGTGGCATACTGGGAAGGTTATCATCATCTTCATGATTATGTGGTTGAGGTTTTCTGGCTAAATGTCTTCAGGTTCTGTTTGTGGCCTGGCCAGGGCTTACGGCACCACAGTGCCCTTTGCAAGACTGATGTTGCAAGTTCTCCTAAAATCTCCCTGGGGTTTTAGCTTTGCAAAAGAGGTTAGGTCCAGTGGAGAACTGCCATAGGGATGGGAATGGATGCCAGCCTCAGCGCCAAGAGCTGGAGACTAGAGTCTCTGATTTCTATCCAAGGAATGGGACTCAGAATCACCCCACTGTGGTAGAAGTTCCATTGAAAAGAGCCATCAGAAGGAACATGCCAGTCGAGCCAAGGTCAAAGCTAATTTTGATATAAAAAACCCCACTCTTCCAGGAATTGTTTGTCTTCTGGAGTTTAAAAAAAATCCCTATGTGTTAGAGGACATCTTTTTCCTGCCCTCTATTTTCCCTTTCCATTTTTATTTGGACTACTTGTTTCTGACTTACATTCAGATCATGTTGACAAAACCAGAAGGCAATGGAGCCTTCTGAGCTCCAGCTGTCTGTGAAATCTCTTCCAAGTTCAACAGTTCTTAACATTGACCAAGGGAATCCATGGATCAGTATCTTCCAGTTCAGTGATCAATGGAAGAAGAAGGGAAGGCCTTTACCTCCTTCTATCACCATAGTTGAAGTGATAGTGGGGAAAGCACAGACACTAAGCTGAGCCAAGTTAAGTTAATTTGGTAGATTCAGGGGGAAGAAACATGTGATTTCCTTTGCAACCACATTTTCCTTGAACTCACTCTCATCCATCAGCCACTGTCAACTGCATGCTGGCTGGGAGTTAATTTCAGTCTTGCTGTTACTTTCTAAAAGCTATCAATTCTTCTGACACTTAGTAATTGCATGATGGTGTGGCATCCAAGGTCAAGGCTCATCAATATCCTAAAATATCCCACCAGGGGGTCATTAATAATAATGAAAATAATAATAGAAAGATACTAAAATATTCACTTGCCTTTAGTCTGGTTTCTTTTAGAGTCTTTTAATATCATTCATAATTGAAGACCCATTAACTTATGTTAATCCCAACATAAGTTGGGAGCCAACTTATTATATTTGCCAGAGACCAGGCTTTGCCATCCAGGGATGGGATTCTAATGATGGTATGACTTTAGGTAAATTCCTTCACTACCACATGCTTGAGTTTCCTCATCAATGTAAGGACATATATACCCACTGCACAGGTATTAAAGATAAACAGGAGTTCAGCAAGAACAACAAATTACATATAAACACATTGGATTATTGCTGTCCTTTCTTGTCTTATTTTGATGAGTTTTTAAAATTCGAAAATTCACTCCAATATCAAACACAAACAGAGGCATGATCCTATAGTGGTGGAGGAAGTATGCAGATAATGCATGTCTCTCAGCCTTGAGGGTGGGGCCAGTGTTGATGGTCACTGATGAGTAATCGAAAACCAGTACACAAAGGGATGGCCTTTGGATGGAAGGTTAACTACCATCCATCTCCAGCTCTCTCCTTACATTCCTTTTGTGATGATACTTTTTTTTTTTAAAGATTTTTATTTATTTATTTGACAGAGAGAGAGAAATCACAAGTAGGCAGAGCAGCAGGCTGAGAGAGGGGGGGAAGCAGGCTCCCCACTGAGCGGAGAGCCCAATGTGGGGCTCAATTCCAGGACCCTGAGATCATGACCTGAGCTGAAGGCAGTGGCTTAACCCACTGAGCTACTCAGGCACCCCTTGTGATGATACTTGGTACATCTTCACAATAGTTATGTCAACATATTTGCTTAAAAATTTTTGCAAAGGCATCAGTTTGGAGGAAGTGTTCAAGTGGAACAACCTTTTGGTCCAGACCAGCTCTTCCCTCTAGCGTTGTCACTACCATCATGTCTCTGCCTCTGGATCATACGTGAACAGAGGGTCAGCCTAGAAATGGAGGACAATGAAAAGGTGGCCACCCTCAACCAATTAGGAAGGCCGCGGTACAAAATGATGTGTAACCACAGAGAGCAAAATTGACCAGTCTAGGAGTTTCCAGCTAGCTGATGGTCTCACGGTTCATTTATTTTGTGGGGAGAAAAGATAGAGATCTAGGGATGGAAGGAAGATGGTAGAGGATTGAACATATGACTTTAACAGGAAAAACAATAACCTGGGAATGCAGGTGAAGTGCTCCTCTCTGAGAGGGTACTGAACAAGGGGGGGGGGTGGGTAGGCAATGATCTGAGAGGCTTGTAGACAAGGTGAGATGGAAAATTGTGTCTCTAAGGTTATTATTATCCCTTGATTGTTACTTTGGCCATGTCTGATGAGTTGTTATAGAGCAATAAAAGTCTTCAGAATCACATGTTTGATCATTGAAATCCCAAGTAAATAGCATTATTCAAGACCCACAAATCTAGGTGCCCTGCCACTACCTGTTTGAGTCCATTGGCACATTTGCAAGTGCCTGATTTTATAGACACGAAAGAGGTTTTGCAAATGCCAGTTGTCCCAACAACAGTGTCTCCTAGCTAGGATCGAGACAAAGCTTAAAATTTGGTGTTACAAATCTACGTTGATTCCATTTCCCATATGCCCTGTTCATGTTCTTTATTGAAAAGTAAATGAACAAGCCTTTGTTTTTTGCAGCCATAAAGGTGACAACTATTAAAAACATTATTAAAATCCCTTAATTTATGTGAGGATATAATGAAGGCAAATTTAGACGGAAGGGGAGGGAATTGAATGTTATGCTATGTAGATACTACACTCTTATTAATAAAATGATAGTGATTACTGATGTTCTGGGAGTCGTCAAATGTATTTATCTCTTAGATCATTCTTGAGAAAGTTTCATGAGTTCTTTTGTTGATTTTTCCCTCCTCTCAGAGCTGGATGATTAAAACTTAGTGTGCTAATTTTTAGGGCTCCCTGAGCTATGTTTCTTTTATTCTCACTTCATTCTCATATGTCATATGAATACACTGTATATGGAATATACACATTAGTCACCATGACAAGCCAACCATTATGAATCTCCCACATTTGAAGAGAAAATTGACATGATGGCCCCAAACTAGCAATCTCTGTAGATGTAGGAGGAATATGGTTGTTACTGGGGGACACAAGGAGTAACAGTCACTGTTTAAGGAACACATGTGTGCTGGCAAGCTCTCTGATGGGCACCTTTCACACCTTGCCTTTAGTTCTCATCAGTTTGTCAAGGTAAGTATTATTCCCCTCTGCTTCCCATTTTACAGTTAGGGAAACAGAGGCCCAAAGAGACTCTAAAGTCATTGTTGCAAGGGCACACAGTTAGCATGTGGCCAGTGCAACAATTGTTGAATCCAGTACTTCGTTCTTTTTACCAGATCCATCTGCCTCTCAGGAGAGGGGATACTGAGAATATGGATGCTCTTAACAACTCCCTTCATTCAAGAGATGACAGACACAGGCCTATAGGATAAACCTTGTGATTCTTATGTGATAGAAATCTTTAACTGGTATTCCTTAAGAGGAAAGGTACTCATGTTTGGAAGAAAAGAAGTGAAATCCTAAAATGATCTTCTGGGGATATTTATCTTGTAAACTGAGTAAGTGCACCACACTGAGAGGTATGGCCTGTGTAATTCTGATACTTAAGAAAGATTCAAGTAGCAGACATTAAGTTGCTTCAACTGCACGCTCTCAACTTCTCCCCAAGCTTTATAATGTTATAGTTAGTATGAGAACAACAACATCAAGAGAAGAATCCATTCTGCTTTCCTCGTTCTTATTTTATAAAATACTTTTGCATGAATGAGCTCACTTTATCCTCAAATATGCATTCAGAAGTGAAGATCTAATAATGACATACTTCAATGTTCATCATTTGGAAGTGTGGTGACTTGCTCTGAGTCCCACGGATAGCAGGTAGTGGAGGCAAGACCATCCATCCATGTCTTGGAAGGGCAGATTCAGTGCTTTCTTGGGACCTCTGTGCCTTCTACCACCACCCTGCCGCTCCCCGGGGGCAGCTGTCCTTGATCTGTGCCTACAACAGGAAAAGTGTTTCCTACTCCCCTTCATCTTCTGTGAAGGAAGCATGGTAGTAGCCACAAGGGAATGGGGAGCTCTCCAAGATGGGGATTGTGATACATTTCCAACATTCGGAATTGATAATTAAGTGAAATCAATTAATGGAGTAAGTGTGCTGTTTTTACTAAAAGTATACAAAATATATTCGGAACAAATGAGACATAGTTACTTTTCCTGAATAATTTTTAAAAATTATTTATTTATTTGAGAGAGAGAGCGCTCCTGCACTTGAGAGGAGGGGAGGGGCAGTGGGAGAGGGAGAGAGACGATCTCAAGAAGACTCCCTGCTGAGTGTGGACCCTGACCGGGGGGGGGGGGGGGGTGTCCATTCAGGACCCTGAGATCATGACCTGAACCGAAACCCAGAGTCAGCTTCTCAACCAACTGAGCCACCCACCCAGGTGTCCCTTTCTAAGTAACCTTAAAGAAGTATTCTAGTTTCTAACTCTCTTCCCTCGGCTCAGTTTTGCCACATTTAGTTGGCTCTGGAGAAACATCAGGCATTTTATATCCTTTTTCAAAAGGACTTCAAGAATTAGGGTATCTTTGGACACTTTTCTCAATTTTAGTTTCCAATATTTGTGGTAAATATTAAGAAAAAAATGGCTCTTTTCCCCTAAAACTTTTGTTATGAGTTTCTTGAAACATACTAGCCTGTTCTTGTGCATTGCTCCAGGTAATGTCATTTAGAAATTTCTGTTGAAATGTTTAGTCTTGTGATTTGCTTCCTGTTAAACATTTACAGCCTAAAACTATTGCAGGTAGTAGGCAGCATCATTTTCCGGATTCTCTTAATTTTTAATCCGGATTTCCAATGCAAAAAGGAAATAATTTTTTTTTCTAAAGTACAGCATTCTGTGTCTGTGCATACGTGTGCGTGCGTTTGTGTTCTTCTCTCCAAACTTAGAATATTTAGCGAGATCAAAGCTGTTGACTTTGATTTCTGACCTTGGTTCTCGTTTGGAAACACCATAAGTACTATTTAACAATCAAACTTTACATGATGTAATTCCTGCTATTTTAATTTGTCTTGTGTTTTATAATTGCTTTGAAAACCCCCGATACACAAATCTCTTCCCAGAGAATTTTCTTTGGTAGTTTTCTTCTTATAACTTAAATGTGTGGAAATACGGCTCACACGAATTATAGTTCTTTTTGAAGCAACGAATCAATGGGGTCCTCCATCCGCGTCTCCATCTGGAAACTTCAGATATTTTTCTAGCTCCTCTGTGTCTCATCAGCCTCATCCAGGCAGTAGCTGAATCTCGCAAATTCCGAGGAATTACTCTCGTTTCTTTCCTGATGGACAAAGACTTAGCTCAAGCTTCACCTTCCCTTGCCTGCAGTGTTTCTATCACCTTCTCTCTGGACGTCAGGAGTCTAGTGTTCTCTCCCTCCAAATCACCGGCTGTACTCCTTCAGATTACTTACCCTTAGATGTAAAACAAGAACAGCCACAAAACCCAAAGCGGACAAACAGCCCCACATTTGGTTCCTTCCTGAATCCAAAGTCTCCATTACCTATATGGTAAAGGCGGCAGATAAACAAAGCTGGATACTAGGCAAAGTGGTGAGGACCGATTTTAGTCTGTCTAAATTACTACCACAGGGAAAAGAGTTCATGGTGAACTGAACACAATTTTGACTTGAACAGAGGTGACTGGGTGTTTGAAGGGGAGGAGTAGGGAAGAGGGAGGAAATGGTGGGGCTCAGTAGAGTCAGGGAAGTGAAACATTACAGAAAGATGTGCAAAACCCATCTGGTTTCCCTAACTGGCACGTATTGGAGTTGGGTCCCTCCCCTCCCATGAAGGCTAAAGGACAGGGAGGGGCTCTACCTTCAAGTGTTGGCTGGGAAAAAAATGTTGGCTGAGTTTCCTCAGGCAGGCACTTTAGGAGGGACTAGGTCATCCCAGAGTGCACCCTTGAGCTGTTAAGAGATTATGTAAGTGTTTCTTCAAGTTTTCATAGGCCAAATCGAGGCCTAGCAGGGAAGAGGTGTCCAAGGAGCCTGGCTAGAGTTTGGTCAAAGAGAGAGTCTACGTGGAAAGAAATTCACAGTCTTGAGCTTGGTAGATAAGACCTACTATACTTAGACGTTCTTATATCCTTGTTGTTGCTTACTTACCCAGTGGCCTTTGTGTTCCAAACACTAATTTTCTCCTTCAAATGCATGTAGTCTTTCAGATTTGTACTTTTGTCTGCACTGACTCTTCTCCCTCAATGTCATTCCTTCTGTAGAGGAAAGTGAAGTCACCCTTCTGAGAAGTTCTTCCAACTCTCGGCCGTGCATGCACTGTCCTCTGGATTCTTAGGGCACAATCCAATCCACCTCATCCTATTTTCTTTATGTTTACATGTATGTCCTTCTGCCTACAAAACTGAACGTGAAGAGGGAGGGACCATGTTATTTCAGCTTTTCCTAAGGGACAGTGTTTAGCATACCACCGCCGCAGTTTCTGTCATCTGAGTCTCCACTGGAAACCACGATGTTCCAACTAATGGCTAGAACTGAATGTCATGATATGCAGGAGAAGTCGGTATCTATGTCATGCCTGCTAGCTAGATTTATAAGCAAAGTGATGCCTGAGCATCCTGCAGGGGACAAACAAATCAAAACAAAACAACAAAAAACAGCAGAGAGAATAAGGCAGAGTTGGGATGGAACCTGATAGAAACAAGATAGGAAAAGAGAGTGTGAGAGAGACTTCTCATCTTGGTGGAGATGGGGACCCAGTTGTGCCTAATGCAGCCCTTCTGCCTTCCCAGGCCTAAAGTCCAGTTGTGCAGAAATTACAGTGTGCTCACCAAAACCCATTTCTTCTTCCTCTAGTTCACGCAGCTAGACTGTGTGTGGTTCCCAGCCCTCTTCGCAGTTGGGTATGGCCTGGAGTTCTCACCAACTGTGGCTTAACTTTTTTAGGAAGCTAGTGATTAATACCTTAACTAATCTATCTAGTAATTAACCTTTAATTGCTTAAGCTAATTTAGGTTGCATCTTTTTTCACTTGTAACCACAAGAGCCCTACTTGCCACTCTTGGCCCCTTCAATGTCATAAAATGAGGAAGTGACAGCATTGCATTCAAAAAATGCCAGATCTAAAACCAGAAGACCCAAATTCCTTGTCCTTGCCCTGTTAACTTCATAATTTTCATTCAGTGTGTTTTGAGTGTACAGTTGTAATTTGATTTACTCTCTTGGGTCTAACTTTTACCATGGCTTTGCAGGGAATCTAATCTCCATGTCCATTACTGGATTGCTTCTGCTTCCATAGTGCCCTCATGAACTGTAGCACTTCTCTGAGTAGATCAGGCCTGTGTTTGGATATATTTTTTTTAAGATTTTATTTATTTGAGAGAAAGAGAGAGACAGAGCACAAGCAGGGGGAGCAGCAGAGGGAGAAGAAGACTCCCTGCTGAATGGAACCCTAGGTGGGGCTCAATCCCAGGACGCTGAGATCATGACCTGAGCCAAAGGCAGACGCCCAACCGACTGAGCCACCCAGGTGCTCCTGGGCCAGTAGCTGGTCTATTCTATTTAGTGATTGCTTTCTTTCTGGGTACTTGGAAAAATCCCAGAAATAATCTTAAGAATTCTTCCCAGGTGAAATATTTTTAAAAACTATTTTGGAAATGTTCGAACATATGCAAAGGCTGAGAGGATAGTATAACAAACTGCCATAAAGTTATTATCAACCTTCAAACATTATCATTATAATCTTTGCCCATTTTATTTCTTCTATTCCCTGTCCTCCCTCTCTTTGTGCTGCTGGAACATGTTAAAGCAAATTCCAAGCATAATGCTGTTTTACCCCTAAATAGATCTATGCATATATATGTGTGTATGTGTGTATATATGTATATTTTTATATCCTTAAAAGACAGAGTTTTTTTTTTTTTTAACCTAAGCACAATGCCATTCTCACATCTTACAATGTTGGCAGTAATTTTTCAATACTCATTCCATTTTAATTTTCCCCTTTTATCTTAGTAATGTTCTTTTACAGTCGATTTTAATCAGTATCTGAACAAGATTACATTTTGTTGTGTGTGCCTTCGTGATTTCTCTAATCTAGAAGGGATTGTGATCGTTTTATCCACGAAATCACTACAGAACTCAGTAGCTTAAATAAACACTCTTTTATTTAGCATAAGATTTTGTTGTTTGGCAATTCAGGCTGGGTTCATTTGTGATGAGGCATGGGGTCAGCAGAAGTCTGGCTGGGGTGAGGAAAGGGGGCTCACCTGGGATTGGTCTTCCCTCATGCAGTCTCCTATTCCAAGGCTAACCTGGGTTTGTTCATATGGCATCAGGTTCCTTAAGTGGGAATTCCTGCAAGGCTTCTTAAAGCCCAGTCTTGCACCGCACATGCCCTCACTGGCCAAAGAAGTTATAAGTCCTGATCACGTTCAAGAGCTAGAAGTAAACCTCACCTGTTGATGGGAGGAGTTGCAAAGTCATATTGCAAAGGACATGGCTATCCAGGGAGGGGAATACTTTGTGGTCAGTTAACAATCTACTTAGAGTCACCTTCCATTAGTTCTCAGGCAAATATGTTTGAACTTCCATTACCTCTCCTAGCTGTCAAAGTATCTCTATTTCCCAACATTTATATTTTCAGTTTAAACTAACTATTCTTAAATTAGTAGAAATTGATCACTTACAAAGTTTTAAGATCCAGTGCATCAAGAGCCATGAGATCTTTTTGCTCCTGTATAAAATTTTATCTTAAGTTCCCTTCAGCTAGCAAATTCAACTTATGAATGTGTTTACTTCAACCCCTCCTTTACAATGCCTGAAATAACATCCTTGAGATATAGAATGAAAGCATAATAGAAGGTTTTGAATTTTAAATTTAGCATATGAGTAGTGGATTTTTTTTCTCCCTCCTTCCAGACAGTTACCAAATGCATGGGAACCATCAGGAAAGGAATTCTATTTCTCTGGTCCAAGGTGATAATTCAATAGGAGACCAAGAAAGCTATTTGTTGAAGCTATCTATAAGCCAATGACCTAATTTCATGTACTGGGAATATTTCTGTCAAATGCCTTGTAATAAAGAAAAATGATCAACTGTTAAAGACCTTGCCAGGTCAGCTTAATTTGGTAGCAAAGGGAGGTGATGAGAAGGTTGATAAAACAACTATAAATCTTTACTGAATATACAGCTTTAATTGCCTGGCTTTCAACTTACAGGCTTTACTTGTAATGTGCTGGAGCCTGCTAGAGCCAGCTTGGACCAGCTTGTGAGAACCAGTGGTGCTCATGTCTTTCTAATTCCATTTCAGGAATCTCACATGGGTTGCCTGAAATTGGCCAGAGTGGGAGGATTTACACCATGGTAACTGGCAAATGCTACAGATCCCTGAGACTTTTCTGACAGTGGTTAAACATTTACAACATCCCATTGGCCTTTACCCACATAATAAATGGCAAGTACCCCTGTCTTGTGATGGAGGACAGCCATAATAGAGCAGGGGAAGGCTTCCCTTGGTATCTTTTCCATCAACCTGTGTCCCCAGATTGCCAGCAGCCCAGTTGGATATGAGCAAAGAAATAGTTCCTTTGGGAAATGAAAAGAAGCTGGCTGGATAAGAAAAACGACACAGGAAGTATGGCTGGTCCTTTGGTTACCCTAGTGACCTGGACCTTCATCAGACTCAAGATAGGCAAGATCCTTAGCTCGTTTCAAAGTGTTTAATATCATCTGAGCCTGTTAGAAAGGAAGGCAGACATTGAAGCACTCTTTCTATAGTAGAGAACTCTGCCATTTAGCTCCACGTGAGTCCCTTACCTGCCAAAGCATTTCCCATCTGCAAGACAGAGCAGGGACACCTATTCCTCCCACTGTGCAAGTAGTTACAGTTAAGGTCATGTTGCTTCTTGCTATAACATAGAAGGTGGAACAGAATGAGATTATTGAGAAGGGTCAAGCTCTCTGGGGAGAGGAGTTGGAAGTCATCAGAGATGATCTTGCTACTGAAAGTGTAGTTCATGGGCCAGCAGTATTGGCATTGCCTGGGAGCTTGTCAGAGTCAGAAAGACAAAAATTTCAGTCCCACTCAGACCTACTGCACCAGAATCTGCATTTTAACAAGATCCCATGTGACTTTTATGCACATTATTAGTCTGGGAGTGATCTCCGTGGTGGTTTATTCATGGAAGCAGAGAAATATTCAGATATGGCAGAGTATACATTTAAATCTTATTTCTAGCTCTTTTTCTTCCGAGTCTTTGTTTCTCCTCTTTCAGATTCCAATTTAAGCTTCACGCTCAGCAAACTGCTTGGCCTTTCCAGAAACAACATATACATAATCATCACAGTAGAAAAATGTATATTGATTTACCTAAAAGAGTGGCACACTTACATTGGGAAAATGGGGAAGGTGAGTGTGAGCTCCTCATTCATAATAGCAGAAATCAATGGGTCAGCTAAAAATGTAAAAATCAACAAATAGCAATATCGACATATTCCTAAGAGATATGAAAGCAATGACCAGGGTTAAAAAAAAATAGCTAAGTGATTTAAAGTAGTTGGCTTTGGGAATTTGTTAAAATTCTGTTTGGACTATTTGTTTTATAAAATGTGTATATATAAATTATTTTGCTATCAATGAAAGATGTCATGCAATCTTATATTTTGTGCATTCCACCTTATGTATTTTGTGCGGTCCCCTCATTCCATTTTATGCAAACTGCCTCAGATCCTTTCTGAGAAAAATAAGTGGAATATAAGCCAGGGAACAAAGAAAACCAAAATCTTCCCCTGGGAGGACAAGCCTCCTATCATGTTGGCTAAAATAGGAAAACCCATGGTCTATGCAAGGAAAAGGATGTCAAGTATGGTCACTTAGAGAGGAAATGAGCCTATCATACCAGCGATGACCATCTATTGGTGAACTTCTATTTGAAGGCTGAGAAGAGGAAATGTGGGGATAGGAGGAGAGATGGACAAGCCATGCATGGTTGTGGTAGGGTAATATTCCCGAGAGAGGTCTGTGTTCCCAGGAGAGGAACCTTTTTCAGAGATTTCCCCCTGTGATTTATCTGCCAGAGAAGAGAGATTGGTGTATGCTGGAAGAAGCAAAAACATGAAATTTGGGAAGATGAACCAGGAATGGACTTCTTAAAATCATTTAAGGCAATAGTTTTCAAATTTCTTTTTAGCTGTTGAATTTTTTTCCTCTCAAATACTCTGAACTCCGATGTATTAAATCAGAAGCAAGCAGAACTGCTGAGGTTGAAGGTCAGGGTGGAAGGTCTGTGGCGGGCTTGCTCCCACAAACCTCCATCTTGCCTTCAAGCTGCTCTGAGCTCTGAGGAACGCAACAGAAATTAAACGATGTGGCCACTCACACACAGCCCTCATTTTACTAAGGTTTGGGAAGACCCATGTGATTTGTTCATGGTGATATATGAGGTCAATGGCAGAGCCTAATCTTGACTTCACTTGCCTAGACTCTGAGGCCAGTGCTCTTTCCAACTGACTTCCCTCCTGCATGACAGGCTGTGGGGGGCCATCAGCTCCCATTGATTATCCACTGTGAGGACCGGGGTTGGTTTAGCTTCTTCCCTGTTGCAGAAGGTCTGGCATGCGCTAGGACCTCAGGTGGTATTTTTTGAATCAATGAAATAGACAATGTCATAAGTTGGCTTACCTCCCTGATGCTTTTAGGGAGTGAAATGGAGTTGAAAGATATGAAAAGCACAGTTAATTCATCTTGTAAGATTCTCTGTCTAGCAAGAGAATTAGTTCCGTGAGGATAAATGATTTATATTTTGATCTCTGTAAGCCTTCCATGGATCCTTTCACAAGCCCTCTCTAGCCTGGTACTCCTTGTCCCGAGAGTTTTCAATTGTTTGGGATTAAGATCTTTGAATAGCCCAGAACACAGGCCATTTTCTAGACCAGCTCTTTGAGAAGCTTTATTTCTATGGGGATTGACTTGGGCTGTGGAGAGCCATGAGCTGGACATTTCTCACAGACCCGCAGCTCAGTTGAAGGCAACCCAGCAGGGGCGTCTCAGAAAAATCTTTATTCCGTTGAAAACAAACCCTCTCCAGCTTTTGCTTTGCTACCTATAGCAGAGAATCTCCTGGATCTAAACATTCAGCTGTGGTCACTCATAATCATTGCCTTTTAGTGGCTGGTCTCGAGAAGGCGCTTGCACACAGAATCTGTGCTTTGGGGTCAGGGTTTCCATTTAGCTCAGGTAAAGATGGCCGCTAACGGCCAGCTATTTGAGGACTCCTGCCAGGTGTCTCTCCTTCTCAGGTGCCCCCGGGCAACTGACGGTGGGAACCTCAGGAGAGGTGCGTCAAGAAAAGAAAGAGTAAGCCACCAGCACGTCAGACACCACAGCTCCTGGTGGAACAGCTCGGCTGCCAGCACATTCTGTCGGGCCCTGGGGGTGTCCAAATTCACTTTGGTTTTGTTTTTGGAAGGATAAGCAAAAGTATGGGTTGGTTGACCTACCAGAGGCACTCTGTGGCTGAAACAGCCTGTTTCGGCCAGAGTGGAATGTGTACTGATTCCTTCATCCCTCTTAGTTATTCCGCGGCACTAAACTTACCTTTCCAAAGAAGCCGCTTCAAGGACCATTTAGTCTTCAGTGCCAAGGGGTGGCCTGGAGAAGACGTTGCCAAGTCTTGGGGTGGCTGGAGATGATGGGCTATTCTTATGCAGGCAAATTGACCAGAGGGAGTTTTTAAAAAGTTGGCATTGGGACGTATTTTCTATTTTTCTTTCTTTTGACACTAATGAATGAAGCATGTTAGGCTTGTTTTCAATTATGCAACAAGTCCTCATTCGTTAGAAACCAAGGCAGCGATCCCAGCTGTGTTTCAGTGGCTGGACGTGTGGCTCCCTGCTTGGCTCATGAGTCGGGCAGTTTCACTGTGGAAGCTGACAGCCCAGGTATACAGGGAGTGATTCAATGTGGGCATATTCAGAACAGAGAGCCGACTCTTTCCTACCTGAGTGTAGAGGGCTCAGGGCTTGTTGTTTGTTTCTGGGACATGGGGGAGTGGGAGAAACCAGAGTTCCAATCTGGTTCTGTGCTAAAAGGGAAGGGAATATTCGTGTTGTGGGACATGTCAAGGTGGTTGCGTGGCCCCCCTCCCTGTCTCCTTGGCATTCCGGCTCCACATGGTATGTTTGGGAATTCCTATTCTTTTTTTTTTTTTAATTTTATTTTCTCAGTGTTTCAAGATTCACTGTTTATTCTTATGGTTAAGAACATTCAAGATGTCATCCTAAATCTAGACTTCTGGATATTGGGGTGGGTAAAAGCAGAATCCACTTATAGTCTTGAGTCCTGGATTGTCATTGAGTAGAAGATATACCCTGATTTAATAACATTCCTTTTTTTTTGAGGGAGTTGGGGGCTGGAGAGAAGAAACAGAAGTATACAAGTCCCTATTGATTATAAGATACACTACATTATCTGAAACATAAAATTGTGAACGAATTGACTCGAACAATTCTAGCCTTGAAAAATAAATATATTATGAAATCATGGGAAAATAATGTTTTATTGGAACTGCATTATTAGACACTAGAAGGTTCTTTCTCTTCCAATTACTTTGTGGACCTTTGATGGTTAAGATGAGCTTACAGGTTTTGCTGCTTTTTGAAGGACAAGGGAAAAATTGGGGAATAGAAGTGCATAAAGGTAATAATGACAATAATAATGATCACCATGAAGAATAAAACAACTATGTGAGACACTGAGCTGATGCTTCGTATATGTTATTTCTAGTTCTTTCTATAATCTGGAGACATGGGTATTATTCACCTTATTTTACAGGGGAGGAAATTTGGGTTCAGGAAGTTTACATGACTTGGCAAAATGTCATAAAACTGTTAGATGATTAAGATGAGATTTGAAAATGTGTTCTGCTTGACTCCCTCAAAGTCACGCTTCAAGGGTGGCGAAAGATGAAATGTTTAAGCCTCAAACCAAAGAACAGCAAAGTGGAAAGAGAAGAAGTCCCAGGAAGTGACAGGGAAGGGAGGGCCTTTTCGGGGCTTTGGAGAGGACAGCATGGTTCTTGTCTAGACTCCATGGTAACAGCAAAACTTACCATGTGTCAGGTTTAAGGCCAAGCACTTTGCATGCTTTGTCTCATTTAATTCTTAGAGCAGTCCGCAGAAGTGATCCCTATTCCCGTCATACAGACAAGCAAAAGGCCCAAAGAAGGAGTTATTTAGTGGGTAAGTTTAAACTGCGGTCTGACTGCGGGTCTTGGGCCCTTGACCGGGAAGTTATTTTCTGCCATATACAACTTAATGTTTCCCCTGACAAGTTAGGTTAGGACATCTCTTCTATCTTCTCTCCCAAACCTCCACTTCTTCAGCTCCTGCTCCAAATCTGTGGTTTCCGCAGCAACCAGTTTTGTCAATCCCGGTTTGTTTTTGCGCTCACGCTGAAGCAACCACTAGGTGGCAGTATAACATTACACAGTTCAAACGCGGGGGAAAAGGGCTGTACCTTCCCCACTGCTTTTCTCCAGGTCAGACGCAAGTGTCAACCAGACAAACCTTTCATTGACAGTAAGACCAGCCTGAGCAGTTCCTCTTGTCGTACATGCAAGCACATGGAATTCATCCCTCTCTAGCTAATCTGAGGGGAAGGGATCTTCAGAGACCTCAGCTGAATAATAGCGGTCCCGATGCTGTGGAGTGTCAGGGATAAGTGCTCTACCAAGACCTTGAAGAACCAGGAAAAGCTATTTTATTTTATTTTAAAGATTTTATTTATTTATTTGACAGACAGAGATCACAAGCAGGCAGAGAAGCAGGCAGAAAGAGAGAGGGGGAAGCAGGCTCCCCGCTGAGCAGAGAGCCGGATGCGGGGCTCCATCCCAGGACTCTGGGATCATGACCTGAGCCGAAGGCAGAGGTTTCAATCCACTGAGCCACCCAGATGCCCCAAGCTATTTTATTTTTATTTAAAACATTTCTTTCCCATCTTGACCTTCCACTCCCCCTTCCTATTTAGGTTTCATGGAATTGATGTTTGAAAAGAAGCCGTGAAATGAGTGAGCAGAATACACAGAAAGAAAAAGAGCAGGTTTGTTGTCAAGGGACATGGACTCAGAGAGCCCCTAGCCTGGCTCCGTGATATTGACTGTGACACCCAACACTCCTGGACTCATTTCTTCATGCGTGACCTGGGAGGACACTGTCTGCCTTGCCAGTTGTTGGGAATATTAAATAAGGCAAAGCCATGGAGTATTTTTAGGTGCTAAATCATGGAAACCATGTGCTTTTCTTCAGATGTTTTTTTCCCCTTGGCTTAGAGACATATATATGATGACTAGGGGAAAGACCAAGATTCATATCAAAGAAGGGAAGAGGACAGCCCAGCTTGGGTAGAAATCAATTTACAATCAGACAAAGAGAATTCCTGATGACGTAATAACATGAAAAATATTTATGAGGCTGATGGAACAAAGGGTGTTCTGTTTGCTTCTCTCTACATCATTTTGTAGTTTATTGGATGTTGGCAATAAGAAATAGTCATGTTTTCAAGAGGGGTGAGAAGATACAGAAATATGTCTGATTTCTAAATGTTCTTAAGCACGAGTGAAACCTTTTATGTATATACACATGATCTGAGCCAAAATCAAGAGTCGGACGCTTAACCGACTGAGCCATCCAGGTGCCCCAGGTGCCTGTGAAGTTTTAATAGATACGTACTGCACAGATCATTCTTCATACGTGTCAGGCATTGTCTAAATAGAGACCAGGATCAGGAGTGAGTGAGCTCTGGTTTCAAAACTAGCTCTGTTATTTACTGGCCTTGTGATTTAGGGCCACTTGCTTTGCCTCCATTTCCTCTTTTATTTATTTTTTTTAAAGATTTTATTTATTTATGTGACAGACAGAGATCACAAGCAGGCAGAGAAGCAGGCAGAGAGAGGCGGGGGAAGCAGGCCCCCCGTGGAGCAGATAGCCTGATGTGGGGCTCGATTCCAGGACCCTGGAATCATGACCTGAGCCGAAGGCAGAGGCTTAACCCACTGAGCCACCTAGGCGCCCCAATCCTAAACTTTTAATGGAACCACAAAAGACCCTGAAGAGCTGTAGCAATCCTGACAAAGAAGAACAAAGCTGGAGGCATCACACTTTCTGGTTGCAAACTATATTACAAAGCTATCGTAATTAAAACAGTGTGGTGGTGGGGGGCATAAAAGAGGTATGCAGACCACTGGAACAAAATAGACAGCCCAGACATAAGCTTACATGTACATGGTCAAATGATTTTTGACAATGATGCTAAGAATGCACAAAGGGGAAAGGATGGAAAGACAGTATCTTCAATAAAGGCTTCTGGGAAAACTGGGTATCTACAGCATGAAACTGGTCCCTTGTCTTCCACCACTCACAAATAGATCAGAGACTTAAATGTAAGACCTGAAGCCATAAAACTCCTGGAAGAAAACATAGGTAAAATGATCTTTGATATTAGTCTTCACAATTATTTCTTAGATAAGAAAGCAAAAGCACAGGCAACAAAAGTGAAAATAAACAAGTAGGATGACACCAAACTAAAGAGCTTCTGCACAGGAAAGAAGACATTCAATAAAGTGAAAATATAAGGTATAGACTGGAAGAAAATACTTGCCAGCTATATATCTGATCAGGGATCAATGCCCAAAATATATTAAATTAAAAAAAAAACTCGTATAATTCAATAACAAAAAAGCAAATAGTACAATAAAAAGTGGGTAAATGACCTGAATCGACTTTTTCCCAAAGACACACAAATGGCTTACCCATAGATATATGAAAGATGCTTAATATCACCAATCATCACGCAAACCAAAACCACAATGAGGTATCAACTCACACCTGTTCAGATGGCTATTACCCAAAAGACAAGAGATAACAAATGTTGGCGAGGATGTGGAGAAAAAGGAACTCTTATACACTATTGGTGGGAAGGTACATTGGTACAGCCATTTAGAAAACAGTATGGTACTTCCTCAACAAATTTAAAAGCGAACTACCGTATGGTTCAGCAATCCCACTCCTGGGTATATATATTTGAAGGAAGGAATTGAAATCTGTACCCTGAAGAGATAGCTGTACACCCATGTTCATTGCAGCTTTATTCACAACCTCCAAGATATGGAAACAACCTAAATGTCCTTTGAAGAATGAATGAATACAGAAAATGTGGTATAGACACATACATATTCACACACACACACACACACACACACACACACACACACACACCACAGTGGAATATGATCCAGACATAAAAAAGCAGGAAATCCTGACATTTGCAACAACATGGATGAACCCAGAGGACATTATGCTAAGTGGAATAAGCCAGACAAAGACAAATACTATTTGATATCCCTTCTATATGGAATGTAAAGAAAGATGCATTCATAGAAACAGACAGCAGAGTGATGGTTGCCAGGGGCTAGGAGGAGGGGCAATGGAATGATATAGGTCAAAGGGTACAAATTTTCAGTTAGAAGAATGAGTTCTGCGGATCTAATGTATAACATGGTGACTGTAGTTAATAATATGGTATTGTATACTTGAAAGTTACTGAGAGTAGATCATAAGCATTCTCATCACACACACACTGAAAAAAGGAGTAAAGCATATGAGGGGTTGGATGTGTTAATTACATTGATCTTGGTAATCATTCCACAACGTATATGTATGTTAAATCATCACATCATATGCCTTAAATACACACAATTATATTTGTTAATTATCCCTTAATAAAGTTAAAAAACAAAACAAAACGCTGTCATGTTCTTCTAATCATCCTTGTGCCCCTGAGCATTATTACCAAGTACCTATATTATATAGATCAGGTGTCTTCAAAGTACAGTCCCTAGACCAGCATCAGCACCCCTGAGAGCTCAGTAGAAATGCAAGTTCTTGGGCTGCACCCCAACCTACTAATTCAGATGAGATGATGGGGCCCAGCAACTTGTGTTTTAAAAGCTTTCTGCATAGCTGGTGCAGCCACTCTGGAAAATAGCATGGATCCTCAAAAAGTTGAAAATAGAGCTACCCTATGACCCAGCAATTGCACTATTGGGTATTTACCCTAAAGATACAAATGTAGTCATCCTAAGGGGCACGAGCACCCGAATGTTTATAGAAGCAATGTCCACAATAGTCAAACTATGGAAAGAACCTAGATGTCCATCAACAGATGAATGGATAAAGAAGATATGGTGTATATCTACAATGGAATACTATGCAGCCATCAAAAGAAATGAAATCTTGCCATTTGCAACAGCATGGATGGAACTAGAGGGTATTATGCTGAGCGAAATAAGTCGATCAGAGAAAGACAATTATCATATGCTCTCCCTGATATGAGGAAGTTGAGGGCAATGTGGGGGGTTTAGGGGGATAGGGAAGGAAAAAATGAAACAAGATGGGATCGGGAGGGAGACAAACCATAGGAGACTATTAATCTCACAAAACAAACTGAGGGTTGCCGGGGGGAGGGGGTAGGGAGAGGGTGGTTGGATTATGGACATTGGGGAGGGTATGTACTATGGTGAGTGCTGTGAAGTGTGTAAACCAGGCAATTCACAGACCTGTACCATTGGGGCTAATAATACATTATATGTTAATAAAAAAATAAAAAATGAAAAAAAAAAAAAGCTTTCTACGTGATTCTGATGCTTATGCAAGGCTGAGAATTCCTTCCTCTAGTCTCCTTTATGCCATGGAGACACTTTGGTACTTGTTTTCAAGGGCCCAACTATTGAGATCAGATTTATGATATTGCTTTTGATGGTCTTATCTCTATTTTGTCATATCCTCCTCATATTTTGCCTATAGGGAAACCATCAGGACTTGGAATCCTTCTTATAACCAAATCCAGCTGTCCTACTCCACCTATATATGCATTAAAATATTTAACTTAATTCCCTGCTCATCGGTGCTAACTGTGAGGTTGAAAACATTAACCGAATGTGCCCTTTCAACAAAATTAACACTAACATGTGCTATTGCGTTCCATAATGATTCTTCTCTTTTGTGTTTTTTTTCCCTCCCTTTGGGAAACAAAATAATGTCTCTTCATCGTGTTTAATCCTGAGGCTGAAAATTGAGAACGGGCTGTGGATTTTGTGGCGTGTGACAGCCGTTGTGATTGCTTTAAGTGTTGAACTACTAATAGCACCAACGATAAAGCGAATATATTAAATCAGGATAATGCAGACATTTAATTTACAGATCACTGTCGTATGTATTTTCCTTTTCTTACTCTTGCTATATGTGTCATTCTCGGTTGAAAAATAGGGAAACTGAGGTTTGGTGGGGTTTCACTTTCATCATTGAGCATCGTATGATTTTTTTGGTGTGTGGAGGGAGCACTGTATGAATTCAACAGAACTTTCTGTGGGGACAACAGTAACAACTAGAGCACATCGGGCCCTTTCCGTGGGTCAGGCACTGTGGTACATGTGTTCTGTTTTACGTGACCCATGAGACAGCCCACCTAATAGTAAATATTCCTCTTTGCATTGTACAGATGGGAAGACAGCCTTACAGAGGCTAAATAACTTGCCTGTGTTATATACACAGACTTATGGAGTGACTGAGTTAGGATTCAGATCCAGGTTTTCTTTTTTTTTTTTTTTCTTTTTAAAGATTTTATATATTTACTTGACAGACAGAGATCACAAGTAGGCAGAGAGGCAGGCAGAAAGAGAGGAGGAAGCAGGCTCCCTGCTGAGCAGAGAGCCCGATGCGGGGCTCGATCCCAGGACCCTGAGATCATGACCTGAGCCAAAGGCAGAGGCTTTAACCCACTGAGCCACCCAGACTCCCCGCAGGTTGGTTTTAATATTGCCCTTGTTATTAGCCGATTTACAAGATCTGTGGACATGCTGTATCTGAGCAGTATCTTAACCTTCTGGAGATGGTTAATTCTATAAAGGGAATTTCACTTGCTAGTATTTTCTGCAAAGAAAGAGCCAAGGACATTCCACCAAATACCCGATTCCTTTAAGCCAAGGGACTTTGCTATTATGGCATGGAAAAGGAACAACTGGCACCCCATTTATCACATCAGTTGTTACCGATGGTTTATTTTGTCAATGCCCACCTTTGTCCCGAAAAGATTTTAGAAAGCTCTAAGGGTCCGTAAGAGAGCCCACAAAATCCCGTAAGCAGATTTACCTGCCAATAGGGAAGACAGGCATCTCCTAAGAAGACAGCCCCCAAGCGGGTTATTTTAAGTTAATTGGGACATTCTGTTATTCTCACCATACAAAGGGCCCAGGTACAGCTGAGACTGAGACATCTACCTACCTGCTCAGCACAAAAGTACTTTGAATAAGAGCAAAAAATAATTATAGATTGCTTTGCCAATATTCAAATGGTACAGAAATACAGAAAGCAAAAAACGAAAGCCAAGCTTTTCTATAATCAGATTTTTAACATCTGAATGCTTTAGGAGATCAAGTACTGAACAAAGCTGATGGGAAGAAGATAATAACCCTCCCCAGCACCCAACCCCCAAGCAAAGCCCCTCTTGGGTCCTATTATAACAGAAACAAAGTTTTGGTTCCTATTTAGTCTCGTCCAGTCTCTGGTCTCAAAGACTGAGCAGGCACCACGAGACTCACTGACTAGGCTTGTATATTATCAGCCCCTTCTAATGAGGGTTTGTTGATCTCTATTTCTGTTAAGGGCTGGTCTGCCTTAATAACCGCTGAATGGTGCAGCGGTTCACTGTTTCTTTGGTGTCAACACGATTCTTTCTTGGTTCCAAGGCTTTGCTTATGCACGAAATAGAGTTGCACACCACAATCCTAGAAGGGAACTTGAAGTTCTGAGTTTAGATTCCAATTTTAAGTTTCTGTCCTTCTGAGGACAGCTCTTTCGATACATACTTCACATAGCATATAATTTGCATACCATACACTTCACCCATTTAAAGAATCTAATTGCCCTTAGATTTCCCTCCTGTCTTTAATTCGTTCAACAGATATTTATTGAGTACCTCCTGTGGGCTGTGCATTGCGGTAACTGTTGGAGCCCTAATGGTTGATAAAATAGAGATGATCTCTGCTTTCATAAAGCCTTTTCTAGGAACAAAGATCTCAGAATTCAAGTGAGCTTAGAAATAAAATAGTTATAATTATTATATTATTATAAAATTATTATATAAGTATGGCAGGTGCTATGTAGGAAATGCATTAGGGTGCTTATCAAGATAGGAAATGATGAGTTGGATGAATCTCGGGTAGGTGGTGAGGGAGAGGACTCACATGGGACTGGGTCCCTGAGCTGGGGAAGACCTTGGTATGTGCTGGGAACAGGAAGCAGGCAGAGGGGCTGAGGTTTATTGAACCATGGGCTGGAGAGGGATGTGTGTACTATTGGAAAGACTGAAAATGGGAATTATCATAATCCAATTTATAATTTTCAGGGTTTTCTGTCAATGTCAGAGAACTATGCTTCAGCCTCTGACAAAGATCAGTCTGTGAGCCCGACCCCCTTCCCTTCTCTAGTGAGTTTTTCTGGAACATCTAGGCTTCAAAAACCATGGTATTTTGTCATAGTATATTCTAGAACATAGTGTGAATGGCGCTCCCTGGAGTCAGACAATGAAATATAGTGACATCATGTCATCTCGAGATTAGGTTGTTCTCATTGCATCTCATTAGGTTGCTTACATGCCATTTCATTTCTAGCCCAGTTCATATGGGTTGGAGATACCCTGCCTTGGACTAAACCTGTTTCTGTATTGTTCTATAACAGTTACAAGTGCTAATTCAAATAAAAATATTTAGTTAGTTCTACTTATGCGACTTGACTGGCTTAATTGACAGTAACTCCCAGGTTACTATAATTCCTCTAGATCTTAACAGGTCACATAATAATGTGGGAGTTCTTATGAAAACACACACACACACACACATAGGCAAATGCCAGAACAACCATAAAAACCTCTCTAAATTCAACCATCAATATTTCATAGAATGCTCAAATGAAGAAGGGCACTTTGGACAGCCTATCCCAGTAGTTACCCACATTTGTGTACATTAATTTTGCAAATTTAAAATGGTTATGCGAAGAGAGTTCACATAAAAGAAAAATCCAAAATCCTCTCAGCATCTTTCCCATCTAAAAAGATCTCTTCATGAGCTTTGACAGGCATAGCCAAGGTTGAAGGTGTTGTAGACTTGCGATTGAATGGGGTCCTTGATGATTTCCTCTGGAACCATGGTCCCAGGTCAAAGGCAATTGGCCCCCTCCTGGCCACCTACTGAGGATCAGCCATAGATATGCATAGTAATAGCAGCTGAGGCCAGTGGAGCCATTACTGGGTACTAAATACAGTGATAAGTTTTCCCATGCGTTATTTCATTTAGTCCTCACAACAACTCAGATAGATGTTACAATCTCCCTCCTTTTATAGAGGAGGCATTGAAGGATTTGCTTGAAGTCCCATGGTTAGTAAATGGCATAGCTGGGATTTGAACCCAGATATCATACCAGGGGTTGCCCTCAACGTGTGTGCTCTGTTACTCTCCAGGCTGTAACCCTGAGCTAGGGCTTGCTGGGAGTGGTCACTGCCTGAACTAAGAGTAGCCAGCCATCAATGAGAAAACCTGCTAGATACAGCTGGCTCAAAATCAGAACAGGGATATTCACTAGGCCAGTTTTCCTCCCATGGTATAAACTGAGGAATATAGCAAGGGAATATAGAAATAAGGGGCCAACACACAAAAAATCCCATGGAGAGAGCTCAGGTAAACTGAGGCCTTTGGGCCTCAGAGGTCTAGTAGGGTTGTAAATGAGACAAAGCAATGGTCATCTAAAAGTATTAGCAAGTAGAGGTGTAAGGCAGGGAGAAGATGCAGACCAGGGGACAAAATGGATAGTGATGGGAAGAGACAGATTCTGATGTGGCAGAGAGCTTCAGTGGACTCCAATGGCCAGGGAGGCAGAGCCGGTGCCCAGGTCATTTGTACATTCCCTGAGGCCCAGCCAATGGGTTGTGTAGAGAAGAAAGACGACACTCAAGAAGGGAGGTGGGTCCCGCTGATGACGGATTTCTGAGGGTCACAGCTCTTGCTGTGTCATAACTCGTGTGATCCCTCAGTCTCTGGAGCCAGATGACTTTGAAGGGATACTTGTATCTCTGCTATGGCTCTTTTTTCCCACAAGATGTCTTTTTCCTTTATTGTCAAGAGTACCATTTCAATAAAACCCCATTTACATTTCTTGACGTTGCTTAAAGCTACTTTTTTTTTTTCTTATAAGAACCACTCAACAGCAGAGAACATTGTTTATGTGAAGCGATGTAATAGTTTCTCTACACTCCTTCAGATTTTTCTTTTCCTCTCATTAGGGATAGGAATAAGAACATTTAATTTTCTGCCCAAGAGTGAAAGCTTTTTAAAATCAAAGCATGTAAAGCTAAGGCTTGCCTAGATTTTTTAACATCTTAAGTGTAACAAATTTCAAATTACCTTTCAGGGGTGAAGGATGTTTTGTTTTCTTTCCTTTGTAAAAATTCAAGATCAATCATGCATTTGCATGAATAATCTAGATAATGACTTTCCATTTATTAGAATAATTTATAAAATCTATCTCACATTTTCTCCTTCACTGTCATTTATATGCCTCAAGAATAGAGCTCAAGGGCAGATTCACAGAAAAGTTTACATCCTCTGATTTGTTTCCTGATACCCAGTCTTGAACATGAATTTACAGGATCAGCTAAGTATCATGTGGGGCATGCTTCATGGACAACACCAAGTGTTGATTCAACAGTCCTGATTCCTAGTCCCATGTTGGTTACTTTTCCGGAGTAATCTCAAGGAAATCATTCAACTCTTCTGAACATCAGTTTTATCTTATGTAAACTGGGTATGTAATAGTAAATTTAATAATAACTATTTAACAAGATCTGTATTACATTTTTGGCTTAACAGCAATTTTGTGATGCCCTATATGTGACAGCACGAATGTAATGATTTTAGTGATTATTTCGGATTTCTCCGTAGCATTGATTATTAGCTATAAGCTGATTCAATTGTGCTACGTTGATATTTCTTACACACATCTTTGTTCACTGGCTGAATGACTTTGAGCAAGTCATTTAATATCTTCATCAGCATTCTTGGGACAAAGACCAAGATCTATAATATTTCTCTCTCTGTTAATGTGTCTATCTACATGTTGATGTGGTCTTTCTATCTCAAGATGGCTTCCTTCCCTTGCTGTCAAAGCTCTTTCCACTCTAGAGACTGGCAAGTTTGTGCTCTCTGCTTGAAGTGCACTGCAACTCCGACCTTTCCCCACTTGCCCTTTTTCTTAGTTAATGCCCTATAGATCTCAGTACAAATGTCACCTGCCTGGGGCAATCCTGATACCTGCAGAATTAGCTCAAGTCCATCTGTTCTAGGTGCTCTACCACCCTGTACTTCTCCTTCCTTGTACTTTTCGTGTGACAGTTTCATTGTCTTCCTGAAAATAGAGACTGTGTGTTTGTCACTTCCATTGGGAACCCAACACATAGTTCAGTGCCTGGTATATAGTGAACACTTGATAAATATTTGTTGGCTGAATGAAAGGGAAAAAATGATTCATATATAAATATAAAAAGACAAAGCCAGGTAAAGAGCTAGAATAAATATCTAGGCTAGAGGGTCAAAGAGAGTTAATAGAATTGAGCTGTAAATGTCATTCTCAGTTGTTTGGGGCCAAAACAAAAATGAAAATACAATCAGTTATCTCATGGCCATTGGCCTGAGGGAAAAACATTCTAGTTTCTGGGAAAAGAAAGCTGTTCATGGCACTTTTTTTTTTTTTTTTTTCCTGAAGACATTTCTTTGGAGGGACAGACAGAACTTACTTTCTTCATGCTTGACAGCCTTCTAAACCTGTAGTTTTCAGAGGTTGGGGGTTCTGTTCCCAGGTTCTCCTCTCTGCAACTGTCTTCCCTTCCTCCTGATTTTCCCTTCTTTTCTCTTCTGAACATTTCTATCTCATTGCAATTAGAAAATAAACCTGTACTGTGATCTTCCCCATAGCTGGGGCAGCAGGCTGTGTGTGTGTGTGTGTGTGCGGGGGGGTGGGACGTCTACCTCTGGCAGGGCATCTGTGGTAACAGTGGGCCAGGAAGATGCTGCCCCAGCTCTCACTACCCCCTCACCTTCCCTGAGTCACCTGATCTCCCCAAGGCTTACTTGTTAGGTCTACAGGGGGCTACTGATGTCTCCTTCAAAGGGCAGCTGACATCATGAAGGAGAGAACTTCTGTAGCAGTGCCTGGCAGAACTCATGTTTCTCTCTTGTGCATTTCCTCCTCCCTCTCTGAACTGGCATACAGATCAATGAGATATTACATATATTTTAAAAATTCTTGATATATGTGAGGATGTGTATATTCTAGAGGCCCAAGGGGAAGAGAGGAGAGACCCATTCTCCTAGTTTAACAAACAAAAGGGGAGGAAAGAATTGCATACATTTCTGTTTCATAATGATATTCTCCCCTGAATATTTTTTTTTATATATTTTAATTTATTTTTTACCCCAGGCAAAAAACAGATGACAAGAAATAGATTCATAGTCTCTAATCTTTTTGCCATAATCCATGCATCGGTGGTTTAAAATTTATACGTGTATGTAACTTAAAAAGTCCCTATTTCTGCAAATTAATATGACATTGCATCAGTGATACATGCAAGTCAAAACAAAACAGGAAGTTGTGCCTCCAGCTGTCCTCACAGTCAAGTGTCAGGAATGACTTAACAGTTGAGCTTGAATTGGGGTTCCCCATCTTCGCTGCCTTTAAGCTGAGAGATCAGGCTCCAGCTTAGCTGACCTTAATCACTGCCAGAAATTTCTCCTCCTATAAAATTCTCAGAATGTTTATTTGATCTCTTTGGCCAAGTTTCTGCAGTAAGCAAAGTAATAACTCAACCTAGATTATAAAGTCTATGATCCCTGAACAAATTCTTCTTGCCTTTCTTAGTTCCTCAAACCAGATTTTTCCATTTGGGAAGGTCTCGAGAATGTGGAGTTTCTTCAGGAGCCACTTCAGATAGGGTGGTTTCCATGGCAAAGTCTCAGGAGTGACAAACTATTTTGCCAGTGGTCGCCAGCAGTCACCCAGGGGACATGATTATTTGTACAGTAATTTCCTCTAATTTTTTTCTCCTGAAAGAAAATATCCTGGTAGCACACCAAATCTAAAATTGGATACCCTGTATGGGTCTCATTATGGTTTTTGCGGACAAAGGAACTAAAAACAATGGTAGTTTAAAAATAAAATTGCGTTGTTTCCTCTGGTGGTGTCAGAAATGTAGACTCTTTGACCAGGAGAAAAGGGTACTAATTGTGTGGTGGGAACCTACCAACAAAAATGTATCTAGCATCGAGCATTGTAAATGGTAAAGGTTAGGTGGAGTTATACACAGAAATCCAAGATGTTTGTCTCTGTTAAGAATATTTGGATTTAGGAGTGTATGGATATTATCGAGAAAGACGTTCATAACCAGTCTCCATCCAGATGTGATATTGACTTGACTGGTAGACCAACTCTTCTGAAACATCCGGCATTTCACTGGGTTCAGCAATTTTCTATCTTTATGTTTTCTAAACTTGGAGTAGTAACCCCAAACACAGGCACCGAAGGCAGTCCTTTGTGGTCTCTGAAACTCAATTACGCAATCCTGCATTGGGATGGGGAAAACCTCTCCAGCCCTGAGAAACTAACATGATATTTATTATAGCATCTACATCGTACCTATATGACATGTAATGAAGATGTATACGTCATGGTCCCCTCAATGAGTACTTATTATATTTGGTACAACTCTATGTCCTTTTACCTATATTATCTCAAGTAACTCTGACTTGTTATCATTATCCTTGTATTTCAGAAGAGAAAGTGAGGTTCTAAAAGTTTAAGTGACAGCTACTATATATCATGGGAAAGACATTCAAATCCAGGAGTCTCTGGCTGTGGATTTGTTCTTCTGAATTGCAACACGTCTGGCTCCACAAAGGTCCGATTAATAAGTTATAGTATTATTGGTAGGACAGACCAACGTAGACTGACTTCTGGTCCCAGTCTCTAGCTTATTTCCTATATAAACTTGGGCCTGTTATTTGTTCTCTGGCCTTGGTTTCCTGGTCAGTGAAATGTGGAGAGTTGAACAGCTGTCTTTCAGGATTCCTCTTATCATTCTATTTATGAGTCTGTGATGAATGTGAATTGTTTGGAGCATCTGGATAATTTGAGAAAGTGGGGGCTGTTGTGATCCATATCAGAGCTCTACATTTTATGAGAACGCAGGGCATGATGGTATAGTAGAAAGTACCCTTGACTATCTGATGACCTTCTGAAAGGAGGTCAGAAGAGCTAAGCAGTCACTTCTATTATAGACTGTTTGTGTTCTCCAAAATTCATATGTTGAAAGCACATCCCCAAAGGGATGGTATTAGGAGATGGGGCCTTTGGAAGACAATTAAGTCATGAGTGTGGAACCTTCATGAATGGGATTAGTACCCTTATGAAAAAGGCTCCAGAGAGCTCTCTTTCTTTTGTCATGTGAAGTTATAGTGAAAAGACAACTGTCTAGGAACCAGGAAGCAGGCTCTTATCAGATGCTGAAACTGCTGTCACCTTAACTTTGGACTTCCTAGCCTCCAGAACTGTAAGATAGGAAATTCTGTTGTCTATAAGCCACCCAGTCTGTGGTATTTTGTTATAGCAGCCTGAACTGACCAAGACAACCTGTTGTACCATTTACTAACTATGTAAGCTTTATCAGACAATGTTACATTCTGAGTTATGGTTTTCCTCCTGAAGCAACAGTGTCTATCTCACACCCAATGTCTTGGGATTAAAAAAAAAATGTATACGAAAGCCTCGGTACATGCAAGGGGATGATTATTAGTAGAATTGCTGAAAGAATACTGATCAGCAGTGACCATGAGAAGAGTAAAAAATGAACTTAGACTTACTAACTTTAGGTCATGTCGCAATGTTATGGGCTGAATTACCTCTTCCTTAAATCGATATAGTAAAGCCCTAACCCTTAGTACTTCAGAAAAAATGTGATTGTATTTGGAGATAGGACCTTTAAAAAGGTAATAAGGTAAAGTAGATTGCTGCATAGACCTGTCCTAATCCAATATGTCTGGTGTGCTTATAAGAAGGGGAGATGGTGCCACAGACGTGTGAGTCTACACAGAGGAAGGCCAGTTGAGGTCACAGGAAGAAGGGGGCTCTCTGTAAGCCCAGGAGAGAGATCTCAGAAGAAAGCAAACCTGCCAACCAGTCTTGGAACAAGTAATCACGTATAATTTAGCCAGCACTGTGACGGAAGAGAAGTTTTAAATAATTTCTGTTCCCTTGTTCAGGTTTCCAGATCCTTCTCAGGCCTCCCCTGATTCTGCTCTAATACCCTTCTCTATAAGAGATGGAGAGCTGGGTGATGGTCAAGCATTCCAGACACACCTGGATTGTGTCATTGGCCATGCTGCGCTGGGGCTGATCTGCTCATTTGTGTAACTTGTTCTTAGAGTGTGAGCAAAGAAAGGAACCGATCCTGTCCATCACACTGCCATCACCCAGTCCTGAACCTGCCATAGTCAGGGCTCCGTCAAGGTTTGCTGGAAGACCGTGGGCTCATGCAGTGTGTTTAGGTACATGACCCAGAGTATATTTATGTAATAACACCAAAAATTATAATAAAAATGACAACCACAATAATAATAGTCATTGCTTATTGGGAGCAAAGCACTCAGCCAATTGAGGGTTATTACTTGCATACAAACCACGTTTGGATCATTATACATTTAATCCTTTAATTGCTTTTTCCAGGCCAAATCTGGACATTTGGATCTGGAATGACAAATTGATGTTTTTAGCCTGGGAGAGCTGCCTTTCAACCCATAGTTTGGTTCTGGTGACATCCTCCATTTTAATCTTTATAGCAGTGTTTTATGCAATAATTTGAATTTTGTTGCACTTTTGCACATATTTTAGAAAAATGCATGGAATGGAAAAAGGAAAGCATAAGAGTGCTGGTTTTAATGATAAGTAATTTGATCTCCTAAACTTAATTCAATTTAGAAAAAGATGGAGATTATCTGGATGCCAAAAACAGAGACAATTTATCCTTAATTAGACATTTATTGATCTTAAGCTAGTCAACTGTGGTTCAGTTGTCAAAGGAAAGAATAAAATTATAGGACATGTGCAAACCCATGGTCAAAGATTATGTTTCAAATGGGATGTAATTAAGAATTTTATGTTTTTTACAGCACAATGAACATGGAGCTCCAATTATATCATATGAAATAATGCTGTTCAGTTTTTTAAATTTGAAAAATTTCAGTAATGTCATGTATAATAAAATCATATGTTTTGCTTCCTTCTTCAAACAACTCTTAAACGCAGGACTAGTCCTCATCTTAGTAGAGAAATCCCATGGTTAGCAAGCGGCAAAGCTCCATGTCCTCGTTTTCCTTCATATGTTTTGCTTCCTTCTTCAAACAACTCTTAAACGCAGGACTAGTCCTCATCGTAGTAGAGAAATCCCATGGTTAGCAAGCAGCAAAGCTCCATGTCCTCGTTTTCCAGGGCTGTCATAACAAGATCCCACACACTGGGTGGTTTGAACAGATTTTTTTTTTCTTTTCTTTTTTCCCCTCAGAGTTGTGGAGGCTGGATGTTTGAGAGTGAGATGTAGGCAGGTTTGTTTTTTTCCAAGCCTTCTCTCTCTTTGTCTTATAGATGCCGCCTTCATGGTGGGCCCTCCTATCATCTTTCTTCTGTGTGCACTCACACATCTGTGTCACACTCTTCCCTTCTTACCAGGACAGTTGTCTATTGGATTAGGTTCCACCCATAGAAACTTCTAGTTGTATTGAGAGATCCTGGGCGTTAGGACTTCACCATATGAATTTTGGGAGGACCCAATTCAGCCCCCAACACTATAAAATGAAGTTGGCAGGGGATGGGCAGAGGAGGGAGGAACTTATATTGAGAAGATCAGATGGAGAGGAGATAGTGTAGAATACTCGAGTAGCTGGGAGGTGGGTTTGGGTAGGGGTGGCTCAGAGCACTGGAGACAGAAATTAGCCCTGGGAAGTTTAAAGTGTCTTTCTCTGAAGCAATGGCTTGCTTTTCCATTGTTAATAGACTAAGACAAAACAAACTAAAAACTAACCGAAACAAAATAATCTTGTGGCTTTAAGCAGCTTGACCAAGTATAAAAGGGATAGAAGAGGCCAGGAACACATTACTACTTTGGGTCCTCATACAATGGATGCTTCACCAGGGAAATGGGAAGTGTTCAGGGAGTTTTTATTAACCTAATCAGGTCATCCTGAGACTTAAGGGGGCTCTGATTACAAGTCTTCAAAAACTCTGAACTACTTCTTGCATCCACAGGCTAAAGGACTATTAAATTAGTTGCACAGAGAGATGGAATTAATACTGGGTGATTGAACTAGGATCATCTCACTTTCAAAAGCAATTAAAATAGTTCTGACCTTTGAAAAGTAAATCATGAAATTTTTGTGTTAAATTTGAATCTGAGAAAAGGCAAATAGTGAATTTAATAAGTATGAATGAGTTATGTAACTGAAAAAAATGAGAATTTTTAGCACATAACTTTCTTTAAAAGAGTAATTTAGCCATAATAAAATCCAATATTTTCACATTCCCCTTGATGTTGAAGAAGGCTTGTGCTGCAGACTCCTAAAATATGTCGCGATGCATACTTTGCACATATATGCACCAAGGAATGTATATTCACATACATATTACCCAACATTTCATTAATAGCTCATTTTCTCAAGTGTTCAGAAGTCATTTACCTTGTCCTTGCAATTGCCAGCACAATGGAAACTTGGAAAGAAGCAGACTGGCTTATCAGAAATAAAAGGGGATGTTGAGCTCCGCTTGAATACTCACCTATAGAATTTAACTCCTTGGCGAATCCCTTAGTTTTCACTCGCCACCAATGGACACATTTCTAACGAGTTTAATAAGGCTGACTCTGAAAATGAAAATTAGAAAAAAGCTTGACCAAAATAGATTCAAAGAAAGCACGGTGGGAAGTTGGAGAGAAGTGACAACAGCAGGTATAGAGCTCACTGGAGGCAAAGGCAACTTTGTAGGTTTTGATAGGCTGTGACTCTATCGCTATGCCTCGGGGTAGGTTCCTATCAATGACCCGGAGTCACAAAGACCGGGTCCCATGGTCCTGATGTCATCTATTTAAGAAGGCAGATAAATGTGAAATGGAGCAATATTTCTATCCAACATGGTAAAATAATGTGGAGAGGAAGATAGAAATTGTCACATGGTATCTCTGGGAAAGAAAATTCTAGGAGTTATTTTATTTGTTCATTTATTCATTCATTCCTAGATGATCTGGTAAGTACCTACTGTTTATTCATTAACCCAGCAAAAGTTTGTTAGGTGCTTAGTCCCTTAATAGACTCCAGGGATATACTAATGAATACAATAGATACCAATGTCTGTCCTCTTGCCAATAACTTTTTAGTGGAGGAAGCAGACAATACAAAGCTAAATAATACAGAGGATGTCTGTAGAGCATATAGATGGTGTTAAATGCTATGATAAGAGGATTGAAAGGCAAGGATGGAGGAACGGCAGTGTGGGGAGCGTGGGAATGCAATTGAATGTAGGGGAGGGAGCCTGACAGCGGAGGTAATGTTTGAGCAAGGTCTTGAAGGATGTGAGGGAGTGAGCCCCTTGGCTCCTAGAAGGAAAAGCGTGCCTGGTGGAGGGGATAGTGGTATGAAGTCCCAGAGGGAGGACAATGCCGGGGGCAGGGGAGCAGCACCAAGGAGGCCAGCAGTAGGGATGTAGGGGAGGAGGAGGAGGAGTCGGTGGAGGAAGAGATTGGGTAGAGAAGGGCTTTTGCTCTGTTGAGGATGGGAAGCCCAATCAGTGATGTCCGTGGAGGACTGAAAGTGATATGACCTAGATTTTGAAAAGGATGTGCCCATCGGTGTGTAAACAGACTGAAGGGCAAGTTCAAAGGCAGGAGGCTGTTGGGCTATTCCAGGCCAGAGGCCCATGTGACTTGAAGAAGGTGCTAGGGGCAGAGGTGTCCAGCCTCAGGTTATATTTTGAAGGTACCATTGACTGGATTTACTGATGCATCAGATACAGGATGTTGAAAGAGAGGAGTTAAGGGTCACTCCAAGGCTTTTGACCTGAGCAACTCATGGAGTCGCCTTTTTTTCGGAGAATGGAAGACTCAGGTTTGAGGGGAATGGGTCAGGGTTAGAATCCCAGTAGGGGTAAGGAGTTGGCAGATGGATACACAGGACAAGCTCCAGGGACAGGGCTGGCTGGAGGTGTAAATTTGGAAACTGTGAGAGAATAAGTAGTATATCCAGGCTCAAGGGGCTGTCTGTGGAATAGGATAATATTTAAGAAAATGATGAAGATGTAATCTTTCCCTTTAAACAGTGAAAACACAGAAACAAAAATAACTAGAATAAGAAGGCAGAATGCTGTAAATAGTTAAAGGAAAACAAAAGGTGCCCGCTGGTGAAGAGGCAGTGAACGTGCCCGGTGGACCGTGAAGCAGTAGAATATGACCGAAATGTTTCCTAAGGAAGTGAGGGAGTGCTTCATATAGAAGAGCGAATTGTTTACTCGGTCTTAAAAGGGAGGAAAGAATTTTTGACAGGAAGAAGTAGATGGAGAACATAATCCAGGTCAAATGCTGTTGTGAAAACACGAAGGGGAGAGATCACTGACTATTTTCTGGGAGGAAGGAGAAGCAAGAACATTTTACCAGACCCTCATCTCTAAAGGACCTTAAATGCTTCATGAGAACTGTTTAGCAGACTGGGTGGTACTGTTTACTAAACTTTATCTTAAATTGTTGTATAACATACATGCCAAAAAAGGCACAAATCTTAGGTGTGTAGTTCAATAAAATTTTGTCCATTGAAAATACTTGTGTCACCAGCCACTTTGACCAAAAAACCACCAGCACCCCAGAAACCTCGTTCCTGCAACTCCTAAACACAGAGGAAACCACAACTGTGACTTCTAGCAGCCTCGATTAATTATGCCTGATTTGAACTTTATGTAAATAGAACCAGACTGTACATACCATTTTGTATCTAGTTTGTTTAAGTCATTGTTTGAAGTTTGGATACACTATGGCTACGGGTGGTGGTTTTTCGCTTTTCCTTCCCGTGAATACTATGATTTATTCCTTCAATCTACTATTGATGAACACTTGAGTCATTTTCAAGTTTTGGTTAGTATAATTACTTTGCTACAAAATTCCTGTGTGCCTTTTGGTAAACACATGCATTTCTTTGGGCATTTACTTGAGAATGGAATTGCTTGATCATAGGTGGTGCAAATGCTCAGTTCGTGTAGGTACAGCCAGTTTTCCAAAGTGACATTTACCAACCACTCATAAGCTACCCCTAGGGTGCATAAGAATTCCGGTTCCTTCACATTCTTGCCAACGCTTGTAATCTGCAATTGTCAGGTTGTATAATTTTTTTTTTTTTTTAGGTTGTATCAATTTTAAGCCATTCTCGAATGCATTGTAGTAAGTTATTAGGATTTTAATTTGCACTTTCCTGATGACTAATGATATTGAGTACCTTTTCATGTGCTTAATTATATTTGAATATTTCACTTATGCTGTGCTGATTCAAGGTTTTTGTCCATTTTTAATGGGTTGTTTTGTCTTTTTCATACAGATTTCTAAGCATGCTCTGTATATTCTGGATGCAAGTACTTTGTCAGATAGACATTACAACGATCTTCTTCTAGGCTTAGTGCATTTCACTGTCTCAGTAGTGTCTTTATCTTTTTAAAGATTTTATTTATTTATTTGGAAAAGAGAGAGGGAGGGAGAGAGCAATTGAAATAGACTCTGCACTGAGCACAGAGCCTGGTCCTGGGGCTCGATCTCATGACTGTGAAACTACCACCTGAGCTATGGGTGCTTAAGCAACTGATTGCCACCTAGGTACCCAGTACTGTCTTTAAATAAATACATTTTCTTAATTCTAGTGAAGTCTTAATTATCGATTTTCTTTAAACATTATGTTTAGTGATGAAAAAACAAAAAAATAGCCAGGTAAGTAGATCAGTCTACCTAGTTACCTACATTATATATTATGTACGTAGGTACATACATACTCATGACACAACCAGAATAATGTTTAACCCAATATCTGGGAACTTTGTGGCCCCGCTAAGTTGACACATAAAATTAACCACCACAACTAATTTTAATTAAAAAAATAAAATAAATTTTAATTTAAAAATAAAATAAATTATTTTTCATCATGAAATTAATACATGTTTTTGAGGAAGTTTGGAGAACTGAAAGAAGTCTCACAACTCAATGCCTCACAAGGTACCTGACACTTAATAAATTCTCCAAGAGTGTACACTTGGTGAATGAATGAATGAATGAATATCCCCGGGAGGGGGGAGCCTTTGTTAACATCTCAGTATTTGGGTTGTTGTTGTTGTCTTTTTTTTTTTTTCTGTGCATCTTTTTTTGATTCATGTACTTTTGATAATATTGCACATATTTTTAAATCATGTTGCATGTGGACTGTTTGATTTTCAGTGTTGAGTCACTTGTTTCTACTGAACCAATGTGAACACTAATCATCTGGCGTTCTCTCATTCTCCTAATTGACGTGATGTGAAGACAAAGCCTGTGCTTCCTCAATCCCTCTTGCCCCAAAGTCTCTTTATGATAAATGTAAAGTGCTCCGGGTGGCACATGTGTTTTTAATCTAGTGGAAACTAGCGGAGGATCAAACCCAGTTTTTGAAATTTCTGTAATTGTAAGGAAAACTCAGGAATTGTCTGTGTGGCTATAAACTAGGGCGATGTGAATGTGAGTGTAAGAAGCATCCATTCTGATTTATTTGACTTTGGCTCCCGTTCCATAAGATTTGAGCTTCCTATGATTGAGTCTAAATAAGGAGAAGCATGTGAAAAAATAAGAGATCAGAATGTAAGACTTGGTTCCTTGTTGGACAGGGGAAAGAAGCCAAAAATGCCTGGGGGAGAAGAACCATTCATTAATTACCAGGGGAAAAAGTTGAATCTAGGACACATCTTTCTTGAAGTGGCATAGAAAGGTTCTCCAGTTGGAGCATGAAAACGGAAGACAAATATGTGTGTTTGGATATTAATTTTCTTACCAATACATTGGGTGAATAAGAGAGTCCATCTTTATAGTAGTTTCCCTACTATGAAATGAGGAAGGCATTTCTGGGGTTTAATTTGGACAGTTTGATTGTAAAATCATAATTTTATAATATAAAAATTATAGAAATCAGTTCACTTGAGGGAGCACTGGGCAGCTGGGATATGCAGAGTATTCTATTTATTGTCGTGGAGTGAATAAGAAGTATAACCCTTCTGCAATGGTCTGAATGTCTGTGCCTCTCAAATTTCATATGCTGAAATCCTAACCCCGAGGTGACAGAATCTGAAGGTGGGGGCTTTGGGAGGTGATGAAGTCATGAGGACCAGAGACCTCATGAAGGGGACTGGTGTCCTTGTCATAGAGGCTCCGAGAGACCCCTCACTTCCATCTCATGAGGACTCAGTGAGAAGTTGGTCCTCTACAACCCAGAAGAAGGCCTTCATCAGGACCTGAGCATCACTAAGGGGGCTGGTGCCCTTATCAAAGGGACCCCCAGAGAATTCCCTCCCCTTTCCACCATGTGAGGATACAATGAGAAGGTGGCAGTCTGCAACTCGGAAGAGGATCCTCCCTAGAGCTTGACCATGTTGGCACCCGAGCTCAGACGTTCCCCTCTCCAGTGCTGTGAGAAATAAACCTGTTGTTTATAAGCCACGCGGTCTGTGATGGTTTGTGATAGCAGCCCTAACTAAGCCATTGCTCTACCCTCGTGCTACCACCGCAGGGAGGACTCTGCACACAGCAGGTGCTTAATAAATGTTACATGCAGGTGGCTACCCTCACAGAGCTTGCATCTGTTTGGGGAAAATAAAAGACTCATCTGCAGATTCATGCATGTGAATGTGAAACACAGCAGACCTTGAATAAGCACCAAGTGAGGGTCCAGACAGCGTGAACCTGTGGTCAAAGGTGGCCCAAGATGCTGGGTGGCTGAACTGGGGACTCTGATTCGTAAGTGGAAAGAGGAGGAAGGTGCCAGAGGCAGGACAAGTAGCCACTGGCAATTGCATAGTTTCTGGGAGTGGAACAATCCACCTGCCTCAAAGGGCTTGTTTTGAGAAGCCGTGGAAAGTGCAGCTTCAAAGAGCTGGGGTGCCTACCTTGGCCCTGGGCTATTAAATGGCGACTTTGTTCTTTATCCCGGAAATGGTGCTTGCCTTTGTTTTTGAGCAGAAGAGTGACAAGATGAAAGTAGAATTTTTGGAGAGATTCACCGGCTCTGAAAAAAGGGAATGAATTGGAGAGGACCCAAACTGGGAGCAGGAAGCTATTAAGAGATTTTTCGCAGGGCGTAGCTCTGAGCCCATGAGGGTCTGGCTTTGGGAAATGGCAACAGGAAGAGGACAAAGGTTCAAAGGCTGGGTTAGTGAGGGCGGCCACTAGAGAGCTAACCGGCTTTTGGTAACCAGAGAGGGCGAGGGGAGGAAAGGGGAAATGAAGGACAATTACACTGGCGGCTCGGGCGACTGGAAGGATCCAGTGAGCCTTTGACAGAAAGAGCATAGAAGAAGAAAAGGAAGCCAGATAAAAGGAAGAAATAGATATCAGTTTTACACTAGCATATCCTGATGAACGGTGCAGCACTGAGCTCTGTATTTATATAATACCTTATGGTTTCCTGAGCACTCTTCCATTTGTGACAAAGAGGCCAGAGCAGTTGCTAGAAATCCGCAGGTGGTTAGAAATTTGCAAATACAGGTGGATGCGGAGAGGAAGCTGTAGGCAGAGCTCAGAGGCATGCAGAGCAGGCCAGGCAGCTCATTTTAATCTCCTGCTTAATTCTCACTTGTGTTACTTAGTCTGAAGTAGTCTATCTGTGATTGAGTGATTAAACCTCCAGCGTTCGCTCCTTTCCTGCCATACCTAGCGAGCTGTACTTTGAAATAGCACTGACCTGTGTTCTGAAATAATTCTTGAAATCACGTTTTCATCCCATGCTGGCATACATTTTCCTTGAAAAAAAGAAATTTTTTTTATACATATCTAATTTTTATTTGCAGTCTCCAAGCATCCTGGACCAAAACCCAAGCAGGCTCTGCTGTTGCCTGTTTTTATCGGCTGGTGCCTGGGACAGTGATTGGCAAACTGAATTGCGAATTATTAAAATTCATGAGCCGGAGAATTACTGATGTGTAATATTCAAAAATGCAGTGGGTGCTAAGTATCTTTGACACGTTCCCGAAAGCTTTAACCATCTTGGGAAAGAATGTTAGAAGTCTGTCAGGAACATATTGGGTTTTCCTAGAGCATATGGTGATGAAATAGAATGTCGTTCTATGAGAAAATATTGTCATACCAGCTCCCTGGCCCAACGTGTCACAGTCACGTTCTCTTTCTGCTCTGTACTTGTCTTTCTTTTGCGCCCTTTATTTCTGGGATGAATTTCCTTCCTGGTCTGGGGAGAATGTCATTGTCTCACCCCCTCTCCCAAACATTCCTTTGTTTCCGTTCTTTCTCCTGGGGAGTCTTTTGTTCTACACAGTGCCTTCTTTATACTGTGCTTCAAGACTGGGAGGTGTGTGCTTTGATCAAGATTTTGTTTTGAGGACACTAAGAGAGTTTTCATCTTCCAACCCTTTCTCCCCTCCATGGTTTGTGGGCTGCAGTTTCATTCTTTTTTTTCTGAAGGACTTGCTTTCATCCCAGACCTGGCTGGTGTAGGAATGGAAGTGCTTATTCTCTAGCTTGCATTAAAAAAAAAAAAAAAATCCATTTTTATATCAAGAGGATGATGAACACACACACAAAAGTCAATGGGCCCTTTTACCACATTCTCTGTTCGGTCCCCCTTGGGCTCTTTTTAAGCACTGAGAATGTTCCCAGAGTTGGTCTAACCCACATCACCCACTTGGTTGTAGGAGCTGTTGGGGGTTGGTGTCCCCCAGGGGTGGCTGGCTGGTAAGCTCTTAATATTCCAATTCCTGGAACTGTAGAATTAGTCTGTTTTCTCAGGCAATGAAGGAGCAATGCAGTCTTTTCTAAGGGCTTTTATTACTGTAGAGTTTTAGAGGCCAAGGGGGCATTTCCGGTTGGCTCTGAATTTCACATTCTTTGCTATATGCTCTCAATAATTCAGACCTGGGTGAGTTTGGATAAATTACTCCTCAGTGAAGTTCCTTCCCTTCTCGAGGCAGCTGTGAGCAACTCATAATCCCTCCTTCTCCCCAGTGAGGACAATGGAGGCCCCCCCCCTAAAGGAAACTGAGACATGGTGAGTTTTGAATTTCATACCAGAAAATAGACTAGGACAGCATGGCTGAAAACTGGACCAAAACAAAGTCAGGAAGCATTATATCTGTGGCGCCCTTTACCTGGGCTTACATCCCAGTTGCTGGAGTTCTTCAGGGAGCTGGTTCAGTTATCTGCAGTGCCGAGGAGACACTTACCTTTGACTTGAAGCAAGACAGCCTATTAAGGGAAGGTGGGAACAGGGTGGCAGACCGTCCCCGCAAGCCCATGAATTTCCAGAGCAATGATTTGGATACAAACCTTTCAAACAAATACTGTTTGGAAAGCTATAAACATTGTTCTTTAAAAAATTCACCATTAGGTAGCCACATGGTGGAGGAGGTGCGTGGCAGTGGAGAGACAGAGTACAATGTTGTTCTTCCTCATACCCATTAATGACTCATGCTGGCAATGATTCTGGATTTTTCTTGAATCGAAAGAGATTTCTATAGATGATGCAAACTCCTGCATAAAGTCAAAGCCCCCTGTCTTTGTTAGAGGAGTCAGCAGAAACTACAGAAACTATACAACACCTTCTCCTGCAACCTCCCATCTGTTTTCTCTAATGCAGTAAAATCACCAAGAATAAAAATCCAAGATGGTGGGGCAGGCAGGAATGCAACACGGGTTTTTTAGAAATAAATTCATGAAATAAAATTAAAGGACACTCCTAAGCCATAGTGGGTGCTCTGGCTTTCTTCTTTCCCTCCACCTTTTTCACTCCTTCCTTTCTCTTTCTCCTCCATAACTCCCTAACGCCCCTTCTTTCTGGATTCAATATGTTCTCTACCTTCTTAACAAATACATCTTTACATTGCAGCTTATCCCTTTGGGACCTGGGTTACTTTAAAACCACTTAGGTTACCCATAACGTCATTGAAATGTTTAAAATATAATACTATTGCAAACACTTAACTAACTTTCTTAAAATTTCTTTCTTAAAATTAGTTGAGTAGTTAAATTCCACCAAAACTTTTCATTTCTCTGTATTAAAACCACTTTATTACCTCATTTAAATTGTAGTTAGAGACCTCCATGTTCTTGCTGAAGCCTCCTTCTGGAATATCCTTTTCCCCTTTCTCACTTAATCAAGGCCCTTCTTATTGGTCAAAGCCCAACTCAAAGTCCACTTCTTCTGGAAGACCTGTTTTCAAAAATATTTATTGAGGGTCTTCTCTGTGTCAGGTAGTGTTTAAGGTCTGGGACACAGCTGTGAATCAGGACAAAGTCCCCGCTTGCATGGATTTCACATTCTGGGAGTTGGAACTAGCTACTGATAAATAACCAAAAATGTAGATATGTAACAATTCAGGGAAATACAGGAGGTAAGGTAATAAAGTAGATAAAGGAGGGTAAAGAGCTAGAAAGTAGTGGAGAGACCAGCAGGGAGACAACTCTTCCTTTTGCACTCCTACATAACATAATTCTACTTTAAAATTTACATGCCTTTTTTAATACGAGAAAATAACACAGATGCCTTAACCATTGTAAGCTGCTTATAGACAGGAATGTATTTGGCTGTATATTCACCAGGGCTTTGTATACAGTAAGTGCCTGCCTAGTGTGCAGTGCTCCTGACATTGGGAGTACATGGGAAGTGACAATTTATCCATAATACCACTACACCCGTGTAGGTGTTATATGATCTAAGTCATGCCAAGAAATGGAGAAATAAATAACATCTTGTCATTGGACTGGAGAGCAAGAAATGACAAGGGAGGCAGGAATCAATCTTCTAAGGCTGGAGGTCTGTCTGTGGTGGAGGTCATAGAAAGCCAAGGAAGTAGGCATTCACAGCAGGTGTTCAGAGAAGGGTAAAGTGGAAGAAGGGGAGAGGCGGGTCACTGCAGCAGGGGGACCACACCAGGAATCCTTGGTGGTGCTTACCTAGGAAAGATTCTCTCTTTTCCTCCCTGGTTTGTGAGCCTAGAGACCCCCAATGGCTTGGATTTTGAATAACACCTTGAATTTTAGCTTCTATGTGGTACCCCTGTAATTTAGCATATTAGTTATCCTACGTACCATCCAATACTAAATGCTATCCTCCATTAATGAAGCAACTGTTTTGGACAAGCTTTTGGTAAGAGTGTTAGCAAGACAAAACCTGTTCTGTATGTCAGTTGTTTCCAGAAGTATTAGGGTGGGATAAATAGTGAATAGAAAGAAGACCAGCAATAGAAATATTCTGTGTAAGTCATTTCCAAGAAATTCTTAATAGGGTAGTAGTACTACAGAGCTGAGGGACTTTTTTTTTTTTTTTTTTTTAAACCAACTGGTCATATGTACCAAGCAGTATTCTAAGCTTTTTACTCATCAGATCATGTGTTGCTCTGGTATTGCTCTTCTCAATAATACAGGTACGCTTGATCTCTCCAGCAATCTTGGGAGGCAGTCTTCACTACTTCTGGCCTTCAGATTAAGGCGAGAGGTGAGGTCCTTGCCAGTGAGCAGAGCAGAGTCCCACGCATTCCGAGGGCTGTGGACTCCAAACTCCTGTGCTCCTGACATGTAGAGAAAATTCATGAATCTTACAGATTTTAGATGCGGCAGGATAGTGCCCCAGGTATCCGGTGACTTTTTAACTTCAGAACAAGCCAACTTCTTCCAGCCCATCAGCCGTCCAGTTAAATAGTGATGTAGCAGTGCATTTGGAGGGCGTGTTGAGAGAAGTGTTTTGGCCTGCCATGGTTCTACCTTGCAAGCCTGCTTTTCAAATTGTTCAACG
Organism: Lontra canadensis; assembly: GCF_010015895.1. Classification (NCBI taxonomy): domain Eukaryota; kingdom Metazoa; phylum Chordata; class Mammalia; order Carnivora; family Mustelidae; genus Lontra; species Lontra canadensis. The sequence goes on along the minus strand of NW_022631046.1, from coordinate 7,619,868 downwards.
GTTATGCTAAAGAATGTTTATCTCTTTTGAAGTATGAAAACATTGGAAAATTTTTTGTATCTGAAGGAAACCAATTAATGCCTCTGTTTTCTTGGTATTGTTGTAGTGTTGTAGTTTTATTACCTTTACATACTGAAGGGAAAAGATCTCCAATATTTTAAGTGAGAAAAGAGGGTTTTAATTTAAATATATATCTATTATTAGCAATCTGAAACGCTTTAAAAATGACTCAGAATTATTTTCTTTCATCTTTTCTACCCCCTACCCCACCGATTCTGTGAACTCTCGCGAGGCCTAAGAAACCAAAGTGATTTACACGGGTTTTACTGAGTTTGCAAAAAAATTCTGAGTAGAGAACCCAGGCTGGGAAAAGTCACACTCTTTTTCCATCCTTCCTTTAGTATATGTGCTGCCGAAGCGAGCACTTCTGTCTTTCCTTTAGATGCTTTTTCCAGTGATTTGCAAAGTTGCTAGCATAACCTTTAGAAATGTTTTGCTCATGAAACAGGGTATTGATTCCTTGGTTTACCCCTTTTCTCCTTCTTACTCAGATTCCCTTTCAAGTCTGCAAGAGGGAAGGAAAGAAACAAACTACTGGAACCAAACACGGAAATGATGGTTGAAGACAAAGACAGAACCAGTAAAGCTAAGGCTTTAAAAATTGCTCTGATTACTATATGAAGATCTGTTTTCCTAGAAAAAAGCTAGTTGTCCTTGTATTCTGAAAATCACCATGTATAAGTGGTTCTATATCATTAATGAAACACCATATATATATTTTTTTCTAAGTCGGGATGACTCCTGGGCTTTCGGAAGATGGAGTCATAAATGCTAATACCTACGTAGGCTGAGTTGTAGGAGAGTGTGAGTTGTGTCTGGAGTGACAGATAATGAGATTTGCTTGGAGTATGGAGACTCTGAAGGCACAGCTCCCCCCCACTCCCCACCCATTCAATTCTCCTTCTCAACCCCCCAAGGTACTCTTGCTGTGTTGCCCCAGCTGATTGCTTCCAAGTGTGAATTTGGGCTCTGGACAGCTGGGTTTCCCAATTTTCCAAGCTGGGTATCTAGATTTTTATGTGAAAGCCCCCACTTAAAAACTGATATCCAAGTCAAGAGTGGCTATCTGGCTACCAGAATGCAGGAGTGGGAAAAGACCAGATTTTGTCTCCAACATAGAGAATGGCACTGCACATTTTTATTTAATTTCATTTCAAAGCCAGAAATGGCAGCAATGAAGCCATAGGAACATAGGAAGAACCAATGGGACATAATTGTTCCAAAGAAGTTGCCTATTCTTTTTTTTTTTTAAATTTTATTTATTTGACAGAGATCACAAGTAGGCAGAGACACAGGCAGAGAGAGAGAGGAGGAGGCAGGCTCCCTGCTGAGCAGAGAGCCCGATGTGGGGCTCTATTCCAGGATGCTGGGATCATGTCCTGAGCCGAAGGCAGAGGCTTTAACCCACTGAGCTACCCAGGTACCCCAGAAGTTGCCTATTCTTAAAGGTTCAGAGGAATAGTGTTTTAGAGGGTATCATAAGAAGTTACTTTATATTCCAAATAAGCAGTAACAGTAGTGTTTGGGAAAGGTAGAGTGAGTATACTAGACAAATAAGTAGAAATGAGTAAAATTTTGTCAGTCTTTCAAGGCTGTCCTCAAACACCAAATGTTTGCTTTAAAACCAAATGCGACATCGATGCTGTCCACCTGAGTTACAGCCAGCATGATACTCAACAACAGGTTTAACAATAGGCTTGTCATAGATCATGGCCCATCAGAGCATATCCAGCATTCGAGAGCACACAGATACGCTGTTGCACACTAGCTAAATACAAACCCTGTTTATATCCTGCATGATATCGCTTAAAGGGTAGACCTCAGACCAGCAATATCAGCATCACCTGTGTGCTTATTAGAAATGCAGAATCTGGGCCACCTGGGTGGCTCCATCAGGTGAAGTGTCCAACTCTTGATTTCAGCTCAGGTCATGATCTCAGGGTTATGAGATTGAGCCCCGCAATGGCTCTGCATTGGGCATGGAGACTGCTTGAGATTCTCTCTCTCTGCCTTTCCTCCGGTCATGCTTACATGCTTTCTCTCTCTTAAAAAAAAGGAAAGAAAGAAAGAACGAGAGAGAGAGAGAGAGAGAGAGAGCAAGGAAGGAAAAAAGGAAGAAGAAAGGAAGGAAAGAAGGGAAATGCAGAATTTCAGGCCCTGCCCTGACTTACTGAATCAAAATCTGCATTTTTTTTTTAAAGATTTTATTTATTTATTTGACAGAGATCACAAGTAGGCAGACAGGCAGGCAGGGAGAGAGGAGGAAGCAGGCTTCCTGCTGAGCAGAGCCTGATGCGGGACTCGATCCCAGGACTCCGGGATCATGACCTGAGCTGAAGGCAGAGGCTTTAACCCACTGAGCCACCCAGGCACCCCCAAAATCTGCATTTTAACAGGATCCCCAAGTGACTAATGCATGTAGCCCAGTTTGAGAAATGCTGTCTTGGATCACTGGATAGCTCTGTTTTGCCATCTACCATATCTTCTCCTGTGTTAAAGTGATTTAAGTTCCTGTGACTACAGGCAGACTGTGACTATGTTGAAGGTGGAGGTTACATTAAAAAAAAAAAAAAGACCCTACTACTGCACTTAGCATCTTGACCCTAGGAAGGATTGAAAAATTTGTATTGAATGAAAGGGAGATGGTCAAAGGAAAAAATGTCACAGGAATTATTGTAATCAGAGCAACTCCCGTGTACTGAGTGTTTTCTCTATGTGTGATGTGGGTTCAGTGTTCTACAAATCTTATTTAGTCCTCACAACTATGTAGAACGTAGACCTCCTATGCAGATAAGGAGACTAGGGATTCGAAAGGTTAAGTCATCTGTGCTGGGGACAAAGGGGCAGCCAGGAGCAACTTTGCCAGATGATGCCACGCCAGCTTGGGTTGAATGAAGGGAAAAAAAGAGAAGACTGGAAGAAAATTCTTTCAGGTCTGAGACTGGGAGAAGGCTGTTTTATTCTTGTCAGTATTGGACGATTCATCAGTCTCCAGGATCTGGTCCCTGAGGTGAAATGCTTCCTTTTACAATTGGGACTCTCTGAGGGTGACTGTCCATCCTCGGCCGGCCAGAAGATGGAGCACTTTTGTCTTCATATTTTATTGATTCATCTGCCTGGAGATGAAAGGGCAAGAAAGAACGTTTTTGCCTGTGACAGCAGTTTTGCTTTTCCCCCTAAAGAAGCAAAAGGAATTAAGAACTCAGCTAAATGTAGAAAGGATGATTGAGAGTGGGGAGAGGAAAAAGAGGGGAAAATGTCTCTCGGCTTTTCAGACCCTTCCAGCAGGAAGCAAAGAGCTTGATAGACTCTGTGCCACAGGAAGACCCAGTAACAATTTAATGGGTCCACTAGACAGTGCTATTATGGGGTGATAGGCAGTATATAATTATTTTTAACATGCGTGTGTGGTTAGAGCTTGAAATGGACACAGTGCTGTCCAATACTAAAGAAGTATGGATGAACAATTCTCCCTGTGTCCTGAGTAAGAAAGCAGTCTAAGTAACCCACTGCGGGGTAAAAACATGAAATGAAGAATTTAATGAAATTAAGTCTCTGCAAGAGAAAGTGAGATTCTCTCTTAATAAACAAGCTTTGAAATATTTTAAATTGCTCTTAGGAGGAAATGTATTCGATTATTCACAAAACACTCACTTGAAAAAAATTGTCGTAAGCTGCATTTGCAGCCTGTCTTAAGAACTAGAGGGTGACGGGGCGCCTGGGTGGCTCAGTGGGTTAAGCCTCTGCCTTTGGCTCAGGTCATGATCCCAGGGTCCTGGGATCGAGCCCCGCATTGGGTTCTCTGCTCAGCAGGGAGCCTGCTTCCTCCTCTCTCTCTCTCTCTGCCTGCCTCTCTGCCTACTTGTGATCTCTGCCTGTCAAATAAATAAATAAAATCTTTAAAAAAAAAAAAAAAACTAGAGGGCGAGCACTGTAGAAATTTTTGTCACCTCTTAACAATTAGCTTCAGTGGGGCACCTGGATGGCTCATTGGTTAAGTGGTTGCCTTCGGCTCAGGTCACGATCCCAGGGTCCTGGGATCGAGCTCCGCATTGGACTCCCTGCTCAGTGGGAAGCCTGCTTCTCCCTCTCCCACTCCCCCTGCTTGTGTTCCCTCTCTTGCTGTGTCTCTCTGTCAAATAAATAAATAAAATCTTAAAAAAAAAGCATTAAAAAAAAACAATTAGCTTCAGGAGAAATTTATTTAAACATCACTGCAAGCAAAACACAATAACAAAATATGTTAATAATCGCTCCATAACCATATATGCCATTGCCTCTACAGCCTAAGGAACCTCTCCAACAAACATGCTAGAAACATATTATCAATAGAGAATCTGAGACTCTGTTAACACCAGGTCGATTGAAAAATATCCAAACTTTCACACCTATTGTCAAAAGTTAGATGAACAGGTCTCATGAGCCATTTCTTAAGTTTCCAGATTAATTAATGTCTCATGATAATTTATTTAAAAATCCATATTCAGTTACACATCTAAACTTTCATAATTATCTCTTCTGGGATAATAATAAAAAATTTGCTCCTCTTAAACTCATCCCTTTGGTTATTTAGAATCTTACATTCTCTTATTGGATGCTTAAGTCATTTAGATAATGCCTGATCTCCCCCTAAACATACATTAAATTCTGTTTTGGAATGAAATGCAAACACTCATAATTAGAATTTAGAACAATTCAAATTATGGAAATATTTTTTAAAACCTTGGGTTCTGAATTTTATTTTATGAAGTTCAATAAAACTTATAACATAATGAGAAGTATTGTGCCTAAGTATTTTATGTTGACAAAATACTAAAGATTAGTGAGAATCGTCTTCCTTTATCAGGAGACCTTTAATATGGTTTTACATTTTTTCTTGAGACGTGAATTGAGAGAAAGACTCCAACTGTCCAGCTTTGAGTTGAGAACAACACCAATTCTTCCATGTGTCTCAGTCTCTGAATCCAGAGTTGTCATGCTTGGAAGTGTCTTTTCCTCCCAGCCAGCACTCCTGTCTCACAGGAGAGACTGTAGCCATGATGGTTAGGAGTTTAAGCTCTGAGATCGGCTTCAGATTGTAGCTTTGCCACTTACAGTTATAAGACTGAGGACAAACCCTCAGTTTCTCACTTTTATCATTTGTAAAAGCAGGATAATAAATAACATTTATGTTGTAAAAAAAATGTGTGGATTAAAAGAGATAATGCAGGTTCGGGACTCAGCAGTGTTCTTGAAAAATGCCCACAAACAGCTATTTTTATATTTTTAAGCTTTATTATTAAACAGCTATTATTAGTAGGAGGAGGAGAAGAGGAGGAGAATAGAATCCTTTGTCTTCATGTATTTATTTTTTTAAAGTTAGTCTTTTTACAATTTTTTATTTTTATTTTTTATCTTTTTTTTAGAGAGAGAGAGTGTGTGCGAGTGGGGGGTGCAGAGGGAGAGGGAGAATCTTAAGCAGACTCCACGACCAGCGTGAAGCCTGATGCAGGGCTCAACCTCACAACCTTGAGATCTTAACCTGAGCTGAAACCAAGAGTACAACAGCTAATCCACTGAGCCACCCAAGCACCCCTCCCTTGTCTTCATTTAGTTATTAAATAAATCAATTTGAATTGTTTCCATTTTATTTTATTTTTTTTTTTAAGATTTTATTTATTTATTTGACAGACAGAGATCACAAGTAGTCAGAGAGGCAGGCAGAGAGAGAGAGGAGGAAGCAGGCTCCCTACCAAGCAGAGAGCCCGATGCAGGACTCGATTCCAGGATGCTGGGATCATGACCTGAGCCGAAGGCAGAGGCTTTAACTCACTGAGCCACCCAGGCGCCCCCCATTTTATTTTTAAATAACATTTCATATTTATTTTATTACACAACTGACCAGTACACAACAATTATAATTACAAATTATAAATTCACATAATAATAAGAAAAAAAATCATTCACTCTTACCATCCAGAGAGGACATCTGTAATGACATTAGTATCTATATATGTGTACACACACATACACCCGCCCACCTTTTTTCCATGCAAATATGTGTTTCTGTGATACTCACATGTAACTGTGATAATCACATTAAGACGAAATGGTGTAAACACACTATACATATTTGTTAAAAGCACATGTACTTGAATCAAACTGCCTTGATTTAATTCCTGACTTTGCCTCTCAATAAACTACAGAATGCTGGGTGAATTAGTGCCATCCTTTATGTGTTGGTTCCTTTACCTGTAAAAGAAGACTATCTAGAGGATCTCCCTCAAAGTGTTGTGAGGATTAAATAAGAATTTATATAAAGCATAGCACTGAATTATAGAAATCTCTGGGTATGATGTAGTTTTTTTTAAGATTTTATTTACTTATTTGACAGAGATCACAAGTAGGCAGAGAGGCAGGCAGGGAGAGAGGAGGAAGCAGGCTCCCCGCTGAGCAGAGAGCCTGACATGGGGCTCCATCCCAGGACCCTAGGATCATGACCCAGCCGAAGGCAGAGGCTTTAACCCACTGAGCCACGCAGGCACCTCGGGTTGTATCTTTTAAGGATCCCATTGTAAGGACCTTTCACTGGTGAAAACACCAGGATCCAGTGTGGATCGGTTCCCATGACTACTCATCTCTCTCTGACACCTTGATGCTTTTCACTGTTCACATTAACGGTGTTGAAATGCCTCTGAATTTTAAGTAACTTGTTAATGGAGAATTCTGGAGCAGTTCAGACGAAATTCCCACAATAAGATGATTTCTCCCAATTTAATCATCCTGGGAGTAAGAACTGTGTCTTATACGTCTTCATATTCCCCATGTATCCACATACTATGTTTTGAATTTTAAAATTTTGGTACCTTTGGAAAGGGTACTAGAAAAATCTGTTGAGTAACATTCACCAACTCAGAAAAGGTTTACTCGGTGTCCTAAATGAGTAACTTGTATTTCTTACTTTAGAAGAGTGATTGAATGAGCTGATAAATTTTTTAATACAATATTGCTTGAACTACATTAGAAAAATTTTTTTGTCTTTGCTTTCAGGCCCTTGTAGCATTAAATATCTTTTCTTTAAGTTAGCATTTGCTGTTTGCTCTTTGTCCATACAAAATCTATGAACAAAAAGGCAAAAGATGAAAGTAATGCCCTAAAAAATGGAGAGCTCTCCAAAGGTGACTATAACAAAAATTACCCATGCAACTTTATAACTAAAGCCTTTGATGAAATGCACATGCAAAGTGAGTTTTTGAAGGAGTCCTTATTTCTGCATTCTCCTTTTTACAGATTAATTCATTTAACAAAACCAACCAGAGGAAGGAAACCCTATGCAGGCTTGAAATTTTGTTTGGAAACAATTAGGTTCTGTTTTTCCCAAAATATAGATTGTGCAATTAATGGAGAACTTGGCTAGAGAAAGACTGTTGAGAAGATGTAGCTAGAATATTTGAGCTATTTTTAGTTATTGTGCTATTTGTACTTAGTAACATTTGACATGAACATTCACTTACATGGGAGTTATCCTTTTAAGACATAATGAAGAAATAGTTGGCATTTGTTTTGGGAAAATACTCAGTTTTTAGTAAAAAAAAATCACCCTACACCCAGAAGACATAAATATCCTCATTGACTTTAAGTGTGGGGAAATTGCATTATAACTCATAACACTACATGTCAAACTTAGTCAGAAGTAAAAATTCTCATCTGCAGAACATTTTAATACTTTTTAAAAAAATCTTTCAAGTATATCTAGTCACTGAAAGTAGCCTGATAACATTTCACCTGGTATAGAAAACTAGAGGAGTTGCTTTAACAAATAAGAATGGTTTTAACTAAGGTTGTCAGTAAAACGGGGGTCCTTCTATAGTCCTTGGAAAATACTTCAAAATAGCTTCCCCTTTGCAATAGATTGCTTCAATTGTGGTCTTCCTCTCCCTATTTTTTCCGTCATAGGTAGTAAAGGATAGTTTGTGCTTTGTCCTTGTTAAACATTGCACATCTCTAGCGAGTGGGGTATGAAGGAATGAGATGTAACCTTTCAGCATCTTGTGAATTCACTGACTTCCTGTAAGTGAATGAGTCAGCCCAATCAAAGAGAGTAGGTGCTCCATCTCTGGATCTTGTTTCCCTGTACGTGGGGCTCGTGCTTCCCTCATGTCCTGGCTTTCTCTGAAGAGCCTGAGAGCTCCGGAACTCCCAAAGGTTTGCTTCACTGGGGCCCTGGTCTGTGCTCAGGATCTCGTTAGACGGAGCCAACTGGTAATCCAAGCAGTCAAACTATGGCTGTCCCTAGAACTACAGATCCAAAAGTTGCCTGGAAGCCTGACACACACGACATGCCCTACAAAGAGCATAGGCTGCTATATGTTCCTGCTGCTGACACAATGATTTAGGAACCTAGGCAAGTCTGGATAAGGGAAGACTCATCAATAGAGCCATCTGCGAGAAGGCCAGTAGGGGGCGTCATGACTGCCTCTCTCCATTCTTTTCTCTGTAAATTAGTATCGCTAAGGCTAGGTGGGAGTGTGCTTAATTTATACTTCTGTCAAAGCTAATAATAGCTTACAATCATAAAAATCACAAAATAATACATATGCAAGGATTATAAAATAAGAACAGTGCCCAGCCGTACCTTAGCCTATCTCATTTCCCTTTCCTAGTTCCTTAGCGCAGAAGTAACTGCTTACAAATCTTTCAACTATTTATTCTGGTATTGACTTTCATATTTCTAAGTAATGATTAATAAGTAATACTTATTTTTTACAGCTATTTCTTGACTTTTCCCATTATAGATATTATCTATTGACTGCCTAGAAATCTTTCCAATACAGTTGTATCACATATTTGGTAAAATCCTTTTTAGTACTACACACACACACACAGACACACACACACACACACACACACACACACACACATTCTTCATAGCTGAGCCACATAGTGTATGGATTCCGTGTCCTTTTTTCTTCATTTTTTCTTCCTCTGATGTTAACATTGTCTCAGTTTTTTTTTCTTTCATTGCTTCATATTCTTTCATGAACCTCTAATAGTCCCTCACATGTGCTTTGCAACATTTCATAGCAATACCCCTGTACATAAGTTACAGATAAGAGGTCTGGACACAAGTGTTGCATGCCAATGCCCTGACATAAGGGAAGAAAGTCCAAGTTCCTTGCTGTGCCATGTAAAATGTGGCTTCTGGCTCCCCACCAGCCTCCTTTTCATTAGTTTACAGTCCAGCCTCACTGGACTTGAACTTACCAAGTTGGTTCTTTTCCCCTGGCTTTTTCTAGCCTCCTGTGGCCGGAATCACTCTTCCGTCCCCATTATGTTCCCCTTATCCAAGTTCAGGTGCCAATCCTCCCTGACCCCTAAGAACTGCTAGCATCCTTCCATGTGCTCCTATAGCACTGTTCTTTGTCCCCACCACTCTGTACACTGATGACATGATTGCTGTTGGTGTTTCTCACTGAACAATGAGCTCCATGAAGGTGGGCTGAGTGGTCCTGTTCCCCAAGGAGGCCTCAGTGTTTGACACCTAAATTTTTGGCTGCTTTATAAATGTTAGCTATTATATGACAGGGTCTCTAAGGAGAATGACAGTGATGTAAAAAGCCCATGAACGCATTACAATGATTCAGGGTGAGAAAATCTTAAGTGAGGCTAATGAATTGTTTACTCACATGAAGTAATTCTGCTTCTCTTTTACCAGTTGCCTAACCTTAAACTGGCTGAGACTTGTTGCAATTATAAAGTGAGAGACAACCCGGCTTTAGAGATTGGGCAACCTGGGTGTAAGAATCTAGGTCTTACTCAGATTTTGCAAATGATCCTGGGAATCCTTGAAGAAAAACATTAGCATCTTGGAGTGTCAACATGGCTGCCCATGTATTCTTGAAGCTTCCATCTACCATAACACACTGGAGGGATATGCACTGCCAAAGCAGTGAAACCAGAGAGACCAGTAGGGATTCTGCCTTCATGGAGCCTTCAGTGTAGAAAGGAACACAAACAATTAGGAGATTAACACACGTATAAATATGGCCTTGCAAATGGAGAAAAATGGCGTCACATTGGAGACCAAATGGTGATGGGGAGTAAAGATGAAGCTCTGTGTAAGTGATCAGGGAAGGAGGGCCTGAGGGAGTATTATTAAAATGAAAAGTCAGGGAAAAGGCATTCCTAGATGAGGGAATCAAGTTCAGAGTCTCTAGGATAGGTGGTTAAAGGGCTACCTCTCTAAGTGGTGGTTAAGGGCTTATGTCTCTAAGACAACGTGATTATGTCTAGAACCCAAAAAGAGTGCATCATGGCTAGACCAGAGGACTCAAGGGAAAGAGGGCTCAAATTCAAGTTTGAGAGACAGCCAGGGGCCTCATTATTTGGGATTGGGAAGGCTGTGCTACTCAGCTTGCTGTCTGAACATGGGTGCTGTTCTGCAAATGGCTACCTGTCTGTGATAAAGAAAAGAGCTTGTGCAGATGTAAATCAACTATGTCACCTAGGACACTTTTTACTGAGTTTATGCACATACACACACATACAGGTGTCACAAGACTTGCTCAATGATAAAAGGAGTGTGTTGCTTTATATTTACATTCTGACGTACATTCCTTATCTTGTTGGGGATCAACACGTAGAGCATACAGTGGACACACACCCAAAGATTTCCAGTGCATGTGAATGTGTGTTTGGTGGTGAGGCAGTGAAGGGGGGGTGGGGAGTGGGGGTGTTATGGCATGATCAGATTCACTTTTCAAAACGATTTCTGTGGCTACAGAATAGAAGAGGCAGAAGAGATCTGTCAGGGCCAGCATTCTAGCAAAGAGATGACAGTGACCTCAACCAAGATGGCAGGAATGGAAGTGGAAGATTAGTGGACAGATCATGATGTATTTGGAGATAGAATCCATAGGATGTTCTCACGGATTGGGGTAGGGGAGTTAAGAGGGCAATTCAAACTTGGCTTCCAGGTTTCTCTTCTGTTCTAAACAACTGTTTGAATATTCATATCATTGATTGCGATAATAACAGTAGAGGATGAATGAGTTTAGAACTGGGGAGGGGGCATGTATGGCTATTAACAACAGTAGTTGTAATGGTTGATTTTTAAGTAACAGGAACGTTTATAAAATCTCCAAACTCATAAATGCTACCATAGTCCATATTTATTCTCATAAGATGCTTTTTTTGAAAGTAGGAGGAAGAAAGATCAAAAGTTGTGTTGAGATACAGATGCTAGAAGGAGTTCAGCTCACTCACCAGCTGAGGGATTTTTTCATCCTCAGTGATTCAACTATGTGACTAAGCCAAGTTACATAGCTATTACGATCTTGAGGGGTGCTTCTGAATGGCTGAAATTATAAATGTTAAATCCATGAATACCAAGGTTATGCCTATGGTGAGGAATACGTTTCATCTTAACTGTCAACTCCGATTAATTTTTAATGGATGCTCAGAGAGCTCTTTTGAGGCAGCATCTGGAATGAGTGAAAAGAGTGCTGTCATCAGTTTTCAGTGTGTACCTTGGTTGTAGGAGGCTCTGTGGCAGGAGGACAGGCCTAGTATTTGCTGACCCTCTGCATTTTTCAGGTATAGAAAATGAACTGGATAAATGCCCCAACATGTGGCCCTGGATATATTCCTTCAAATGCTGCAAAATGGAACGAGCACTAAACTTTGAAAGGAACTGTCTATGTGATTAAAACTTGGAAGGGATTCCAAGAGCTGGAATACAATATTGTTACTGTTCTTTCCTTCCACCATGATATTTGAATCAAAGCTGGTTGATAACTAAAATGCCTTCCGGGACGTCAATGTAGTTTTTCTCTGGGATCTGTTAGGGATAGAAAAATAGCCTGATGAAGACTGGGCAAATTCCACAGGTCTGGCTGGGATAAGTGCTGTGGAGTCAAATCAGATGGCTGCACCTAGTGATGGGGGGGGACATTCTCAATTTCCCCTGTGTTATTCTACACAAAAAGACTGTGTTGCTTTCTGTTAACTCATTTCAATTTCATTTGGCTCTATCATCCCTCCTATCACCTCTGAATCTCTCCCCCAAATGGAGACCTTTTGTTTTTCTACCCCAAGGGAGATTGAGATGATGGTGTGAAGTCTTTTGGGTTGCCAAGGAAACTGAAGACTCATCTGGATCATCAGAAAGTGAGAGTATTTTGGTGGAACATTGGGGCGGCTGCTGCCAGCCTCTGCTCAGGTTGTAGAGACAGGAAGGCTGATGTATGGTATTAGAGATGATTATTGGAGGACTCTGCCAAGACTCCATGAATAAAAATGGTAATAATTATTATCATGGTGAAGCAGAAGGGGAATAATGATTTGAGGAAGTTGATAGAACAAGTCACACAAGTTTTAGGGTCAAAAACCACAAACAGCCTTATTTTCCAGTGAAGAGAAGACACTGGTGATTTTTATAATTTAGATATTTTGTCAAGGAGTTCCAGAACTTACTGCTGGACAAGACGAAAAAGAGGCCAAACTCAAAAGAATTACTTCTCGTTCGTTTTGAGGTTTGTGTTGTGGGAGTGAAAATGAATTCAGATAGTGAGTGTATGCCTGTGTTTTAATATTCATGTGGACTCATAGAAAGAGTTGGAGATGTGTGACGTCATCCAGTTTATGTGGCTTCAAACTCTATTCTTTATAATAGCACAAGTTAGAGAAAATACACTCTTTTGTTCAGCTTCAATATAAAACAGGGAAAAGCAAAGATGATCATGTAGGAGAAGGAGTGGAAAGTCGAGAGCATGACCCATCTGGCTCTATGTCCTTCTCACCCACCTGATTTTTCCATGAGAGAAACTCTGGTCTAAGGACTTAGTTTGAAAACCACTAATCTGATGCAACTTGCTCAATTTATAAAAGGGGATAAGGTGAGCTACCCAGAATCCTACAATTAGTTATCTGGGGGACCAGCTCTCTGTACAGTGATGTTGCCACTATGTCACACTTGGAGTGTCAAGAACAATCCTCCCACTTCCGAGCCCCCTTTAGCCCTTCCTACTTCTCATGTCAACAGGGTTTCATTCATTATCTTCTTCTTGTGTTGATCAATAGACTCCTTACCATGACAGTTCTCTCGACAGCTTAAAGAAATCTGACTCCACATGTCCATCCATGTGCCACATACCATAAACGCACAGTAGGGAGCAGTGGATATGCCTTCCTCAGCCCAGGCCCACAGGACTGTTTCTCCTAGCACTCCCTGTGAAGGAGTCTCTCAGTCCATGACCAAGGCTAGGTGGGAGGCAGGGAGGGGAAGGGGGAATCTGTCTTGTCATCTTTCATTGTGTTGCCGTGCCACGTGACGGAAGAGAGAAATGAGAAATTCTCTGCCGGTCTCCAGTGGATTGAATGCTGCCTCTCTTTCTCAGAACTGACATTGTGTGTGGCCTTTGATGAATGATAAATTTCCACGATCTGTTTTGTGAGATTTGTAATCATGTGCAGTTAATAGACAGACTGGTACAAAGCATAATAGTATCTATCACCTGGGTAAAAGAGGTGTTCATTTTATATGGTCTTGTATGTCTAAGAATCAACAATTTTTAGAGCTAGATGTGATCATAGAGAATTTCTCATCCAATTTTTTTTTCCCTCTCTCTTATAATAAGGAAGTTGACACCGAGGGCAGTGAAGAGCTGAGTCTCTGATGAATCAGATGAATCAGTTCGAGGCGTGAACTCAGTCCTCCTTGCTCAAGACCCATTGCTCATTCCACTCTCTGATTGGTTTGATTTGATTGAAAAAATATGCACTGTGTGTCCGTTAGTGCAAAATATCTGTGCGAGTGAGGGAGATTCTCCAATTTTCTTGGTGGAGAAAGTCAGACAATAAAGAACCTCCAAGAGCTGGGGTCTTTACCTCATCTACAAGAGATTTGTACCCTAAAAGCATTGTTTGCCAGCCCCGTTGGTCACTTTTTTTTAGCATGAGAGTAGTCAGTGTTTTTTTTGCTGGGAGCTTAGGCGTGGTCAGTGGTACTGGCTATAATCTTTAGATTAATGACTGCACCCTTTGTCTTTTACATTAAGTAAGACACTATTTGATCCAATCATTCCATACTGTCAGAACTCTGCAGTGGATTCCTTTGAGCTAATTTGCTAAGTTCAGCCCCATGGCTACTGGTGTCATCATCAAATATGGGCAGCCATCAGGCACATATGGGACAATGGATCTATACAAGTCTATAATCTTGGAGAGATAAAGTGATCTATCTATGATAATGACAAGAGAAAGGAGCCTTCATGGTATTAGCTTAATAGGAATAAATAATCTGAAGATTGAATGAGTGGATATGTACAGATATTAGGATCTTGTGGCATGTAGTAAACACTTACTAAATATTATTTGTTACTACCCTCATATGAATTAAAGTCTCCCTCTAAACCATAGGCAAACATCAAAGTTCTAATTGTTTAAATATTTGTTGTTTGAAGCAGCTATATTTTGGGATAATTTATTATGCAGTCATGGAAAACCAATACACATACTAACCATGGTTGAAGTTGCCGCTGATATGGACAGAGGTTAGACAGAGCAGGTCTGATATCTAATTCTTGTTCTTTCACTTACTCAGAAAGCATTTACTATGTTCTAGGTAATGTGGACATAAAGGCAACTTAAAAAAAGACACTGTCCTTGTTTTCTTGGGAAAGGCACACTTGCAGAACGTGTGGCAAACCTACTCCTGCAACCTCACGAACTTATTTTAAACTATGACTTGTTATAAATGTTTAAGTAATCTGTGACATGTCTTTGCTCCATTAAACAAACAAACAAACAAACAAACAAACAAAATCCCCTTCTAAATGTCAAAACAGATTCCAGCTGTCTTCTTGCTAGTCATGTTCAGGAAGCTCTAAGAAAACACCTCATCATGGATAGATTCTTCTGGGCAGGCTTTTCTTGTTATTTAGAGCTGATTTATGGGAAGGTCTGCTTTCTGTGACTTTGCTCATTTGGTGCACATTCTGATGGGGTGCACCCCAGGCCAGGTGAGCTAGGGGTGGAGGAAGGGTAGGGTGAGAACATAAACATGATTAAGACAAGGTGTCCATGTTTGAAGGCTTCAGATGGGAGGGTGTGAGGCGGGGCTGCAAAGAACAATAGAGTAGTCCTTGCCTTCAAAGGGTTTATCGTCTTGAGAGAGATAAAAGCAGTAAACGAGGAGTGACAAAACAGTGGAGAGATGCAAAGTACTAAAGGAGAACAGAGAGGAAGTGACTAAGACAGCTTAAAGCGACCCAGGGAGACTTTAAACAGGAAATGACATATAAACTGGGTCAAAGGATGACTAACTGTTGGAGATAGGAGAGAGGGTGGGTTTTAGGACTGGGCCCAGGGGGGAAACTACATGTGCAAAGGCACTGAGGCACACAAGTTTGCAACACTGGGACAGTGTGAGCAATTCAGAAGGAGTATGGTGCTGCCTTGCTTCAGTGACACATCATGGGCCAAGCTCCTTAGCTTAGCTGGCAGAGCCTGGCATGAGACAATCCCTGTCCACCTTCCCAAGCCCATGTCTTGCTTCACAACCACCAGCCACATGGGGTCCCCTTTGCCTTTGGATCATCCTAAGTAAGCATGATTCTATTTCAGAGCTGCACTTACTGCTTCTTCTCTCTGGAACATTCTCTTGTTTGCATGGCTGATCCTTTCTAACTCTTCAGGTTTTACCTCCTCTGAGAGGCCACCCCCAGGGGCATTTTCCCTGGAGCAAGTCCCCAAGCATTCCCTATCACAGCACATGTTGCATGGGGTGCATTGTGACCCATCATTGCCCGACTGCCACTCAGGAATGTAATGTGAGACAGGTAGTGTGAATAGGGATACTGACTGCCTTGTTCCTGTTGTTTCCCTAGTACCCAGATCAGTCTGATGCTATACTTGATGGAAATTTGTTGAAAGAAAAAAGGAAAACATCAGCAAATGAATGGATGAATGGATGAAAGATTTGGAAAGAAGCTGGTCTGGATATCTGCCATTAGTTTCTCCAGGTCTGATCTCCATCCTTCTTCATCCAATTCTGTGTCATGGAAGGGTGACCGGTATGAACCATATTAGTAGCTACCCTCTGGGTAGGATTTAGCCAAAAGGGAGAAGCTAAGGGAGAGAAAGGAGTTGGTGCCTCCAACCATCTGCATCTCTCCCTTGATGGTCTCTGTAAGGGATCTCCTCACACAATCTCTGCTTCTAGGGAAGGGTAAGTGCCTCCTCCTTTCATCACTTTAATGGGAGGGATACCTCCACTTATCTTTCCATGTCACGACTCTTGTGGTTTCTCTATACCTACATTGTTGTATCAATGTACAATCAATCACCATCTTTCTTCAATGTACCTGTGCTGATCTGTTTCCTGCCATAATCTGAAAAGATACAAGAGGGCTTGGACAAGTTGGGAAAGGCCTTGCATGTCTAAAGAGTTCAGACCATATTCATTTGGAAATGGAGAACTATGAGAGATAGATCTTTATGTGGTGGTATACACTTGGTTGGAGTAAGGCAAACATTTGGTTGGAGTCATTGTAGATCATATTCTCCAAACCTTTGATAATGTACCCTATCAGTGAAAACTGTTTGAGCATGTCCTCCTAATATATGTATATATGTTTATTTGTAAATTATATATATCTGTGCTTGTACTAGTAACCTTTGCATAGTAAAACATAAAAGCAGGCATTAAAAAGGACAGGATAAAGATAATCTATATTTAAAAGATTTAAAATTGATTTTCAATGTTTATCTTACTAAAAACCATACCATTACCATTCTGATGGCTTCATTTTTAAGTGTCTTGTTAAAATTATAACAAATGTTTTAATACACACTTAGAGTGGCATTCATTGTCAGAAAGGGAGAATAAAAATCCATATTCTAAATCATCTTGATACTTCAGTTGGGTGGAGGTAAGCTAATCTCTTGTCAGATCTAATTATATTACAATTTTTTTGGACAGGGAGTATGGTGATAAAACACTTCTATCAAGAATAATTTTTTAAAAATGCTTTTCTATATTTCTAGCAAAGAAAACAAAGAAATTATAGTAATAACCATCTACTAAACACATAATTTGGCCCATATCATTAAATACAGACTAAGAATCCAAAGTTTTACCTACCATTTTAATCTCATACTAAAAGAAAGACCTAGGGCATTTGATACATGATCTAAATAAAACTTCAGGGAAATCCTGCATAACTGCATTATTTTTACCTTTTTGATAATGAGGAAACTTCTGCAAGCATGGAAAGATCAAGGAACTTGAGCAATAGCTAGTCAGTGTCAGAGAAAGCTTCAGCCTGCCTGTGCCCAGAGTACTTGTCCCTAACCTACCATATAATGCTGATAAAGAAGAGGAAATTTGGTATGCTTTTATCGGATGGCCTTGATTTTCTCAATAAAATAGAAGAAGAGACTTAGTGTACTTGAAAGGCTATGTTCAGATAAAATTGGGATGAAATGTGCTGATTACCCAGCTGGAAGGCAGAATACCTTTGAAATTATTATCTTCACTCTTTTCCACATTCAAACCAAGAATCTGACATTCTCTCCATATAGTTTACTCTTATTCACTCTTATACCAACATGGTTTCTCTATGGTTCCTTCCTCCCCAGCTGGAGGTTTTGTTTGCTTGGTACCAGTAAATGCTATAAGCAAATAAGAGCCTGGATGGGGGGGAGAAACAAAGAATGCATGTTTCCTTTACATGTTATTTTTGGTTCATTTTTCCTAGACCCAAGTTGCAAATTGTGGAGGTGAATGTCAAGTAATGCTGAGTTTCCAGAGAGGAAATGGTGGGAGACCAGTCAAGAAAACACTAAAGGGAGGCCGCAATTATGAGATATTTTGAACCTTGATGTGAATGTCTATACTGCTAGTGAGGTGGATGACACTAATGTCACAGTTCCTATGGAGCTATGGGCACCACCATATTCATTCAATGATTCTTCATTCTGACCACTCCCTATCTTCTCTTATAGAAGCACAGCACTCCAAAAAGTCATAACTCTTGAAAAAGGTTCAGGGATGATGGTCAGGGGTGTCCCAGCAGAGATAACAGAAATATACCAGCTGAGAGAGTAAGTGGGTGAAGAATGAGTTGGGAACTTGGGTGAATTTTAGAAGAGCAGCCATGGGCATGGGGAAGAGACTGAGGAATCAACTAGAAAGGAGCAAGATGATCGCTGAGTTACACATGGAAAGAGTATTAGTTAAACACTGAGCTTTCCACATGCTGTTCTGTGCCCCTCCAGAGAAGGCTGGTGGAGAAACAAGCCACTTTAGCTCTCAATAAATACATTTTCAAAGATTAGAGTCCAGGGTGGGAAAGAAAACAAACAGGATTTTGTGCCTGCAAGGTAATTCATAGTAATCCACTGGGAGGGCCTTGGGAAATTCAAAACATTATGTTAGGAGCGTGAAAAGGTAGCACTTTTAATAAATTTCCCATTATTTCTGACTGAATAGGTCAAGCAGTAAACACTGTTCAATACTGGCCTTTTATTGTGGCTTGGGAAATTTTGGAAAGCATTATGATTCTTTAATAAGCCCATCGAGTGTAATGTTTCTATTGGGACGTATACTTGTGGGTCTATACATACAAAGGCACACCTCGCTGTGGCTGGAGACAAAAGGCCACTGCTGTCTTCCTGAAATGGGCCTTGCAGTCTCCTGCCTGCAATCAATAGTACGATCCCTCTGG
Organism: Lontra canadensis; assembly: GCF_010015895.1. Taxonomy (NCBI): domain Eukaryota; kingdom Metazoa; phylum Chordata; class Mammalia; order Carnivora; family Mustelidae; genus Lontra; species Lontra canadensis. Next base: position 7,601,101 of record NW_022631046.1, on the reverse strand, counting down.
GTCCTGCATTGGAGGGATGAGTGGAGTAGGGTTGAGGTGGGAAAATCTGAGTTGTTAAATGCTGTTGGAAAAACCCACTCAACCTTGAGAGCTGTCCACTCTCTCCTACTCCCAGCCCTCACCAAAGCTAAGTGTTCCTTCTATTTAACTCCCATTGACTCTGTCTTCTGTTCATTCAGTGGCCATGGTAACACCTGTCATGTGAGTTTTCCACTCCAACAATATCCTCTATCCACCCTGTTCATTGCCAATCCCTGGCTTCCCTCTCTCATAGCACATGACATGCTCATTTGCTTTCCTGGGAAACACTTGTTTTCCTGGGAAGACTTACTAATTAATTAATTAATTAATTAATTTTTATTGTGTTATTTTAGTCACCATACAGTACATCATTAGTTTTTGATGTAGTGTTCCATGACTCATTGTTTGTGAGTAACACCCAGTGCTCCATGCAATCCATGCCCTCCTTGATACCCATCACCAGGTTCAGCCATCCCCCCACTTCCCTCCCTTCTAAAACTCCCAGTTTCTTTCCCAGAGTCCATAGTCTTTCATGGTTTGTCTCCCATTTCAGTTTTTCCCCCTTCATTTTTTCCTTCTCCTCATGTCCTCCTTGCTATTTCTTATGTTCACAAATAAGTGAAGCCATATGATAATTGACTTTCTCTGCTTGACTTATCTCATTCTGTGTAATCTCCTCCAGTCCCGTCCATGTTGATGCAAAAGTTGGGTGTTCATACTTTTGGATGGCTGGGTATTATTCCATTGTATATATGGACCACATCTTCTTTATCTGTCTGTTGAAGGACATCTTGGCTCTTTCCATAGTTTGGTTATTGTGGACATTGCTGCTATGAACATTGGGGTGCATATGGCCCTTCTTTTCACTCTGTCTGTATCTTTGGGGTAAATACCCAGGAGTGCAATTGCTAGGTCATAGGGTAGCTCTATTTTTAATTTTTCAAAGAACCTCCACACTGTTTTCCAAAGTGGCTGAACCAATTTGCATTCCCACCAACAGTATAAGAGTGTTCCTCTTTCTCCACAACTTCTCCAACATTTGTTGTGTCTTGCCTTGTTAATTTTTGCCATTCTAACTAGTGTAAGGTGGTATCTCAATGTGGTTTTGATTTGAATTTCCCTGATGGCTAATGATGATGAACACTTTTTCAAGTGTTTGCTAGACATTTATATGTTTTCTTTGGAGAAATGTCTGCTCATGTCTTCTGCCCATTTTTTGACTTATTATCTGTTTTCTATTTATCTTATGTATTTCCCCTTTCAAATTCTTTGTTTCCTCACCCTGGTCTACTCTTCCTCTATCAGGTCCTCCCACTGCACTGTTCCATCTCCACTCACGCCATTAACTCCATTCATTTCATCTAGAGGTACGCTTGCTTCTTTTCGTCTACTCAAAATATCTGTTTTCTCTGGAAATTTCAGCTTTATTGTTCCAGCTACCATTTCAATTCATCACTAACCTTTACTGTTGAGGTTTTCCAAAAGCTCAAAATACAAAAGCATGTATTTTATAGGTATCCCCTCTATTCCATGACTCATTGACTCTTTTTCCATTCTTTTAGCATGGCATATAGTATGGTGGAAGACAGAGGGGTATTTTGTTTGGAGAAGAGAAGGCTCAAATTTGCCATGCAATTTGTGTTCAAATATATAAATGGCTCTCCGACGGGGAAAGATTACTTTTCATACAAGCTTATAGCGGAGAATTTGAATTAATGAATAAAAGCTACAGAGAGGCCAATTTTCAGTACAATATTGGGATGTATTTTATTAGCACTGAAATTATCCAGAGATGAAATGGGTTACTGGTGGGTAGCAAGCAGCAAATTTCCTCCTACTGAAGGTATTCAAACTCAAGTTAAGTGTAGGAGAATAGGTTCTAGCATCAAATGATCTCTTAGACTTGATGTCTGCTTCTGAATCCTGAGATTTTGTGATTATCGTGAAGTCATTTCTAAGTTTTCTCTCTTTGACCTGTTGGCAACATAAGCAAGCCATCCTTGTGTTTATTTTCTTGCTTTGACTATATACAAAAATAATAATGGTCATTACCAAAGCTGTTAAGCAACACTGATGTACAAATGTCTAAGCCCTCCCAACTCTTGCCCATTCCTTTCCACTCAAGTCATCATGGTTGACAGCTTGAATTGTTATGAAGATATGTGAATTTCCTTCTGTCTAGCTGTATATGCATTGGTACTAAAATGGGCTTGCACTCTATCTGCCACTCTGCAACTTTTTTGCTCACCACAGAATAGGATGGGTCGCCTTCCAGGTCAGTATATGTAGTTCTACCTCTGTTTTAATGGCTGCATAGAATTCCATAGTTTAAACTAGGGGTAGGTGAAGTTTCCTTTAAAGGATCAGAGAATAAATATTTTTGACTTTGTGGTCCTTATAAGATATGTTCTAACTACTCAACCCTGACATGTGGCATGAAACTAGCCATAGACAATACAGAAATGTGTGGATATGCTTGTGTGCCAATAAATATTTATTTACACTAACACTTGGAGGTCACAATTTTCACGTGTCATGAAATGTCATTCTTTTGATTTTTTTCAACCATTTAAAAATACTAAAACCACTCTCAGCTTGGAGTCGCACAAAATCATGCCATGGGAAGGATGTGGCCCATGGGCTGTAGTTAGCCAATCCCCCATATATGTCATTAGGGAGGATAACTCATTCTTGTGTGCCCTTCATGTGGAGTGAGTGTCATTAACATAAGAACTTGCCTTTTTCCCCCCACCCCACTAACTGCCCTGGAGGAGGAGAGACCTCATATGATTGGTGGGCTTAGAGGAGAAAGTGGGCAAGTCCTTTCCTTTTTTCTTCCTTGTTGGGATCCAAATGTCTGCAGGGAGCATACACTTTTGTTTGTTCCAGGAGGAGGCCCCCCAAGACCAGCATTGCATGATGGGAAGTCTGTCTAATTCTGAGTATTTGTAGGAGAATGTCCATTTGCTTTTCTTATTCAGATGTAAGCCACTTTATCCAATATCAATTTAATCAATAATAAAGGTAATATTTTGGTTTCTCATCTTTCTTGTTGATTTGCCTTTTTTTCCCAATTAATTTAGACACAGAATAGACATATTACTTATTAAGTAATCTATTTAGCCATTCTGCACTGTTTTAATCCTAATGCTTTCTACTCTTTTCGTTAACCATGATCTAGTCTGTGGACTAAGTTTTATTCTTTCTTATTTCTCATGCCGTGTAAAAAAGGGACATTCTTATGGGTCTTCTTTGAAAACTCTCATAGGTATCTCTAGAGATGACCAATGCAGTCCCCATACCCTCATCTCTTTCCTCTTCTAGATTTGTTGCCTGCTATTACCAGCTTAATATTCCTACAGTGTGGCTTTGAGATGTCAGATATATTATATGTTTACTCAGAAACCTTTAATGAATCTCTATCAGTCAGCAGATTAAAAAATAATTCCTTAGATGACATTCAAAGCCTTCCATATTTTGACCCTTGTTTATTGTTCTAGTTTTAACTTTCATTATTTTAAAAAAGTGTCAGTATGTGTGAAATGTTTATAATAGTGCCTGGCATATAATAAACCCTCAACACATGTCAGCTAAATAGTTCCATTATTCACACACACTCCAATCACTTTCCAATCACAGGGACAGCTTACTATTTCCACACAACTTGCTTTTATCTGCATTTCCCCTTTTATTCAAGCTATTTTTTTAAGCCATCATCTCTGCCAGTTGAAATCTTATACAACCTCCAAAGCCTGCCCAGTGAACCTTCCTCTCTGTGCTTTATAATCTTATACTTTCAGAAAGCTTAATTCAGCACATGAACTTAATAAATGGCGAGTTCCTATGGAACATTGTATGAAGGCCTTGAGACCTCCATGATGACAAGTATGATTATTTTTAAAGATTTTTATTTATTGCCTATTTGAGAGAGAGAGAAAGAGAGAGAGAGAAAAAACTAGAGCAAGCGGGAAAGAGCATAAACATGGGGAGAAGCGGAGGGAGAGGGAGAATCAGTCTCTCCACTGAGCAGGGAAGCCTCTGTGGGGCTTGATCCCAGGACCCTGGGATCACGACCTGAGCCAAAGGCAGACACTTAACCGAATGAACCATCCAGGTGTCCCAAGATGACAATTATGTGCTATAAACTGACACGTGAGCAAAAAGTTGCTATTGAGTATGTGATGGTTAATTTTATGTGTCAACATGATTGGGCTAAGGGAAACCCACAAAGCTTGTAAAACATTATTTCTGGATGTGTCTGTGAGATCGTTTCTGGAAGAAATGAACATTTGAATAGTAGACTGCGTAAAGAAATCAGCCTCACCAATGTAAGTGGACATCATCACTCAATCCACTGAGCACCTGAAACAATATAAAGGCAGTTGAAGAGAGAATTTACTGTGGTTCAGTTGAGCTATCCATCTTCTCTGCCTTCTTCATATCCCTTGTTCTATTTCTTGGACCTTTGGACTCAGACCAGGAATTAAACCATTAACTCCATAGTTCTCAGGCCTTTGGACCCAGATTAAATTATGCCACCAGCTTCCCTGATTCTCCAGCTTGCAGACAGCAGATCATGGGACTTCTAGGTCTTCATAAATGTACGAGCTGATTTCTATAATAAACCACCTCATATAGCTATCCCCATATATTCTCTTGGTTCTGTTTCTCTGGAGAACCCTGACTAATACAGAATGTTAGATGTGAAATAATATCAGTGATTTCAAGGCAAAGTTTTGTAAATAGCAGGGAGTGATTCACAAATTACTTTAATGAATATTTATTGAATGGTTACTATATGGCATGCCTTGTCCCAGGAACTCCCTAGCAGTTAAAAGTAGAACTGGAATTGTTCTCACAGGAATTTACCATCTGCAGAAGGAGACAGAAACTAATCAATTTACCTCACATATAATATAAAATTCAAATTTGGGCACATACTGAGAGCAGGTACATGGTGATAGAGGAGTCTGGCAAGGATGGTGGAGTGGACCTGGAGGGAAATGGATGGTTTAGAGCTATGTTGTAGAGAGATAATCAGCAACACAGTAGATGTGGCTCCCCCCTTCCTTACATCCCTTATCAGGGCTTTGAAGGAGAAATTAGAATTCAGCAAGAAGGTATGTGGGAAGCAGGGATTTCAGATTGAGAAAATAATTCAGACAACTGCATGGAAATAGAGAATAGCATATTGATTCAGGAATTGCAAGTTGTTTAGTATGGCCAAGATGGAAAGTACAGGTAGATAGTAAGGAACGAGTCAGGAGAGGGAGGTAAGGATGACTAGATCAGGAAGAATCATGTATGTTATTCTAGGGATATTGGGCTCATCATGAAAATAGTGGAAAAACACTAAATATTTTTAAGCAGAGGAATTACATGGCAGTTGTGTGGAAAAATGGATGGTAAGGGGGCGCCTGGGTGGCTCAGTGGGTTAAAGCCTCTGCCTTCGGCTCAGGTCATGATCCCAGGGTCCTGGGATCGAGCCCCACATGGGGCTCTCTGCTCAGCAGAGAGCCTGCTTCCCCCTCTCTCTCTGCCTGCCTCTCTGCCTACTTGTGATCTCTGTCTGTCAAATAAATAAATAAAATCTTAAAAAAAAAATGGATGGTAGGGGTGGGTGGGGATAGGATGAGTCTGGAAAAAGAGAGACCACTTAGAGAATTACTATAAAATCCTAGAAGGGAGATGTTGAATGCCTTCTTGGATCTGTGGGCACTGAGATCCTGTTATGTTACCCTCATTAAATATTTTTAAAATGAGGGAATGATTATGTTCTCATACTTTGTCAGGTCCGGCTTTTGGAATCTAGGTTTTCATATGGGTTCATTCCAAAGACTGGTTTCCATAATTATTTACATTTGGAACTTCCAGGTGCAGAAATCAGAAAGGATTTGAATGCAAACTGCTTATTTGGGAGGTGATCCTAGGAAATGTGGTTAGGAGAATGGAGAAGTAAAACAGTCACAGAAAAGTATCCAATAAAGAATGTGTTAGAGGTGAGATTAGTGCTATGGGCAATTGAGATTCAATCCCTCTAGGGGTCCCTGGGAGATAGTATAGACCAAGCATCCCAGAATGATCCCACCTAAGGGTATTGGAACTTGTAGATTTATTCAAAATTCTGTTATTACTTGAGAGATAGCTCATCTGGATTGCCTCTTTGCAATAAGAGTGGGCTCCAACCTTCAGATACAGCCATAAGGCAGTGGGAAGTCAATGGTATTTCTCTAAATTTCAACCTAGATTTGTGGTTTCAAGTGAGTTAAGTCTTTGAAGTGATCTAAGAAATTCCAGGCACATTGCAGGAAACTTCTGGGTATCAGAAAAGACTTTTTGTTTAAGTGTCTGGCAATCTATCAGGTGTACTCCACTGAAGTATTGAACAGAGGTACCACTATGGCTCATATAACTTGTACAGTGTATGGAGAGCAATAGTGAGAACATTAAGAAGGCGTGTCTTCTGGTGGGAGAGCTCTAAAGGCAGAATACAAGGCATAGAAGGAACTGTCACAGATTACATGTCATTTATGTGCCAGGGACAGTGTTAAACCTTATCTAATTTTATAAATCTAATCATGGCAGCCACCTTGTGAAGAAGTGATTGTGCACTGATTTTGCAGATGAGAAAATTGAAGAAAACTAAAACTTGGAGGATAAAGTGATTTGCCCAGAATTACATAGTGTCACTTAATCTTCTGCCACAATAATGCTACATAGCAAAACCTACAAACAAAGCCCAGTACCTTAAAATTGTGTTTATTTAGTTCCTCAGTTTGTGGGTTCACGATTTAGGCTGGACTCAGCTGGGCTATCCTTCTGGTCTGAGCTGGGCTCACTTACATGTCTGGATGACAGCCGATTATCAGCACATTGGAATTGCTTTGGCTGGGATGACTAGGAGGCTTCAGTTATGTTCCCTTTGTCTTCCTTGTCTTCTAGGCTAGGCCTGGCAAGTGCTCATGACAATGGCTGAGGGAAAGAGCACAACCTGAAACATGAAAGCACTTTTCAACTTTCTACTTGCTATGTGTCCGATAACAAGCTGTTGGCCAAAGAAGGTTGTATGGTTGGCCAGAATCAGAACCTGGGCACAGAAGGGGTGAAGAATGGAAAATTAATGGCATCAATCTATCAGCTTGGCCAATAGGTGTCACCTGAGGTTCCAGCCCAAAGCCTGGAGGACCATTTGCTTTGCACCATGTATGCTTTGTAAAAGGAACCCCTCTGTCATCTGAGATGGGCCTAGAAAATGTCATGACTGGTTTCAAAGAAGGTACATTTATTTAACCCTTTGCACGTTTGTCTTGTTTCCAATTCATCCTCTGACCCAAGATGAATTTGACTCGGTTTTTAAATTTTTGTCTTTTGTATTGTTAAGAGAGAACTGGTGAGGAGAGAAGAGCCCCCAAGGCCATTTTTTGCTGATGAGAAACTTAATTCAGGAACCACTGGATATGAAAAACTTCATAAAGGCCCATGGTGGATGTGTACAGTTTTATCTTTCCACAGTCATTTTGATAGTTCTAAGAGGAGGGATAATGAGATGACTATGGCCCATTTGCATCTAAAAGGACTTTCTTAGAGTTCAGTATAAAAGGTCAGAAATATTTGTCCACCAACCAAGATAGTGTAGCTAAGGAGTGCTGGGATTGTCCCTGCTGCCCTGGGAAGGCTTGATTTAGGAATGCATTCTTCCTGTTCCTTTTAAAGAAAAGTTGTGACCAACTCTTTGTGACCTGGCAGGAGAAAAGAACATGATGTGACCTTTTGTTCCAACAATAGCCTGCAACCGCCTCATTCCATTGTCTCCACGTGCATCATCTGTCACTCACCAGCTCCCCTTCAGGACAGAGCTTCATTCTCCTCCCGTTATCGCTCCGCTATGTGGTGTCCTTTTTCATCTGGTTTCGGAATTTAAAGGGGGGGGGGGAAAGACCATGAAAAATGTGTAAGTTGGATGCTATTCATTCACTTATTTATAAATAAATGGAAACTGACAGGCACCTCTTCAGAAAATGTTTACTATATGGACAAGTGTTGATGACATGGGCTGAAAGACACAGTCTGGTGCCACCAGGACCAGCTGCTCCTTCACTCGTTCCCATTGTGCTGCCTCGCTTTCGTTTTGGCTTGGCACATGCATTTTCAGCCTGCCTTACATTGTGTCTCCAGGATACTTTATCTCTGGCACTGTCTGCCAGAGACAATAGATGGGCCTTTTGACCAGGCCTGAAAGCTTGGGCTTTGTGTGCTCTTGATCTCTGGTGTTACCGCTGCTTACATAATGGACCTTGCCTGATGCCAACGGATGCATCTGCTGTTGGCCCAGTAACTTTGCTTCATGGCAATGGCAGTTTTTTTTTTTTTTTTTGGTCCTCATGCTGCTGTGCTGACATTTGCTAAGCTGGACGAATGTTTTTGTTTTCAGTGGAGAAGAAACACTGCTCATTGCTCAGATGGGGGAGTGGTGGATTAAGCTGTTGGATTTATAGTAGATTGTGAATTGGCTCAGATCATAGATCCTGGGTGATCCCTCCTCAACTCCACTAAGGGGGGCCATTTGGGAGGCTGCTGGGGAATTGGTTGTTGGATCCCTTGAGGGTGTACGGCTCCCTGTATGAGCTCTGGATTTTACAAACCTGTTACACAGTTACAACAGAGGAGTTAAGTCTTTGTCTATCTATCAATCAATCAATCAATCAACCAACTAATGAACCAACTGTCATATATATATAGTAGCTGTTTGAATGCAAGGCAGTGGGTTGAGTTCTGAAAACGTAGGTAAAGGTGGCATTGGTTAAATCCTTGATTTAACCCTCTAAGGGCTACAGTTTGATTCAGGAAATGTATATATATGTATATATATATATATGTATGTTACATATACACATAAGGTATTATTTATCGCATGGGGGAGAATTCAGAAAGGGGAGCTCATTGTAAGCAGAAATGTCTGGGGAAGACTTCTTTAGGAGAAATGAAATTTAAACCGAATGTAAAAGACTAACTGATACATTGAGGGTTGAATGAACCCAGATGGATAAAAACACATAGTCGTAAACAGAGCTATTCTTGGACGTACAAGGGTTGTTTTAGAAACTAAAACACCCTATGTCTTTGAACATCCCATTTTTAATCTACATGATGTCCCGTGTCAGTTATGCTTATTTGCAGTATTTTCCAGACACCTCAGGGGCGAGGACTTACATTTATTAGCTGCCTTCTGTTTGCTATGCGCTGTGCTATCTGTATTACATATGTTATCTCATGTTGCTATTTTGCAGTCCTGGGAGCCATGCCCTCCTGCTTCTATTTATAGATGAGGACACTCAGGCTCAGAGAGGAGGTTCAATCGCTTGCCAGGGCTCATGGTTTTCGAGTGACAGCCGTCTGCGTTATTAATACACTGCCAATAGTTTATTCAATTTTTAAGGTAGTCAGGAGCATAAATACAGTATCGATGTCATTTCTAAACAAAGATTTAAAATGCTGCCTGTAGGGGCTACATTGTCAGTAATCACAAAAATGAATTAAGTAGAAAAAAAATAAAAGCAGCAAAGAAATAAAATAAAATAGTTGATGCATTTCCTTTTGGGACCCAGATGCCATAGAGTATGTCATGTAGCACATGGAAACAGGATGTGTGTGCGTGTGTGTGTGTATGTGCATGCACATGCATGTGTGCACACACATGGTGTTGGGGCTGTAGTCTTCTGAATTTGTCACACTGCACATTTTTGGTACTTACTAATGTGGTAAATGATATATTAGAATTCAGCTACAAAATGATGAAGAGCAGTTCCACTTAGAGTCTCAAGGTGACAGATGTTCTACAGCTAAAATATTGCTTTGGGAAAACCAGAATAGATCCACTGCACCTAAAATAATGAGCCAAAAATATAAGGGAGAAAAAGAGAGAATGGAGACTCAGGGCAAGCAAGGCAGAACACTCGATGTGAGGGATGGCTCTCAGATTTTCCTCTGTGGGTTGGACTCAGCTCTGGACCGTCTGTCCTTCTTCTTGTAAAGTCGTGGCCCTTTCATACTCTTGGTCATCCAGCTTCTGCTGTCTTGCGTGAGTGGAGTAATGGGGGCTCCCGAATGTTTCTGAATGCCAGCCCCTCCTGGGCAGTGGCTCGCACAAGCAGCTCCTTGCAGATTGCAATTTTGCTTGGTGTCCTTTAGCTATTCTTGGGAAATTTCCAGAAGGATAATCCCTGACAGTAAAGCCCCATTCCCTCCCTGACCCCTGTTTGGGAACATCACCGGGCCCCATAGGTCTTGTGCCTGCGTTGTGGGCTCCTACACAGACTGGTGACAGTGAACATCCCTGGGGGCTTCAACCAAGACTCGGGAGAAGGTGACTTAGTCTCTCCTCTGCTGTCTTCTCAAGTGTTTGCCCCTTTGGAGCTTGCTGACAAGTTACTCAACCCAAGTGATTCTCTTGCCAGGGCTACCTGAGTCAATAATCTAGGTCAGGCTGTATTATGAGGAAAGAAGTGGCCAAACTTTGATATTCAAACTTTGTCATGGGGACACAGGACACACACAGAAAGAAGTACACCGAACAAATTGCTATCTTCATGAAATATGCCGTGAAGTTTCCTATAGTCACCACGGGGGGGCAGGAAACAGAACATGGCCAGTGCCTCCTTTCCAACACAACCACCCTTTTCCTCTCAGGAGCGCCCCCTGCTCTGACTTAAATTTGGGAATCACATCTCTGTGTGTATTCTGATCGTTTCATCCACAAACACTACCGTTTGGAAACTGACAGACTCTTTAAGCCTTTGATCCCCGTTGAGCTTAAGGATAAACCCCATAATACAGGCTGGGAGGCTGTGTGGCAGGAGACCCTGGCCTTGGACAAGGCTGGGGGAAATATCTGCTTTGCCTTTTCCTAGCCGTACGGCTCTGACAGATCACACAGACACTCTCAAGTTCAGTTTCCTCATTCACGCAGTTGGAACAACAAACCGGCGCACAGGGCTGTTCTGTTGGAAGTGAGGTGACAGACATATGAAGCCACTTAATGTGTTACCGGTTTGCTTGGTTGTGCTCAGGCGCCCTTCCTGCTCAAGAGGACTTACGAGACACGCCATCTGGTGACAGAAAAATGACTTCCTTTGCTGCTGCTGCCGCCCCCCATTAAAGCTTCTGCCTTCCATCTTCTGCCCCAGACAAGGCTCTCTGGGTTGTGCGATGTGATCATTCACTCATACATTTCCTCAGTGTACCGAGCGGGTGTGTGGAGGGATCCCCACACCGCCCGGAACATGGTAGTCATGGGGTAAGTGCTGGTGGATCGAATGGTAAGTGAACAGGGTCATTTGCTCTGGCCCCTTGTCCCAGACTTGGCTTCATCATCTGGTAGAGGAGTAAGACACACAAAAAGGATGAGGAAAGCATCCTGACGAGGCAGTAGGGGGCAATAGCGGAGAGTTCCAGTCCAGCTGCTCCACTTATTAACTGAGAACTGGGACAATTTATTCAGCAGTCTCTAGTTTAACCACCTGTGAAATGGGGCTAACCCAGCAACAAGTTCACAGACTTGTTGTTATAAATGAGAACAATAGGCAAAGTCCTTAAAGCAGAGGAGGGCACATTGTTAGGTCTTGATTAAATGCGGTTGGCAGGGCAGCGTGGTGGCTCAGTGGGTTAAGCTGCCTTTGGCTCTGGTCATGACCCTGGAGTGCGGGGATCGAGTCCCACATCGGGGTCCTTGCTCAATGGGCAGTTTTCTTTTCCCTCTCCCCTCTCACGTGCTCTCTCTCACTTTCTCTGTCAAATAACTAAGTAAAATCTTTAAATGGGATCGGTATTCTTACTGTTATTTTTATGAGTGACAAAATGCCAGGAGAATTTGCAGAAAAGCTGAGGCAGAGAGACAAAATACCTGAGGGGAAATTTTTAGAAATTCCTCGGGAGAAGAGCTTGTTTGCACAGAGCCTTCCACCTGTGTAGGATTTAGATTTAACTTCTCTTCCAGCTTCGGGTCCTCAGAGGTGCTGCCCCCACACCTGAGATCTTCTTGCCCCACCTTCCGTGCCTGACTAACCCTTACTTGTCCCTTCATGCCATTTTGCTCCAAGGAGATTTTCCCTGGTCTGCCTGCCAAGGTTAAGACATTTGGTCACAAAGCACTCAAAAGCTCGACATGCTTGGTTTTTAGAGTACTGATTGCAATAAGTATTTATGAATTTATTAATGTAGTTTTTAAAATTTCTAACTGTTCCACTCCCGGATTGTCAGATTCTTGAAGGAAGTGCTTGTGCCTTAATTTCTTTCCACGACTTTATCCTCAGTGCCTGTAAGCACAGGGCTGAGCCTGTTGTAGACCCCAGGAAATACTTGCTGAGTGATTTCATGTATATATATGGATGTGGGGGAAGGCCTTTTAGGAAAAGGAACAAATAGAGTAAAGCCTTGTGGGATCCCTCAGGGCAAACTAACTTGCCCTACTGTGTGACCGCAATGAGCTCAGTGGTCTCTTCCCTCCGCATTTTTCTTTGTATCTCTATTCAAGAAATAAAATGTTTCAGTTCCAAGAAACCTCTTCACATCTTTGAACGTTGCCGGTAATCTTGCAAATCACCTTCAGTTAGTTCTGCTTGACTTTCTCTCTTCTCATGAGTCACAGCAAGTGACTTTACTAAAAGATTTATTTGCTCCTTTTTTGGAGAAAAACACGGCCCTCAATCTGGAGGATTTAGTCAGTCCCTGTGACCTGTCAATTAGTTCTAATTTCCTCTCTTTTTTGTTATGGCATCATCGAATGCGTGACTTTTTTTTTTTTTCAGTGCCTCACAATATTTCCTTTTATCTTCCTCCCTCTCTCCCACACTCCCTGTGTCCTACCCTCTCTTCCTTCCTTCTTTCACCCTTCCTTCCTTCTTTCCTTCCTTTCCTCCACCCTCCCCCGCCCATAGAAGAAAGAGTATCTCTCTTTATGCAAATTCACCCACCCTGTATCTCTGGAAAGTTCTAAGGGCTTGGACAACCATCATCTTTTAACAATTCCTCATTTACATTTTTGACATTCTAAGACTTGTCCACTCTATGCATTGCGAAAACGGGAAATGATAGACATGTCACGGGGCACAGAGGCTGGTGGTAGTCCGTCAGAGTGAGGGTTAGGCTGGGGAAGCTGTGGGATGCTGAGAGGGAATGGGAAATTGACTCCTGGTGGAAGATCTTGCCTGCAACACCCTCTCGACACCTGCTAGAGATTCATGCCACTCCACTCAATAAAACCTCTGGTTGAGCACTTGCTGTGTAGTAAACATGGTGCTAACCATACAACCATATTTCTCGAGGGACGTATTATCATTTCCTGTAATGGATGCCATTGGTGCCTGCCCCAGATCCCCTTTACTGCCGCTCACCCATTCCCTGGCTGCCCTTAGAAATGGTTGATTAACCATTTATTGCCACATCCTTGGGGATGGGGAAAGGGCAGCTTCTCTCAGCCACTGGGAACCCCCTCCCCACCCACACCTCAGCCAATGCCTGACTGACCTGGGGCGGGGGACAAAAGGCCAATTCCTTTATCTCAAGGCAGGACTAACGTTGTAATTTATCCTTCAGGGTTTCCTTGTTTGGCTTTTTCCTGCACTGTCCTGATTCACCCACTCTCCTTCTCTGTGGAAAATATTCTCCCAGTACATTGCTTGACCAGACGTCTCCAACTTAAGTTCTACTCCTAGGGAACCTGAGCTAAAACTCCCCCCATTTTACAAATGACGAAATTTGAGCTCAGAGCGATTACATAGTTGACCCCAATCCCACAGAAGTGTAGGAATACAAAGTCCAGTTCCATCTGACTCTGTTCGGTTATCGTTTGATAATTCCTCCCAGTGGTCTTTATAGCGGTGCTGTCCCCCCCCGCCCCCTCCCCCCATGCTGGGATGGGACTGGGATCGTGCTATGCCCCTGCTCTTCACCACTAGGGTCAGTTTGCAAAGTTGTATCCACTTTTTGGTCATCACCAAGACTGCAGAAGAGTCCCAACCTCAAATGAGCATGGCAAGGAATGGTACAGAGTCTGCAACCTGAGGAAAGTTTCGGTTCAGCAAAGAAGTGTTCTGCGTTGAATTCTAACAGTGCTCCTATTGAGAAACACTGCAGAGTGTTCAGTGTCAAAAAGTCAGCGAGCCAAAAGCAGTCATCAAGTTCAAAGGGCACGGGGATGGCGACAAAGGGGAGACAAAGCCAGCCAGGGGATAAGCAGGCAGGTCTGGGGCTGGAGCCAGCCATGCTGAAGGAAAAGGAACCAGTATAGTGGCTGTGCTCACTGCTTGCTCCGCTTAGGGTCAGCTCTGTAGGCCACAGAGAGTCAGGGTGACTTTAAAAGTTCAGGACAAAACAAAGAATCAGGGTGGATGTCATGGGAGCCCCAGGAAGAAAGAAACTACGTGGCCTTAGAGTCACTGTTCATTTATTTCTTCCAACAAACAGGCAGTGAGCACTGTAATTTTCTGGTGCTGTCGTGAGCACTAAGAAATCCCAAACACAAGAGGATTTGGACTCCAGTCCATGCTAAGAAGTAGGTGCAGTAATGATTTGCTCTATTTTAATTTTGGTTGCCCCGCATTTGACCCTTATCCTATGTAGGAATTCTTGACCTTTTCAGCCTTGCCAGGCAGGAGGCCATCTTTCATGTGAGAGACTGAAAGTGCTAAGATCAACTTTCGTCCCGTCCCTTGCAGGCAGGCATGGAGGGCCATCCTGGATTTTTAATTGGGACGTTGTTACCAAAGAGTGAAGGGAGAGAGAGCAGGAGTATCTCTTTGCCCAATGAATAGCATTCATTTGGTGTTCTTTGGGGCCTTGTTTCTAGCCACACAGATCTAGATCTTCAGGCTTCTGGGAGATTCTGGGAACTACCCAACAGCCTTTGAATAAATTCTTTTCTTGTTTAAATCAGCCATAATTAGCTTCTTTTGTGGGCAGTTGGGAACACCTACTATGTAGCAGTTGTTGGGAAAACCAACATCCATCAGACAAAGGTCCTGTGTTCTCAGTCTGGATGACAAACAGGTACCCCATTCAGACTCAAGGAACACTGCTGCATGGGTAGAACCAAGAGCCGAGGAAGCCTGGGATGGAAAACAGTGAATGATAACCCACATTATGGTCAGTTTGTCAGGGAGGCAAAGGACCAGGGAAACCAGTATGAGATATTAAAGAACAAACAAACGTGAAGGGAGACACTCATGGACAATTTGTCAGGAAGAGGTATAGAAACGAGGCACATCTAGGAAAGCCTGATTTTAGGAGGGTACATGCTGCAAGCAGGGATTATGGTGGGACAGGGTGACAGGGTGTCACCTCCCTCCCCCCAGCAAGGGCTCAGATTCCTTCTTGTTTTCCTGGGAAAATAGAGGACAAAGAACTGTGTACTTAGCAGCCAAACTTCTCGCCCAGTTTATCAATAATCCTAAAGTTCCTAAAGATTGTTTTATCTTGTTTACTATAAGATTGATATGCTACAATTTTACAGTGGACAATCCAGCCTCCTATGGCTTATGCTATCCTGTGTATATTAAATAGAATTTCATTTTAGGGAGGTGGGGGAGGGAATGTGTTCAGTGCTCGATTTCCCTTTTACTACATCACTATTTTTCATTGAGCATCTCTTCCATGCTGGGCTCTTTTTATGTATTATCTGTAATCTTCAACACTATCCTCCAACCAGATATAATGGGGTTAGCCTTACAGGTGAGGCCTAATGATTTGGCCAAGATCATGGAGCTGGTTGGTGAACAAAAAATTTGAACTCATGTGAGTCTGGATCCAACCTGACCTGCTTTCCATGACACACACCACAGTACCTCATTCCCAGATATCATAAATCAAGAAATCATGCGTCCGACCGTAGGGATAATATGTCCATTGATCCATCTAAGTTTGTAACTTGTTCTCGGCTGGTGTGTCTAAGATTCGTATTAGGCATTCTTAAGGGGTTAAGATCAATTACATAATCAGGGAAAATCAGTGGTGAATAAGTCTTGTGACTTAAAAAAAAATTCTATGATTAAGACACTGGATTGTAAGACCTCTTTCAGGCCTGTTCTCTGCATACTGATTAATTTGATTGGTGGGAGAATGCTGCTGTTAGCTGGAATAGGTTGTCCTGAGGTCAGAGGCACGACTGTGGGCCTGTGAGCTCAGATTTATCATTAGTAGGAGTGGTAATGATGATAATTCACATTTTTGAGAGCCTACTATGCGTTAGCGCTGGGATACATCATCTTTAGTCTTCTGCACAAACCTAGAAGGTCCCCTTTTCAAAGGAGGAAACAGACTCTGGGAGGATCAGCAACTCGTTAACATCAGCCAAACAGCAGGTGGACGACCAGGTTTAAACCCAGAGCTTTCTGCCTCCAAAGCCCAAATCTAAGGGTTCCTGTAATATTACCATATGTAAGCAGTTCAGCTACACCTGTGAAGAGTTACTTTAAACTAATTACCCATTTCTTTAGCGATTATTGACCAAGGCCTATTTTAAGATGAACAACGTCCTCCAGGGGCACCGGGGTCACTGTCAGTTAAGAGTCTGGCTTCAGGTCAGGTCATGAGATTGAGCTCTCTGTCAGGCTCCCTGCTCATCAGGGAGCCTGCTTCTTCCTCTCCCTCTGCCTGCCGCTCCCCCTGCTTGTGCTCACTCTCTCTCTATCAAATAAATAAATAAAATCTTAAAAAAAAAAAAAAAGGATGAGCAATGTCCTCCTGAACAAAAGAGAGATGGCCTCTGCCTTCATGGTAGAGGAGAACGAAAAAAATCAAATAACATCACAAATAAAGTCAGATAACTTCACAAATAAGCGTATAATTATAGAGCGTGCTCTGTGCTACAACAGAAAGGCACAGGATTGTGGGACAGCAGAAGAGCATGGCACAAGGAGACCCAATCTTATCTACTAGACCAGGGAAGATTCTTTTTGGAAGCAGTGGCAACTGAGTAAATACCAGAGGAATGAGAGTAGTTGACCAGAAGGAAGGGAAGGGAAATGGGAGAAGAGAATTACTGGCAGAATAAAGGACTTGTGCAAAGGCCCTGAAGCAGGAGGAAAGAATTTTTAGTCTGTGGTCATTGGACGCTGCTGGTCTGTGGGATAAATTTAGTTTGTAGATATTTGTTTTGGCTCACAGATTCTTCTGGAAAAATTTGAGCCTCCAAGAGGAAATGTATAAATATTCTGGCTTGAAGCACTTCTCAAAAAAGCCTAAGACCGGCAACCCTTGGCCCTCAGGGCTTCATGAGAGCCTCTGAACCCCTTAGGTGGGGTGTACGTTCTTCACTTCCTCAGCGCTCCTACACCATGGTGTCTTCCCGTCCCCTCAGCTTATTTGTGTCACGTGTTTAGAGCATGGGAGAAACTCACCGGGGTAACTTGTGATGAACCATTTTGCAAAGCAGTGAATTTGAATGTCATATGCAAAAATCACTCATTAATACCTCCTTTTTTAATAAGCACAATGTATTCTGTTCAGATTTGATTAAGTACATATGCATCAACTACGTGGAATGATGCCTAAAATGTCCGTTTCCTTATATGTCTCGAACATTAGTCGGTTTTTATTTGTGTTTACCTTTTCCCTCCTGGTCTATGGGTTTTCAACTTGTGTATTGTCAGTGCAGCTCAGCCCCGCTACAGATCACTGCCTCAGCTCAGACTCAACCAGCAGAGGGTACTGTTCGAGCACTTAAGTGGACGTCTCATCTTTGTCCTGGCACTCCAAAGAGAACAATATCGGAGTCATAGCCAGGGACGATATTCAATAGGCAAAGTGCCACCAAGATAATATACATCAATGATCATGTTTCAGCATCGTTTTGCAGGAAATTCCCTTTGTTCTCTGCTGCTCACAAAGGAAATGCCACACAAAATGCACCTGTAGCTCCTGGTGATAACTGTGTATGAAGGTAGATGAATGGGGGCCTGGTGGGGAGGGGAATGGAATCCGTTTCTGAATCCAGCAAGTCCTTGTATTTAGATTCAGGGCTCTGAATCACGAGATTAGCCCCATGTGTTCTCAGCTTGCTGGTGAATGATCATGAATAATTCCTGCAGAAGCAAATGACATAATAAAATAATCAGGCAGTCCATGCACATTGTAAATCGATGAGCACAGATGTCTCCAAATGGAGGGGATATTTAAAGATACTTTAAATCTTGGGTTGGGAATACTCGAGAGTTTGTTAGGGACTGTTTATCAGAATAAAGAAGCATCTCTCCATTCTGAAATCATGTTCAGCACCAAATATGATTAAATATATTGTAGAAGAATACTTTGTCGCTTCATTTTTACATAAATTCAGTCAATTTGTGTATAGTGGGAGAGTCTGCATTTCTTGATAAAATTTATACACTTGGATTTTTATATCAATAATTGAAAATTGTTATCAAAGCAAAAACTGCATATAACAACAAAAGTTAGAAGCTTCCATGCTGAAAAGCAGTAGTTCCCTGTCCCACTCCTTGTCATCAGTGTTTTCTCAGCTGTGACTTCTAACTTTTATAGCATTTCTTTTTGTTATTTACCTTTGTATCTCTAAACAATATTCTTGTACTGCTCATTCTTGGGCTCTTAGTTTTAGATATTATACATCATCTTCCTACGCTGATAGATGAGATTGTAACTCCATTAAGCCACCCAGTACCTCCTGTTAGTCATATCTCTGTTTCAGATATTTATTGGTTAACTATGCAACTTCAGATAAAATACTTATTCCTTTAATAATTGACAATTTGAGTCCTTATCTTTTTAGTCCTTCTTTCCCACTTCTCCATCCCAGTATTGCAGCCTGGACCTCTACAATATTGAGGGTATTAACATTTGCCTTCTTCTCTCTAACCAAAATTCTACCATCTTTGTCTATAGGTTGATTCTAAAATTGTACACCAATAAATGGTGTTTACAATGGGGCTCTGTATTGCTTATTGCAGCATTACATAATATTTTGTTTTGATACTTCTTGTATAGCTTTTAATTTTACTGGAGTTTCTAATTGCCTTTTTTTCTTAAACTACCTGTCTTTCTTGTGTTATTTTTTTAGTCCATCCAGACACTTTGTTAAAAATTTTCCAGAAACTTCTTTCTTCTGAGCCTCTTCATCTTACTACTCTTGTCTGTACTTGTTCTATAGGTCTGCTACACAGTGATCATCTTGGTACTAGCTTTTTTTTTTTTTTGCTCTATTTCCTCATTTCTGGAACTCAAGTCCTTTTGCTTTCTTGTTTACTTCTTTTTGCTGCAGTATATACTTGACAAAATGCCCAAGAAATTGTATGTGAGATGTCACTGTTCTGATGTTTTGAATGTATGAAAATCAGCACATACAAGTGTGATCTATGTTCACACTTGAATAATAACTTAATTAGGTATAGAAAATATAGTTTAAAAATTGCTTCCTCAGAATTTTAAAGGCACTTTTCCTTTTTCTTGACCATCCAGGACTGCTGATGTGAAGTTTAATGCCAGCTTGGTTCTCATTCTTTGATAATCTAATTTTTCTTTTTTTTAAATTTTGTTACTGAAGTAATTGATAAGCAATGTTATATTAGTTTCAAGTGTACAACATATTGACTCAACAATTCTATACATTACTCAATGCTTACCACAATAACTGTAGTTAACCAATCTGCTTTTTCTTTCTGCTTTTTTCTTCTAGCAATAATTCTGGATGGAGTTCTTTTTACAGTCACTGATGGGCTAGTCCATTCTAAAGTCTTAAGTCTTTCAGCTATCCCAAACACTGTTTTTGTCATTCAAATTAACAATTTCTTCCCCTCTAGTTTTACTACTTATTTTTCATGATTCCTGTGAATTATCTATTGGTCCTCCTTGTTTGATCCTTTTGATTATTTTTATTTTACATTCTGAGACATTTTCTTAATTATATATTCTAAATTTTTTCTTTTTCCTTTTGGCAATCATATTTTTTTTAAGTCAAGTTTCCTTCTTAATCTGATTATTCTTTTTTCACAGTATCCTTTTTTTGTCCAATGGATGCCATGTATTCTTGGATCTTTCTAAGGATGTTAGAATTTCCTTAAAAACATCTGTTTTCATATTCTCTCTTTTTATTTTAGAATCAGTATTTCCTGTTTGTTTATCATTGTCAGAATCTACCATATTAGAGACTTTCTCAAATGTATGGAAATCGTTGGTTTTCTGTTCACATTTTTTAGTGAAGCAAATATCATGACTGAGGTTATGACTAACCTAGTGGTGAAATCAATGACCCATAAACAGAGATTTGATTGATTTCCCCTATTTTTCAGTCTTACGTGTCACTCCCACTCCTACTGTGTCTGAATTATCAGAATTCTGAGTATATCAGTGGTTCTTCTAGGCAGCTTATCTCCATTTCTGTTACTACACCACCTTGCTTTCCTTTATTTTACTCTAGGCTAACCTCTTTGGATGCTTTTCACCTATTATCATGTCCCCATTCACTTGTCATCTTCCAAAATTTGAAATTTTTTATCAGCTAATGACTACTTCTTACTCTTATTTTATCTTATGAGTTTACACTTATTTGCATTCCTTTACTGACATTTTAATGGGCTTCTGGATGGAAGAGAATATAAACAGATGTGCAAGACTTGCCATCTTTATCTGGAAATTCATGTTCATTTTTTTTTTAATTTTTTAAATTTTTTTATTTTTAAAGATTTTATTTATTTATTTGAGAGAGAGACAGTGAGAGAGAGCATGAGCGAGGAGAAGGTCAGAGGGAGAAGCAGACTCCCCATGGAGCTGGGAGCCCGATGTGGGACTCGATCCCGGGACCCCGGGATCATGACCTGAGCCGAAGGCAGTTGTCCAACCAACTGAGCCACCCAGGCGTCCCTCATGTTCATTTTTGAAGGCACGTTTGTATGACCTGAAATTTCTAGATGCATATTCAGTACTTATTTATAGCTCAATCATTTGTAAGCCTGTATTTTCAGTAGATTATATTTAATATATCTTTTAGTATGTGTCCTTTCTTTGGCTATGTTAGAAGGTATAATAGCAAGTCAAACATTTGTATAATTAGAAGGTATAATAGCAAGTCAAACATTTGTATAATCCCTTTGAGGTGTAAATTACTTCAAATGTTTATGTTTGCTCTTTAAAATCACACTGCAAAATAAGTATTGCTATTTCATTTCACTGATGAGAAGTGGAATTTCTGAGAGAGTTGAGTGACAAGCTTAAGATCCCAGAGCTGGTGAGCACTAACCTAGTATTTAGATCTAGATTTTCCAGCACTTTTCCTCCTAAGCCACCCCATGTCTCCTGCATACTACTTGATAAAACCCAGTAAATCCAACAGCATAAATAAATAATCTGTCTACAGAATAAATTTCTATTTCCATAAAGCTTCATGTGAAATGCTTAGTTTTTGTCTTGGTTGTACTTTTCAAATATTGTTTTAATCTATTCCTGAATATTTGATAAGAATGCAGTGTTCCTAACTTCTCCCCTCAGTGAACTTATCAAGACCTTCCACTGACCAAATGTGTAATGTTGTTTAAAGCAAGAGCTGTGGTTTCAAAACATCAGGAGCAGGGCTCAGGTAGAGTCTGACTATTCCAGTTGTCTTCCACTATTATATATCTTACTACATTTTAGGTCAGATAATCTGGCTCACGACATTCAAAACTGTATTAATTATGGGATTTTATAACGAGGTTATGCAGTATATGTTTGCCAATTGGGAAAGAAAGATAATTATGCTTGAATGTAGGTCACATTTAAGAAACTCTCTTAGGTCTAATGGGAACCATGTTTCCTTAAAAATCAAGAATTAATGACATTCAAAAGAATGGTGTCTCTCTCATCCTCTCCTGTTGTGACCCAGTTCTTCTGGTCAGAGTTTTTTTTTTTTTTTTTAATTTTAATTTTTATTTATTTTTATTTATTTTTACCTTTTCTGGTGGCTGTTCTTGGGATAAGAAACTTGCGTGATTTCCCATTGGGCATTTTGGGCCATTTGGGGGTAGCCACGGCTGAATTGGGTCTTGTTGGTTGTAAGGAACTGTGAATGAAGTATTACCAATGCAGATGTTGGCAGGCAACATTTCTAGAACAGCTAAGCAAATCATTCTAACTCTTCCCTAAGTGTTTTATGCTGACTTTCATATGAAAAGAAGATTTGTGTCTACTATGTGTTTGTCCTAGTCTTTGCCTTTGAACAATTGCTGATATGTTCAAACTGTACGTGTTTTTTGCTTTTTTGTTTCCCCCTGAGCTCTTTTGGTTTCAGCAATACCAAATGGCAAATCTGAAGAACCCCATTTAAAATGGAAGTGACCTCCCTTCAAAACTAACAAGTTTGTTATAAGGATTTGATATCATTTTGTAGCACCTAAGGTATCTCTTGTACCTAACGAGCCATTTTAATTGAGCCATGAAAAAGTGCTCTGCTGACCAATTTCCCAATCTCTGCCCTGCCCCTCCCAGGCCCACCTCTCACCACCTGGAGAAAGATGGTGATGGAATGACAGACAGTTTAAAATTTGTTGCATAATCAAAGAAGAAACAATGCTATCGCTGGATTTCCTTGAGATGGTGGATGATTTTATAAGATGTGTAGCAAAATAGATCTCAGCTCCCAATATCCAGAACAAAGCTTTGATTTCACCACTGTAATTTAAGTGATTTTGTGGTTTTAACTTGTGCTGGGGTTGTAGTGAATTTGCCTTTTGAAAGAGAGAGAGACAGGGAAAAAAAGAAGAAAAATGAACAAAAAAAAATTAAGATAAAAAGAGAAGAGATCTAAATTTTAGTTTACATTCTCATCTGGACTGAGCTTTTGGTCAGTTTGAAACGTGTCTATGTTTAGTTAATGTTTTCATCTTTGCTTTATCTTATTGCTAATGGAGTATTATAGTTACCAAGGAAGCTGATGAAATAGTCCAGGATTTTATAGCCTACGTTTTTGTTTGTCTCATCTCCATCTTTAGGGAATTAGGGTACTTGAACAAGCTGCTTTAAGGAAATAACAATGTCATAATATGCACTGTACTTTTAGATTACTGGGCATTTTTCAGTGTGGACATTAAGCCTTGGAAAGACATATGACACTTGAAGAATGATCCGGGCAGTGGAAAGATCTAGGTACTGAAATAGCTGTCCTGATTGGGTCCCCCAACACTTCCTCCCAGAAAATACTGGCTTTCAGGACAGATGCTTTGTTAGCTTCTACATTTATTTATTTCCCTGTTTTTATCCAGCTCACCTCCCCATGATACTTGCGTGACACTAGCTTCCTCTGACTGGTTTGATTTTCTCCATGGGCCTCGCCATGAAATTTGCCGGGTGGTTACTGAACATGGCAAAATCCCACAGCAGGCTGTGGATGAGCTGGATACATGCCTTCGCTGAGTACTTAGACCAAAAAAATAATCTTGGAATCCAGAACTGAGGAAAATGTAGGACACCTGGGTGGCTCAGTGGGTTAAAGCCTCTGCCTTCCGATCAGGTCATGATCCCAGGATCCTGGGATCGAGCCCCACATCGGGCTCTCTGCCCAGCGGGGAGCCTGCTTCCCTTTCTCTCTCTCTGCCTGCCTGTCTGCCTACTTGTGATCTCTGTCTGTCAAATAAATAAATAAAATCTTAAATAAAAAAAAAAAGAACGGAGGAAAATGTAGCTCTTCCGAGGTCTATTCAGACCCATCTAGCTGTTAATTTCCACTTCAGAGTTCTTTTGTGACAATGCACGAGTGATGTGAGAATTCCTCAGGGTTTTGAACTTGATGTGAATAAAGATCAGCGCTCACAAATAGGTGTGCTGAGGTACGGTAATCCAGCTGCTGCTTGTCTTTGGGGTGTAGTATGTTTAGCTAATCCTATCGAATATAATTCTCACTGGGTGGCTCTTGTGAAGTCTTTGAGGAAAAGATGTAATCTTCAGGCCAAGAGCACGTGAAGAAAATAATCCAGCTCCCCGGGTCTCAAAGCAAGGACTTGATTTGCACGTTGACTCGAGATTTATAAGCTGCTCAGACAGATCTCCACTCCAAGGTTGTGGTTGGAACCTAACCAGGAGAGTAGAAACACTGCTTTCATCAAGCAGGGCATTGTTCAAGGTTGTAATACAGGATGAAGGAGAAGTAATGGATATGATGCTTTAAAGACAGGTCTAATTGCTGGGAGATCACTCGGGTACTGACCCAACAGATGTGTCCCAATGATCT
Source organism: Lontra canadensis (assembly GCF_010015895.1). Lineage (NCBI taxonomy): Eukaryota > Metazoa > Chordata > Mammalia > Carnivora > Mustelidae > Lontra > Lontra canadensis. The sequence continues at coordinate 7,576,878 of NW_022631046.1, read as the reverse complement.
GTGGGAAGACATTCTTAAATGCTGGAGGAGAGTGAGATTTTTAATAGGGGATGGATTGTGGTCAGCTGAGTCTCCTTAAATTCTTCTTAAAGCCTCGGGATGACTTGTTAGGGTGTGTGACTGAGAGAAGAAATGCAAGTGTTTCTGGGACTCTAATACTCTGTAAATACGGGGCTTTTTAGCTAGATCCTAAAGAATTTGAAGTGGCAGAAATGGGGTTAGGTAAAGAGTATCACAGCGCGAAAGTCTGAATCTGGTGAAAGTTAAAGACTCTGTCTTTCCCAATTTGAAGCAGAATTGTGGGACCTTGAACTTTAGGCCCAAGAGCAACATGTCTGCTTTAATACTCAACACAGCAACTTATTTCTATGAGGAGATGAGTAATTTTTGGACGATTTGGGGGGTTTTAGGACACTGTATTTAGGAATGTTATTATAAATTTCTGGATATATATTCTACTCCATAAAATAGCTACAATTTGGATTTTTTTTTTCAATGTTCAGAGCCATTATGTGCTACAGCACTTGGAATTGACCCATAATGCTTCGCAGTCCAAAGCAATCTCTAGAGCCCGAACCCTGGGACTGATTCCAACAAAATAGGAGGTCAGCCCTGGAAGAGGAAAAAAAAAAAATGTTGCCCAATTGCCACAAATGGAAATGAGAGGAGAGGAATGTTTTTATCAGGATAAATGAACTCCAAATCTTATCATGAGTAAGGGAGCAGTGAATGTGTGGAGGAGAAAAAGGTTCAGGGCTGACAGTAACCCAGCACTTAGTCAATGTCTCACATGTTATTAGATGCTTTAACACATGTTATTTTTCATCTAGTCCTTGCTAAATCCTGAAAGTTTTATTTTCTTTTTTATTACTGATGAGGAAACTGAAGAGAGGTTAAGCAAATTGCTGGAGGTCACCCAGCATGAGTATGGTAGAGATGTTAGTGAGCTCAGGTGACTGATTCTAAAGCGTGTGCCCTTTCTACTCTGCCACAGAGGGTATTATTTAGATGAGTTGCTATTAATGTCTGCTGTAGATCTAGAACTATTTAGATCCATGAGCCATGGCTGGGGGAGATCAAATCATCCTGTTTCCAAGGCTTGAAAAAAAAAAAAAAAAATCAAATCTAGAATTCATGGAACCTTGACAATCAGAATTAGCCATACATCTCTGGCTTTATTCACTCATTCAAATAAATAGTTGTTGAGCTCCAACTGCGTGACACCTGCTGACCTAGGTAATGGTAATGGTATGGCAGCAGGAAATAAGAGAGATATATTTCTGGTCTTCATGAGCTTATACTTGAGAAATAATAGTACACAAGTCCTAGTCACATTCAAGCCATGAAGACATTAGATCAGGAGTGGAATCATAATGTTATTCTGATGTGCCAGGTTGCTATAGGAATGAGATGCACAGGGAAACAGAATGTTCTGGTTATCTACACGGACTTTATCAAAAAGGGGGAAAAAAAAAAGAAAATGTGGCCTTATTGCATGGAAAAACCTATGGATTTTCCCCCCCCATGTACTACCTGCTCTTCTTTGGTCCTCTTCATCCTTCTGTATATAGACCATTCAACTTGTTACTCCTTTAATTTTTTTTTCCTGGTCTTCCCCTACAGGGGACTTTCCTTGATTCCGTTGATTACTAAAACGATACTGGGGCATGTGGGTGGCTCAGTCGATTAAGTGTCTGACTCTTGATCTCAGCTCAGGTCTTGATCTCAGGGTCATGAATTCAAGCGCTGGGTTGGGCTCCACACTGTGTGCAGAGACTACTGAAAAGAAAAAATAAATATATAGATAAAATGATACTAAAACCCTTCAATAAGGTTATGATATCTTTATTTTGGGATGGGGGTAGTTTTTCAAGAAAGGGAGTGAGTTTTTCTTCTTATAAAGGTCACAGTGTTTTGATTTAGAATGCTCTTGAAGATATAGAGATAAATAAAAATATAATTTGAACATTTATTAAAAAAAATTCCATCAGACAATACTGCATATTTTTAAAGGCACATACATATGCAGAAAAACATCTAGGAGGAGACATACTAGAACTTAGGGAGAAACTTGGGAGGGCAGCTGGTGGCCAAATGGAATTTTGTCTTATTTGTGGTATTTTATTCTACCTACAAAGTGTGGTCATCTCTTATTTTTATAATAAGAGAATCGTGTAGCTAAGAAGCTGTTATAATATTGCAGAAAAGAGGCGATTCTGATCTGAAATAAAAGTAGAGACAGTCTAGCCAAGTGGTTACAAAACAGAGAACAAAGGCTCTGATTCCAGATGGCTTGGGCTTGGAAGTCTGCTCTCACACTCACCAGCCGTGTGCCAACTGGGTACGTTACCTAACCTATTTATGTCACGGTCATTTCATCTGTAAATGAATATGCAAAAATTAGCACCTACTCATAGAGCTGTTGGGATAATTCAGTGACTAGTACGTGAAAAGTGCTTCAAACAAGGGTTGGTACATCATAAACCTGTAAATCCTAGCTACTGTTTTCAGGGGAGAAACAGGACTGACTTGGGGAAATGGCAAGGGAGATGAATACCCGAAGATGCGAGTACATTCGATACCAGATTGAGGCTGAGTATCTTGTCACGTTTTGTGAACCATCATGCTTTTAGGACCATCACTCCCCACTGTACGCCCTGAGGTCACAGGGGTGTAGAAGGGCTTATAATGACTCTCTACTAATTCTGTGGCAGGTATTGGAAGCTGCTTTTCTAATCATGAATTGCAATCTGGAATGAGATGGCCACATCACTTAGCCTCCTGTCGAGTTGTCTAATTAGTAAGTTGGTAACCACGTCACTTATCTTTAGCGCTTAGATATTTTTTTGGTAATTAATAAGGTGTCTGTACACATTTCAGTGGATATAAAATGCTTCTTGTCCAAATTCCCCTGTGTACTCTATTCCATTTTCAGTCATGGATAAATCTGCTTCTCTGGATAATGTTGTGGAAAACAAGACAGGTCAAAAGAAAAACTTATTACCTCTCAGGGTTTGCTTGTGTGAAAACACAAAGATTAATATCACTTGGGGGTAGTGTGGGGGGAGATTCTGGCATACTGCCTAATGTTGAATTATTTTAAAGATCCAATGAGGAAAAGGATGCTTGGAGAAAATATAAAGCGCTGTGTACATTAGGATCTAGTCTATTGGCTTTCTGCTTGTCATTTTTTTTTTTTTCTATTTCGTGTGAAAATGCTATAGAGAAAATTCTAGATGGCTGCACTCTAAATCAACAGCATCCACTGAGTTCATGTTCCTCTTTAATTTTGTCTGTTGTCTCATCTTTGAGTTTACTGACTACTGAATGATTGTTTAAACCTTGGCATTTTATTCCCTTCAATTTTTGTCCTACATGGGTAGGACAATTGTTGAATCTTTGGGAAAAGACAAATATTTATTTATTTATTTATTTATTTTTTCCTTTTTTAAAATAATTTTATATTTTTTTATTAATATATAATGTATTATTAGCCCCAGGGGTACAGGTCTGTGAATCGCCAGATTTACACATTTCACAGCACTCACCATAGCAGATATCTTCCCCAATGTCCATAACCCCACCACCCTCCACTCTATCCCTACCCCCTCCCCCTGGCAACCCTCAGGTTTTTTGTTTGTTTGTTTTTAATTTGACGGTGGGGGGGGGGAGAGAGAGAGAGAGAGAGAGAGAGAGATATCACAAGTAGGCAGAGAGGCAGGCAGAGGAGGAAAGGGGAAGCAGGCTCCCTGCTGAGCAGAGAGCCAGATGCGGGGCTCCATCCCAGCACCCTGAGATCATGAACTGAGCCAAAGGCAGAGGCTTAACCCACTGAACCACCCAGGCACACCCCTCAGTTTGTTTTGTGAGATTAAGAGTCTCTTATGGTTTGTCTCCCTCCCAATCCCATCTGGTTTCATTTATTCTTTTCCTACCCCCCAAACCCCCCATGTTGCTTCTCAACTTCCTCATATCAGGGAGATCATATGATAATTGTCTTTCTCTGATTGACTTATTTCGCTAAGAAAACATGGTGCTTTTTTTTTTTCCTGTATGTATATATTCCCTTTTCTTTTTTTTTTTTAATTTTATTTTTTATAAACATATATTTTTTTCCCCAGGGGTACAGGAAAGACAAATATTTAATTTAGATGTTATTCTACCTTCCGTACTCAATATACTCCTATATCCTTTTTTTCGTTATGACACTAAACCAAGTTCTGATGAGAGTAAATTCTCTTCATCAGTGTTCAAGAGACTCTTAGAGCCTTTCCTGGAAATCTTAATTTACCTTTTATTTGTCTCAATTTGGGCCAGAATCTAGCCCAATGTCTAGCCTCTTTGATAAGTCTATAATAATCTACAAACTATAACCATGATTCTAGTCCTTTCTTTATTGTATTTCCATACTCTAGCTCATAATGCCTTCTTTCTTCCTACCATAAGAATAAAAGTGCTTCTGTTACTATTGATTTTCTTCTTTGCTTACCAGCTATTAGTTTACATATATCTAGGCTTTTTCTCTATCTTGTCTTTTCTCACTTATATATCAGGAAATACCTTAATATGTTGTCATGAATCTGAAATTTGATTCTCAATTCAGAAGATACTGATGTTTTATAAAATTTTAAAAGGTGCTTTTTAAAAAATACCACTTTACTGAGGTGTAATTGGCATACAAAAACCTGTATACATTTTGAGTGCATAATTTAAAATCCACTTTTGAACAAAAAAACCTCAATTTATTTTCCACAGAACCTCTGTTTTTTAGGTACCAACTGATTTTTCTCCTAGTCTTCAAACCTAAGCTTGTCAGGGGTGCTGTCTTAACTCACTTTCCTCAGTTACTCATTTTCCAGTAAAGTCCATTTGTTGTCCCTCCCAGTCAGGCTTCTGTTCTCATTCCTCAGGTGAAATTGTTGTGACAAAGCTCAGCTGCCAAATCCGGGGGACATTTTCTGGTCTTTTCTTTGGGTTCTTGGTTTGCCACCATTGACCATTGACTGTCATGTTGAAAAAGTCAACTTTCTTGGCACCTACCAGGATAAACTCCTGTAGTTCCTCTCCTACCATTGACATGGTTGCTTCTCAGTCTTCTTCTACTTGCCCCTTGAGTGGTGGCAATGCCATGGCTGTGCCCTTCATTGCTCATCTTCTCAATCTCTACAGTATCTCTAAGTGAGCTTGTGCACTCAACTTCTGATTCATACTGAACGTATGCCTGTAAATCACAAACACACAATTTCAGGTCAGATTTCTCTTCGGATGTCAGATCCATATACATAAAATGCCCGATGGATATTTCTACCTGCATCTACTATAGGAATATAAAGCCTTGTATCTTGGACACCACTTCAGTATCCTCTCACAAACCTTCTCTTCCTTCTCTATTCTTTGGCCAAAGACATAGGCCTTCCCCGTGGGGAACCTCCTCTCTTAGTTGGTGAAACAAAATCCAAGTGCATGAAGTAACTGCAAACAAACTGTGCGGTGAAAGTCAGTTTGGTAGAATAAAGCAGCAAAGGACTCAGTGGTACTGTACAACCATCAGGGAAGAGAACTTTGGTGAACGAACTCCCGGTGGTGAGGAAGAGATGGTGAGTGCAAAGAATATTCAGAAAAGTGAGAATGGCAAAAGTTGGCCAGGGAAGGTTTGTCAAGGAAGACGTCATGGAGCCATTGCAACTTTATTCCTTCATTCATTCAGCACATGGTTGGTGAGGCTTTTCCATGTGTTGAGAACTCAGGATCTAGAGAAGTTGCAGTGGACCAGGGCCAGGCTCATTCTTGGTCTCCTGGGGCTGATATTCCACCAGGAAGAATGAGACAATGAACATGCAAAACATTAATGAAAATTAATTTTGTGTAGAGATAAATACTATGAAGAAGCTAATGGATTGTAATGGACTAGAAAGTGATAGAAAGGTGGAGGTATTCCTTGAGATACTGTGATGAGGGGAATCTCTCAGAAATGTGACATTTGAGCTTTTGGCTGATTAAATAAATGTATCTTTCCTTCTTTCTCAGCTCTGAAAAGAACAAGTTTTAAAAAACAAATTGAACCATTATAATGAAGCCCATAGAGTGGGTGTGAGCCACTGAGTTTATTAGAATCCCTCCAAAAAAATCTGGAACAACTGCTTTTTTGTTCTACTTTCTTTCTTTGACATTTGAGATAAGATGCAGACTTACTGGACTTTTCTTTCTCACCCAAATGTTGTGCTTGTGCTTGAAATGTGGAGAAAATAGGAAAATTCTCAGGGAGGAGACCCCTCTCTGCAGTGTCGGAAGTGAAAAATCCTTATTGATGAGTAAACTTTGGCCTCCTATTTATCTCGAATGTTATCCCCAAATCCTTGTTTCTCCAACATGAGGGGAAAAAATGTAAGAGAACTGCTTTTGCAAGTGGCATCCTGGGTGTTTATTCAGAAAATTGAATTCACGATGCTGGTTTCTGGGAAAATATCAATAACTAAGACAAATTCACATAAAGTTCTTATCTTCCAGTAGGAAAAAAAAAAGACAGTAAAGAAGTAAACACGTAAAAACATAATGTCAGATAGTGATAAATACTATTAATAAATAAAATAAAGGGGAGAACAGAAAGTGAAGGAGGAGCAATTTTTTAGGAGGTTTCTCCTGCGAAGTGATATTTGAGTGCAGACCTGAGAGATGGGTAAGCCCCACTGCCATAGGAGGGAGAGGCAACTCAGGATAGCAAATCAGTTGTCTAGGAGTCTGGTTCATTCAGAGGATGGATAATTTCTCACTTCAATACAATGCTATCTATACCATACCATTTCTACAGACATGATATTATGACCAGAAAGGGAAGTCCATTTGGCTTATAGACTTCTTATGTTGAGAGGAATTATATTTAAGTTTCCCCCTTAAAGTTGTCTCATCATTTTGAATGAACTGATGCCCTCAGAAAGGGCATATGTTGCTTTTTTGTCAGGAACAAGATTTATAAAAAGTTTGTGCGTTGCTTATTCACTTCTGCTATAGCAGCAAGAGGACAAAAAGGACTAAATACAAAATTGGCCTTTTATGGTCTTGTTGAGTTTAAATTCGGTGAGGTAAGATGTAAGAACATGAGTGTGTACTGAGCACTGTTACAGGGGGAGAAAGGGGAATGTCATTCCTCAAAGTCTCATTTCCTAAGCTCATGCCTCTTTGCTTTGCCCTTGGAAAACCCACAGTTCCCCTTGAGTGCTATCTTTTTTTTTTTTTTTTTTTTTGCATGGAAAAAGGAGAAAGAATGAAGACTCGCTACCACTAAAAAGAAACCAGAAGTCATTGGTACCCAGTTTTCATTGTTTTTAGTTTCTGTTTGAAGATGTTTGCTCCTGGAGAACACATAATCTGACCTGGGGAATTTCTGCTGGTGGTTTTCAAATGGTCCAGATGAGGTGGCTAATGAGACAGAAGTTTCTTCATTAAAGGACATTTTAGGGAGATGATCAGATTTGAAGTCAGAGCCTAGAAGTTGAGTCCTACCACCATTATATACTGGGTGTGTGGTTTTTGGCAAGTCACAGAACTCATCCTTTGGGACAGTGAGGACCCAAGGAGTCTGGTTTTGGAAGTTGCCAAACACTTTGAAAATATTAGTTATTGGCCATTGTTGTGCTGATAACCATTGTTTTTGTTCTTTTGATAGAGTTCTCTTTCCATTCATTTTCCCCAACAAAGTTACTAATTTGAGTTTTTCCATACCATCCTGGTTTTGAAGGAGTGTGTTCTAATTACTTAACTCAATACAAAGATCTAATTTGAAAAAAAAGGAAATTACTTATTGGCTCTAACAAGATCAAGCTAACAAGACAAGTAAGACATTATCTTAATGTCTTATCTTCATGGAAGGTCCTTTACACTTTCTTAATGTAACAGAGGCTGAGAAATGAGCCAGGAGGAGGACAAAAGCCAAGAGTTAAAGGAACATGACAGGCTACGAAGGATGAACGATGTCATGGAGAGCCAGGGAAAGGCTCCATGCAGAAGTGGCCACACAGAGGATGCTCAGGTTGTGTACACGGAGGTAAAACAGGCTGAGAAGGGCCCTGGAAGCAGGCCAAACCCCTGTCGGGGCAGGCACGGGCCAGAATGGGCAAGAAGTCCAGAGCAGCACGTAGGATCGTGTCTGGGAAGCATGGCAGCAGCCAGCATGTGATTTTCCAGTAGAGCTGTCAACATCAGAAGGCTGAGAGCAGGAAGGAAGGGCAAGTCCCCGCAGGCCCAGTGATGGGGACACAGGAGTGAGGGATAATCACAGCTCCTGGCAACCAGGAAGCAGCTGATCAGGACCAGAAAACCTGCATGAGTAGCAGGATCACAGAAAGCTTTCCCCCCATCACCCCACCCCACCATAAACACACACACACACACACACACACACACACACACACACACAAGCCCCAGGTCTCTCTTCTGTTGAAAGTTGTAACTTTATCGAAAACAGCCTCTAGAATCAGAAGGCCTGATTTGACTCCTGGTTCCATGGGCAAATTGCTCAAACCCTCTGTAACGCGGTCTACTGACTGTGTGGGGCTCCCCGGGGCAGGGCTGCCATGAGGAGTGTGAGGTCCTGTGTGGGAGGTGTGTACCACAGAGCCTAGCACATAATAAATGCCCAGAAAATAGGGTGAATGAAAATGAAACCAGTGTGGGAGTCTACACTGGGCTCACATTGTGAGATTCAAGATGGTCTCGCATAGAGATGTCCTTGAACCTGGAGCAGTGGGAAGTGTTAGCTAATGTTGTATCTCAGAGAGTGGGGTGAGTTACCTTTATGTCTCCCCTGCCTGACTCGAGGTGGTTCTCTAGATTGGCCCACAGCTGCCCTTCAGGTGGGGGTTAGGGGGAGAGATGCAAGGTCTGGGAACCTGGCAGGTGTGTTGTACAGAGCAGGAGTAATGCAAAGGGGTGAGCGGGGAAGCCACATGACAAGGGCTGAGGGGTGAGGGCATCACTTGGAGGTGAAATCAGGGATCTAGCTGAGAGGTCCCCATGTAAAGTTCCAGAGAGCTGGAGGTGGGCAGGAAAGATAAGCAAGACTGAGTGAGAAACCTTCAGGAGAGGGGAGATTAACATAAACTGTTGACTTAGGAATCAACAGAGGAAATGAGAAAGAAAGTAAATAAATAAGGGAGAGTGTGATTGATGGGAAATGTTTATGGAAGAGGGACAAAGAGAGGGATCACATGGTTAGGTGGAGTCACTTTCGGAATGAAGAAGGCATTCCTTTCCAAAACCAGGAGAGTGAAGATGTAGAGGAAGAGTGAGATGGAACTCCTGGTCAGAGTAGAAGGAGACAAAGTCATCTGGCAGGGAGGTAGGGGAATGGGAGGCAGAAGCTTAAGGAAATGGTGTCAAGTAGCTACTGTGGGGAGTTTGGTAGGGAGCCAGCTGGAGATGAATCAGTCCACCATCGTGATTTTTGTGTTTCTGGAACCCACCTCCCCAGGTTGGCTTGAATGGAAACTGAAAGTTGCCTGTACTGCTGGCCTGAAATAGCAAAACCCAGCTCATCCTCCCGGGCTCCAGCTAACACAGATTGCTCACCTACCATCCCCACCGCAGACTCTCCCCTTCACACCTACTGCAGTCTTCAGACACTGCTCAGTCAGAGGTGATCCAGGCAACCTGAGCAACTGCCGCCTCCTCTCACTTCTCATTCTTACTGCTGTCCCTGGAGAATCAATATCCTCTTTCTCCTCGAAGCAGTCTCGCGCACCCTCTCTCCCTATGTTTTGCACAACAAATTCCTTTCTGTTTTGTGGGGCTCTCTATAAAAGTCACCAAAGTCAAATATTGCTTGCCTGAAACCCTGACAGAAGGTTCTTTCCTCTACTGTGTTCTTATAGAATAACCCCTCCTCCCACCCCAGTCTACTACTGTCATATATAAAAAGGAAGAGAGAGACCTGTTGTTTTGCTCATTTTCTGGGTCCCCAACTAGTCCATAAGCTTCCTGAGGCCAGAGATCCAGTATTTAACACGAAAGGGGTCACAGAGTAGGAGCTCCATAAATATTCACAGAATGAAAGAATGGACAAATGAATGAACGAATTAACTTTGCTTCACCCCTGGTCTTTTCCTACCTCTTCTTCCCCCTTTGGCTTCTTCACCATCTGAAGGTGGCAGATGGTCGCATCTCCACATCCAGGGTCCAAGTATAACCTTCGGGCTGTCAGATCCATTGCTCTGGAGGCCCTTCCTCCTTCAGGCCCCTCTGATCCCCTAGGTTATCTTGTGCAAGCATAGCATTCGATTCTGTTCTTCTGTGTCCTGGTTCACCCACCTTTGAGTACCTTCCTTCATGGACACATCTGTTCCTCTAGATACAGAAAAATTTCTTCCTAGAGTATAATCTCCAGTTTCCGAACAGGCACAAACATGAAACCTAATGAGGGCTGAAAAGATGACCTGATCTAGAGGCAGCCACAGAAACTGTAGTCATGAGGAGTGAGGTGGGAAGCAGACTTAGCTCTGGCAGCCGTAAGGGTTGGCATGGGGCATATGCATAGCATAGAACGGTCACTACTCATGAGTTGGGTGGTGGTTTTCTGGAGCTATTTCTCCCAGCCTCAGAGTAAGCTGATAAGAAAGACTCCTGGGGAGACATATGCTTAGGAGTGTGGCCTCTGGAGTCAACAGCACAGAAGGAAATGCCAGCATCAGCCCTTATGAGCTGAGTGACCTTAGTCAAGTCATTAGATCTCTCTGTAGTCATTTTCTTAGCTATGAACTAGTGGCAGAAACTGTCTTTAAATCATGGTGTGGTTGTAGATGTTAATGACATAGTACAGAAGGTACTCAGATCTGTACCTGGTACATTGTAAGTGTTCTCATAGATCAGCTTTTAGGGGTGAGAGAGAGTCCAGTCATAGCTGAGGACTGACAAGAGAGAGAAAAATGGTATATGGAACCTGCCGTCTCCAGGCACCGTCTCTGGTGCCTGCGGGGCAGGCGTCTGTGCTCCATGCACCTGAACCAAAGACAGTGCCTTGCACCCTGAGCTGTGGGTCTGTAGTCCCGGGTAAGGAATAGAACATGTGTCCTCTGAGCTGAGGTCCCCTCCGATGTTCACATGAGTTCTCTGGGCACGTTGAAGAGTTTCCACGTGGATTGTGAGGTGCACTCTCATTCCTCATGAGGGTTGGAGCCCTTCCTGGACCCCTTGTGCTCTGGCTGCCTGAGTCTCCTCTTTGGTCAAGACCATATGTGTAAGGATAATGTATTAGCCTCCCATGGATTTTGACAGAAGAAGGGACTGGAGAAGTTGGTGAAGAGGTTCCAGCCACTCTACTGAGAAGTTAAAGATAATCTGTACTGCCCACTTAACCTTCCCCATCCCCCTCTGCTTGCATCCCTTTGTGTCTTATGAAATCAGAAATTAGGGTTATTATGGAGCTCTGCAGTCAGCCCATAACTATATCCCCCAAAGTTTTGTCTAGGACCATCATACCAGTATCTTAAATGCTTTCAAAACTTGTCTCTCTGCCATCCTCCAAGCCCAAGCGAATCTGAGAAAAACTCTGGAGTCTTTCTCTTCTGAACTTTGGCTCCTGCTGTTCCTTTTCCTTTGCTCTCACATCATGAAATCTCAGTGATGTTTGAAGCTCCCTTGCAAGGGAACAGGAGGTCCCCGGGAACATGTTGTTAGTTTCTGAAATGAGTGATAGTCCCTTCCCTGAAGTGCTACCTGCTTTTGTTTGGAGCAGTGTCTCAAATGTTCGTACCAAGAACCTGGGGAGTTTTGGTAAAATGCATATTATGATTCTAGAAGTTCTTTGTGGGGTCTGAGAATCTACTGATGCTATGAGTCCTTGCATCAATTCGGGACACATTCTAATTTTGTGTAGCTCGGTGCTATCTATGCCATTTCTCCCACTGTATTTTGAGCTAATCGAGGGTGGCATCGGTACCATAATGCATCTGTAGATCCTCCTAAGTGCCAAGTATATTGTCTGGTTGTTGGTGTGCAGTAAATATCTGTAGAATTCATGGCAAATTCTTCAGAGTTCTACTTCATCGCAGACCAGGCTTATAGATGGAACTTTCCTTCACCCTGGTTTTTCCTTGACTAGTATCCTGTGTCACTTCCACTAAAACATGGAACCTCAATCCTGGGCCCACTCCATCACTGGAAAGAAGCGCCCTCATACTAAAATGTTAATGATTTGAAGTATAACCTATCTCACGAATATCTGACAGAGAAAAAGGTCATCCAAGATGTCAGGGTTTAACATACATGGTACACTGTGGTCTATGCAATATTTCTTGTGTTCCTCTAGGTAATTAAGGTAATTAATTTAATCATCTCTTGCTGAGTAGCAGCATTCCTAGGTCTGTGTGAACCATGGGAGAAATTTCCCTCTGCAGAAAGTTATTTAGAGCTTTCATAAACTGGAGATATTTAATTATACACATGTCAGAGTTGCTTAGACACCTACAATTCTTCTTCTACCTTTGCTTCTGAATAACCACTCATCTACCTGGTAACTCGGAGTGGGTACCTGTGATTCAGGCTTCACACATTCTGACTGTCCTGGCAGCTCAGGGAGCCTGCCGATTGTAGTTCTTCCTCTGGTCCCGCATAGCATTCCACAATAGGCGCGGTCTCAGAACATGGTAAACTAAAACGAGAAACCAAAACACCCCCAAACATTTCTAATCCTTTCCAGTGGACTTGCTCCCTCTGTTCCATCCATGCTTCCCCTGGGGCCTTGACCCTCCTTTCGCAGCAGTGGCTGTTTTTAGGAATTGGTGAGCCTGGTAGTCAATGACAAGCCCACTTTCCAACCTAAGGCTCTCCATGTCCTTGAATTCAGCCGGTGCTGGGAAGGGCAGGAGAAATCAGCTCATTCTAGACAGGAGGTCACTTGCTTTCATTGTCTTTACCATCTGAACTATGGCTTGCTGGAGAGACCTTTTGGGCCCTATGGGGGGCCTCCTTCATCCAAAGGTCCCTCTGCCCACCGCAGTCCTCCAGCCTCACGTCTTCTTCATGGCTCATGCCTCTGTGACAGTAAGGGGGTAAAGGACTGGGTTCCCATGATGGGATTCCAGGGCCTTCACATGGAAACAGTAGGACATGTTTGAACAGAGGGTCTTCCTAAGCCCTTGACCCCATTCCATGTAGTCAGCTATCCCCTACACCTGTGCCTGAGCTGCCCCCTGATCAGAGGGGGGCCATCTCATTGAATGAATCATTACTTCAGGCTCTGCATTGTCATCACAACCTCCTGTTGGCACAAAAAGCTTCTGAATGTAGCTCTTCCATGGGCTACAGATAGCCTCCCACCTCGCACCACAGATGCGTAGAGCTGCATGTGGGGTGGTCCAGTGGAATGTCATGGATCGAGACAGAGAGGCCTTTAGTGCTCTCTTCCTTAGAGATTCCGTACCCATTACCTCAATCCTCCAGTGTCTGCCTGAGTTTTTATCCTGACCACGTCAGTAATTACTTGCTCTCACACAAAACACCCACATCTTTGTGCATCAACATCATACCTTATTCTCCTCTGTGGGAAACGGTGAAGATGTCACCCGCTCATTTAAAAAAAAAAAAAAAAAACATGTTCAGGGTGTGGCCAAAGTCTCCTATGAAACACTAGGAATTGTAGGTGGAGAGTATTTCCCAGTGTGTTTGGGGAAGGCCATGGGTGGGGGGATTATTAAGAGTCTGGAACAGTAACGATCCTGTAGGCTGCTTCAGAAATTAACTTAATGTGAAAATAGAGGTCATCTGACTTGCTTAAGTGTCAGGACAAGGCGCATAGGGGCCCACATTTGGCTTAATTTCCCTTTGAAGTTAATGGGTGTGGCAGGTGCTTATCTAATCAGGACACTTGGACCAATGTGTTTTGCACATTCAGAACTTTGTAATGAGATGTGGTGTTTATTTATGTTCCATACTTTCCCCCACAGGTGGCCAAAATAACCTTTGCTCAACCCTGTCTAATCATTGCCAGTGTCAACAGTCAAAGCTAGTGACAGAAGATAGGTTTATGGGGCAGTAACCCTGCCCAGTTGGCGGAAAAGATCTACTCCCTGAAAAAAGGTTTAAGCTATCTTGTGAACTTCAGTTTGAATAAGGAAGCTTCAGGGGCTGGGTGATTACAAAGAAATAATCTTTTGGTCAGGTTGGAAGTGAACACGGGAGTGTGGAATAGGTGGGGAAGGTTGCAATGGATGGTTGTTAAATATACATAGAACTGTGAGTCTTGTCTCTTTCAAGGTCAAGCTTAAATCCCTAAGTCTGGTGTCTCTATCCACCAAAACACTCACTGGTCACTCCCTAATTTCATTTCTAATTATCAAACATTTATGAAATACCTGCTAAATTCTGGTTCTGGGTTAGCTTTGGAGAATCAAAGAGAAAAAGATGTGGAGCAGAGCTTTCAGATTTCAGTATATCATGCTGAATCCCTACATCACAGTTTGTGATTTCCAAACCTGGCTATTGGTTGGAATCACCACTGTAGCTTTTAAAATACTGGTGCCTAGCTCTTTCCCCAGATATATCACAATCCAAATCTCTGGGACTGGAGTCCCCAAACTTATATATTTAACAAGTACTTAAGACAATACTTATGGAGGTCAGGTCTGCAAAATCTGCAGATCTAAGCCACTCACCTATACTGTTTGCTTGATACATAGCAATGTCGTAGTTCTTTTATTAATTATTTTATATGTCAAGCTCATACAACCTGATTGAAAATTACTTGAAGAACTATGACTTCTTAGAGACTCCAAACAAATCACAGAATTGTGTGCAAGCCTTGGATAAATCAGTGTTTTTTTTTTTTTTAACCCTTGAGTGCATATTAGAATTTTTGGGGCGCTTTGGGAATGCTGATACCAGGGGGCACCTGGGTGGCTTAGTTGGTTAAGTGTCTGACTCATGATTTTGGCTCAGGTCATGATCTCACTGCCAGGAGATCAAGCCCTATGTTGGGCTCTGAGCTCAGCAGGGAGTCTAATTGGGATTCTCTCCCTCTTTGCCCTGCCCCAAATAAATAAATAAAACTTAAAAAAAGAAAATTGCTTATACCAGGTCCTTATTCCGTGAAAACTAAACGGGAAACTCTAGACACTGAGTCCTAGGCATTGACATCACACACACACACAAAAATCTCCAGTTGATTCTAATGTGAATCCAGAGCTGAGACCCATTGGAATAGACATTTGCTGTTGATGAGAATAAACATGCGGAATTACTATCTTCCTGGAACCAGCATGCATCCTTTGATAATTCCTTACATTTGTGTGGTGATTCTCAGTTTTCAAAAGGCTTTCATCTGTCTACATACAATGTTGTGAACCCCTGGAAGAGACCTTAGAAATGGCTTATGCCAGGGGTCAGCTAACATTTCTGTGAAGGGCTAGATAGTAAATATTTTAGGTTTTGTGAACCTTACATCCCATGTTACTCTGCCTCCATGTCATAGAAAGAAATCAGCCATAGACAATATGTAAATGAGTGGGTGTGGGTGCCTTCCAATAAATGTTATTAACAGAACAGGTTGGAGCTGGATTTGGCTCTCAGGCTGTTATTTACTAACCCCTGGTCTACACCAGCACTCTTAATTTTACAGATGAGGAAACCAAAGTCCAACTGGTGACATGCTTAGACTCCTATCTTAGGGCCAGGGAAAGGCAAAAATGGGCCTGAAGTTTAGATCTTTATACTGAAAAAACCCAAAACAAACCCAAACAAAGACCCATATTGGGTGAAAAATGTTTTTGAAAATTGAAAGCATTGAAAACAAGTTTTTCTCCTGCTTGCCTCCTGTCTTTGCCTGGCCTTATTGTTTTATGGTGGCTGTATCCACATTTATACCTGTACCCAGACCGCAGGCTCCTAGGACTAGAGTCTGAACTTGTCCAGTGTTGTCCACGGGCTGGGGCAAAGTTGTGCCCAGTTCACATGAGTGAACTGAATGTATCTGAGCCGTGAATTTAGAGATCAGTCTCAGGTGTTTACTTCAAGGCAACCTAACCCTGGCCAGATCATTGACTTCCTTAACTATCCTTTGTTGACATCTAGCTTACTAGGCTGTGCTTGTGCTCCTTATAACTTCAGATAATGTTTACATAATGATAGACAACATTTTAGGGTTGTGAGTGGCTAAAGCGAGGTCAGAAGTCTCCTTATTTTGAAAAAGTTGACCTTCAGGTTTTGCCAAAAAAATGAAAGAAATCAATTTGACCACTATTCTTCATGAAATTGTTTTATCTTCACTTTTTCCTCTGTCTGGGCATGTAGGATGGTACGCATTTAATAGGTTACATCCAGAAACCTCCCCTCTCCCCCTTCCTGGGCAGACTCTCCAGTTTGACCTGGGAGGGACTGTTTACAGTTGGGTGAACCTGGGACTCTCCCTTCTTGATTCAAGCTCTTCAAATGGGTAAGAACCTGCAGAACCTGTTCAGCAATTTCAGACTATAAGCAAGCAAACCAAAGGGAAGAGGGATAGGTATTACTTTATGAATGCAATTGAAGTCTTCTCTCCCTAAGTTGTTCACACACCAGGTTGAGTGCAGTCTGAGAAAGTTGCTCATTGACCAGGCAAGTTTGCTGCTTAGCGTGCAAGCATTGCCATCCTGGTTGTGAAGTGCAATGGGCTGTTCTCCTACATCCCTTGCTTTGTCAACACCTGCCTGTCACACACATAATGTCTGAGCATGGAAAAGGTACAAGATGGAACATTATGGTCTTTTGAGGGGAAGAACTTTTAAAGTTGATTTATTCTGGGGGAAAGTGGGTCAAAGTCTTGGGAAATAAATGAAGAGGAAAATTTAGCCAACAAATACAAGATACGGCTCTAATGTCATATGATTTCATATACGTTTTACAGGACCTCATTATTGGATTTAAAATTTTTGTACCACAATTGATAATTTGGGAGGTATACCAGAAGAAGAAGAAGAAGAAGAAGAAGAAAAAGAAGAAGAAGAAGAAGAAGAAGAAGAAGAAGAAAGAAAGGAAGAAAGAAAGAAGACATGGTTCCTGTCCTCTACTAGTTGACAATTATTTAAGGCAAAAGAACAATAAACTTGTATGTCATTGAATTAATAACATACACATTTTTAAAAAGTGATAAAGATCCCAGAGGAATAGAATGACAACTTTCTACCTGGATTCAGAGGAGAGGATAGCTGGGGGAAGGCATTTGATTAAGTTTTGAAGGATTGATTTGGATAGCAGAGTGGAGGGTAAAATGTGAAGCTAGAGGCCAGACCAACAGAGACATGAGGTCTGACTGGGGTAGGCATTTTCCTGGGGCATGGCAATGCCTTGGTTGTAGAGTAAGGTGAAGTGGCTTGTGGAAAACCAAATAATGTCGTGATAAAATCTGTGGGCTTGAATTCAAATCCCAGCTCTGCCACTCTCCATCTATGTCTTGGGGAAAGTAGCTTAATCTCCCTGAACTTCAGGTTCCTCCTCTGTAAAATTAGGTAATACGAGTACCTAGCTCATCAGTTATTTTGAAGATTAAATGAGATAATCCTTGTTAAACTCTCTGCATACTTAGCATACAATGAGCACCCAATAATAATAGCTATTGAATTACAATAGATCTTGAAGGTCAAAGGGAATCATAATTTCCCAGACATGTTAATGCTTATCTTTTTAAGGCATTTGTGTGTGACCTAAAAAAATCTCTTTTCAGACTAGTACTTCTTTCCACTCTTATCCCTAATTTAAGCAAGACTGTCCCCATCATGGAGAGGTGCTCCATAAGATCACCGCAGGATGCGCTCAGGCTAAACATTGGACTGGCCATTATGAATTAGGACTTAGGGGTTCTTTTTCTTTTTTTTTTTAAGTCTAATATTTTAATGAGGATAGTTAAGGGGATTTTAAACTGAAATGGACTCAGAAAAGAATCCATGAGACTTAAAGAACAATCACTGCTTCCCACAGAGAAGTAGATTTAGGAAGACTGCATTCATAATACATAATTATATATATGAACAATTATTAGGCTGAATATGTAGACAAGCTCTTGTCTGCCTCTTGTGAAGATAGTGGGAGAGATATTGAATGCAAGTGATATTTATAAAAATTAAAAACAAAAATTAATTTTAAAAAGACGATTGATTAAATATATGACACAATAGAATTTTCCTAGTCAAAATGATGTTACAAAGATGTATTTACTGGCATGATTATTTTTTAATGCTAAACTGTTTATCAAGTGGCCTTTAAGAGATGATCTTCTCTGAATAATTTCCTTTTCTTAATTTCTTAATAATATAAATTTCCAATTTAAGATAGGATAATAAACTTTCAAAATATTTTTTCTTCCAAGTTTTTATTTAAATTCCATATAGTGTATTATTAATTTCAGGTGTAGGATTTAGTGATTCATTAATTCCATATAACACCTGATGCTCATGACAAGTGTCTCCCTTAATACCTATCACCTATTTAATCTATCCCCTTCCCCATTTCCCCTTCAGCAACCCTCATTGTGTTCTCTATAGTTAAGAGTCTGTTTCCTGGTTTGCCTTGCTCTTTCTCTCTCTCTCTCTCTCTTTTTTGTTCATCTGTTTTTTTGTTTTCTTAAATTCCACATATGAGTGAAATCATATGGTATTTGTTTTTCTCTGACTTGTTTCGCTTAGCATAATATATTCTAGTTCTATCCGCATAATTGCAAAGAGCAAGATTTCATTCTTCCTTTTTTAAAGACTTTATTTATTTATTTGAGAGAGAGAGTGAGAGAGAGAGAGCACAAGAGGTGGGGTGAGTCAGAGAGAGAAACAAACTCTCTGATGAGCCAGGAACCTGATGCAGGACTCAATTCTGGGACTCCAGGATCATGACCTGAGCCCAAGGCAGATGCTTAACTCACTGAGTCACCCAGGCTTCCAAGACTTCATTCTTTTGATGGCTACATAATATTCCACAGTTGATATATATACCACAACTTCTTTATCCGTGCATCAGCTGATGGACATCTGGGCTCTTTTAATAACTTGGCCATTGTTGATAATGCTGCTATAAATATTGGGGTACACATATCCCTTCGAATCAGTATTTTTGTATCCTTTGGGCAAATCCCTAGTAGTGCCATTGCTGGATGGTAGGGTAGCTCTATTTTCAACTTTTTGAGGAATTGCCATACTGTTCTCCAGAGTGACTGTACTAGTTTGCATTCCCACCAACAGTGCACAAGTTCATGCCTTCCTTTCTCCACATTTTTTGCCAACATCTGTTGTTTCCTGTTGTTTCTGTTATTAATTTTAGTGATTCTGAGAGGTGTGAGGTAACATCTCATTGTGGTTTTGATTCACATTTCCCTGATGATGAGTGATGTTGAACATCTTTTCATGTGTCTATCAGCTAGCAGTCTCTATGTCTTCTTTGGAGAAATGTCGGCTCATGTCTTCTGCCCATTTTTTAACTGGATTATTGTTTTTTGGGTGTTGAGTTTTATAAGCTCTTTATATATTTTGGATACTAACCCATCATCAGATATGTTGTTTGCAAATACTTCTCCTATTCTGAAGGTTATCTTGTAGTTTTGTTTGTTTCTTTTGCTGTGCAGAAGCTTTTTAATTTAATGAAAAGAGTTGGGAGTTCTAATCTGAGTGATAGAACTCACATTCTCTCTGCCTTTTATTGAGCTGTCCATCTATAAAATAGCCTTTGGTCCTGAAACAAGGAGAGAATCAATATCTTCCCACCATCATATTTCCACTCCCCAAGAGGTGGAAAATTCAAAGAATAATATATCTTTTTGTACTTTATTGCTTGTGTGCTAAACCTCAACTAAAAGTTTTAAAAGAAAAAAAAATAAATTAGGGTAGGAGTATTCCAAAGAACCCATAAGATGTACCCTAAAGAGAAGGTTTATCGGTGAGGAAACTGAGGAGCCCAGCATGCTCAAGGTCACACAGAGCAGATGTCCTAATGTAAATTGGAGGGTTCCTTGTCCATCATACTGAGCCTACTTGCTGATTTATGGAAGTATTGGCCATTTTATTTTCTCAATAATTAGAACCACAGGACAGTGAGTAACTCTCATTATTAGGTGCAGAAAAAAATTATGACATGTAAAGATTATGCATGGAACATTTGTTAGGGTAAATGCTGTCCTTCATAAATACAGAGACCCCAGGCTGTGTTCCCCTCCCCCAGACTGCCAGTGTGTCTCCATTTCCCCAGGAGCTGTGTTCCCCTCTCCCCGACTGCCAATGTGTCTCCATTTCTGGGAGTGCCGCCCCCCAGCCTACATCTATGGGCTGTGCCTTTGATGGCCTCCTGTCATGGCCATTTGAAGGCCATGAAATGCCATTTAGAAGAGAGGTCCGTGTCTTTTTGTGGTTGAGCCTTAGCCTCTATGGAGCCCAGGCCTTGGAGGAGTCAGCTTTCATGCCATGTACACAGGATGGTTTTGCTCAGCCTGAGCCAGTCCAGAGATGGTTGCCAGGGCCAGTCTGTGCTGACTGCCACTGTGTTTCCCCGGCAGTGCCAATGGGGTCCTTTTCTTCCTATCTGTGCCCCTTCCCCCGGAACAATTCTTCCCTGGGCAGCTTTGTGTGAGCCCAGCATGGGCTGCGAGGTTGCACAGTTGGTGACTTGGGGCCGTATCCACCCCTTCCTCTCTCCTTTGCACCTGAGCTGTTCGAATCCAATTTCCAGGGCAATTACAGTTTGGCTGTACCCTGGGGCATCCATCCTCTTGAGTTTACTCTGTCCCATGCTGGTTGGAGAGCCTCAGAAAGTCCCTTGGGAAGCTTATCAGATGGTCTGGTGTGAATGGCAGGAGCCCATTTCCCATTGTCAAATCGCCATTTTCAAGACCATTTTTATTAATGTGGAGTTTCGCTGTAAAGAAACATTGTAATTCAAACATACTCTTTGTCAAAGAAGTGTGGACTTTTTTCAGGAGGGTTCAAAGGCGCCTCCCTGGGTAAACAGCTCCCTTCCCACTCTCATGTGGCAGCTTCTTTTTTGCTTTGAACCTGGGTGGGTGAGACCAGGCGGTTAGGTCGTCTCCCTTCTCACCCTTTCATCTCCCTTGGTTTCTGATTCTCAGACAGTGGCCAGGTGGTGGTCTCAAGAATGGCCTGAGCCAGGTAAGTTCCTGAAGGTATCTGGACACCCAAAGACCCTGAATGGGCACAACTACCACAAAGTGAGAAATGATGTCTGAGAGACATTGACCAGGCCTGAGGTCTGGGAGAACTTGACACAATAATAACCATTAAAAAGGACGGAGCGTTTACTGTGAGTCAGTAATAGCAGTTTACAAGGGTCACGTTATTTGATGTTCAGAACATTCCAAGATGATTGTTTCTTCTATCATTCCCATTTTATAGATGGGAATATTGTGGCTCTGAAAGCCTAAATGAGTTTCTTGAAAGCACATAGTTACTGAGAGTCAAAATTTAATCTTCAGGGCAGCTGGACCATGGAGCCTGGATCTTTAACCACTGTGTTATAATGATCGAGTTCTGGTGTGTAGAGACACTTGCCAGTTTTAGGAATAAACTGTATCTAGATATAAATAGTGCACAAATATGGGCGTGTGTAGTTCATGGACATATTCCAGTCACACTTCGAAGGGTAAGAGGTTATCCTCATGACTTCGATAGGAAACAGAAAACAGGTTGTAAAGTTTCTTGGGTAATTCTAGGTATTTGGACACCTGTTCGGTTATTCTGAGATTCTGAGGTAGGGGGAAGGGAACATGGGGAGGGTGAGGTCATTATTGCAAAAACCATTTCCTGAGGGTTCGACTTCAGGAAACGCTGGGGCATTAAAAATACCAGTTGTGTGGGAGCAGTGGTAGAAGCATGACTCATGCTCAGCAATTGTGTCTATAGGTCACAAAGGATTTAGGGAACACAGGGGATATTCATATAAGATTGTGTTTGTGGGCGGTTCATGATGACATTTTTAGTAGGTTGAGCAGGACGGTCAAATTTTGAGAAGAGTGACATTTAAAATTTTCCATGCAAATGGTGAAACTTGACTCATCCATTCATACATTGATGCGCAAACATCAGTGGTCCTCCTGCTAAGTGCACGGCCTCAGCGTCGCCTGGGTGCTTGTGATGCCGCAAGAGGCATACGGCGTGGTCCTGGCCCTTCCATGCAGTCTTTACGGGAATCCATGACAGTGAAACAGCCTGTTTTCCCGAATTCTCTTTTCCTTTGCCTCGTGACACTTTGATTAAAAGAGGACTAGTTCTTACAGAAAAACATTTTGTATTATTTTCCTGCATAGATCATTTCCAAAAATCTGGTCTGGTGACTTCCAGGTGTTTAGATCAGGAGGCTGTGATTGTCAGGAGGAAAAAATCAGGAGCTCGGCTGGGTTGAGATACTTTTGGTTGTTATAGAATGAGGTGGGGTAGAGAGAATAGGACTTGTTCACTGACTGCTCATGTTCTTGACTTTTGAGATGTGCCCAGGGGTTTTTTGTTTTGGCTTTGTCTAATAGTTTAAAATGATATATTTTTTAAAGATTTTATTTATTTATTTGACACACAGAGAGAGAAATCACAAGTAGGCAGAGAGGCAGGCAGAGAGAGGGGGAAGCAGGCTCTATGCTGAGCAGAGAGCCCGATGCGGGACTCAATCCCAGGACCCTGAGATCATGACCTCAGCCGAAGGCAGAGGCTTAACCCACTGAGCCACCTAGGCGCCCCTTAAAAGGAAATTTTTATGTAAAATTTGATACATGCTAGAGTAGAATAATATAGCTGTGAAACCACCATACAACCTAAGGACCAAACTAGTATCAGTAACTTGTATCTCCCTGTGCGTCCCTCCCCTGACTCTAACCAGCTCCTCTTGTCTCTTGTCCCAGACAGAGGGAGCCACCACCTCGGAATTTGTATTTACTAGTTAGAGCATGGACATTTCAAATCTGCCCATCTGTATGAAACGGTGTGTGTGAGGGAAACAGAGAAATGGCTTAGTGTCCGGGGCTCACTTTGCTGCTGTTGATAGATCTGTGACCGTGTGTGTTTCCAGACAAGGGCACAACCTCCACACAGAGGCAGTCCCCATGAAGAGACTGCAAAGCATGAGGGTGTGAGTATGGACCCGAAGTTTGCTAGATCTTGCTTCAACTCTCACCTGCACCGTTGGTGTGAAGCTGCAGTGTGACCTCAGGTTAGTAACAACCTCTCTGAGCCTCATTCTGTGGAGATGAAGGGAGTAATCCCTGTATCTCATCGTGGTGGTAAGAATGAAAGGAGTAAGTGCATGGAAACCGCTCAGCACACGGTCAGCACTCCATGACAGGTAGTCAAAGGAAAAACGAACTCTTTGAAATAATGTGCAGTGACCTACTATTACTAAGGAAAGACATAGATTCTAAATTCGGTCATCTGTATTATTTCTTCTTCTGTTTTTTTTTTCCTTTCTCTTCTTATGGTCCTTCTCTCACTTCCCCCCACTGGGTCTTAACATGTATATATTGTTGTCCTTGAAAGCAACGATAGATCAGAAAGGCTTCTATTTCTTCCAGTCAGTTTATAGGTTGCGGATAATCTGACTCAAATATCTTGAGTTTTTGAATCTTGAGTTTAAGGTTTTCAAATTTAATGAGTATAATTTGTATGTGCAGAAACAGGTCCTGTTTTTTCAGCATTTACTATATGACCGGCACTATGCTAAAGGCTTCACATACAGCAAATAACTCATCTAATCATCACAGAAAGCAGATAGGTGTCTTTATTATCCTCATTTTACAAATAAGCCAACTGAGGCTATGGGAGGTTAAATAACTTGGTCAAGTTCACACAATGACTGATAAATTGCTGAGCCGTGGCTCAAATCTAGGCTGTCTGTCTCTGGTGCCCATGTACTTAACACCACCACACTCGACTAAGAACACTAACTAGTATTTTGCAAACTGGAACATTAAGGTGGAGTTGGGTCTTCCCTGAAGAAGCATGTAGATAAATGGAACCGCATAGTTCAGAAATGAGCATGCTGCTTGTAAGGATAGAATAGATGACAAGAAAGATCTCGAAAGAGCAGTGAAGAACTATTCGATACTCATTATTTAGGATACTTTTGGTTTAAAAAAAAAAAAACAAAAACCAATTTCGTACCCCAATTTCATAGCTCCCTGATCAAAATACATTTTAAACGGCTAACGTGATAGAGAATAGAAAACTTAGCAGAAAATAAAAGTTATTGCCTGTCAGATATCTGGAGAAGCCATTATTTTTTCTTTTTTTCCTTTGATGTTACAGAAGAAATCACAAAGGAAAAGACTGACGGATTTGGCTACATAAAGAATTGTCAACACATGTACAACAATGCAAACAAAATAACTTAGGTCAGCAGATGGGAAAGGATCACATCAAACGTGACACACAGAGGCTATCATCTGTGGTGAACACTCTCAAAGGAGAAGTGAAAGCAGTAGACCGGTTCTTCTCCACGTGGGGGCCGTAGGAGCAGAGGAAGACTCGCTTCCAGGCAGGAGGGGGGCTAGTGTGGGGGGACCCGCCCGGGATCTCCTCATCGCAGAACCCATGCACAGGGAGAAGGGGACTGACCTGATGCTCGCCTCGATCTGGCAAGGCTCTGGGGATTGACAAATTGGAATGGCCCAAGGGGAGGGCAGGATGTGGTCACCCAGGCAATCTGTCTTCTACCAGGCTCCTTTCATCAGAAGGGAGAAAAGAAGAAGGAAAAACAGAGGAAAGTGCTCTGGATGTACAAAATATTGGGAGAACAGTCCTAGAAAATAAGCTCAGTAACAAGGACAGAAATGGCTTCCTTAGGCAAAGAAGATGGGGACAGTGTCTCCCAAAGACCCACTGGAAAGTGGAGAGTCTACAAGCAGGATCCCATGGCAGGTGGATTTTTCTTAGCTGTGAGTACATTTTTTATGGGGTGGTGACAGGGCAGTGATTTCTAAAGACAATCATCCCAGGACTCAGGAAGCCACATGGGAAGTTGGAGGGAAATCGAAGCTGCAGGCCTTCTTATGAGACTTCACATTACAAACTCATGTAATACGTGGAAAAAATGACACACACCAGCAGAGCATGCAACTGTAATGATGGGCAGCCAAGAAACATGGAATGGTGATGGCCTTCACGTGGAACCAAGAACGTGAAGCTGAAGAGACTCCGGACCCCTTCCATGGAATCTCAGCTCCCTGCAGAGAATTTTGGGGTTTGATCACACAGCAGATACTCAATTAAAATATATTAAATATAAATCACAACGTCTTAACTGTCCCACTTGTGACAAAAGCTGGATCACTCAAACAGTGCTGATGGTGGGCTAAATTAGCTTACTATTTGGGGAAAACAAGAATGCAGTGTATCATTACACCAATGCAACTATTCAAGTCCTTGGAACCCATTAGCGCACCTTGGAAATTTATTCTGGGAAAATAATTGAACATCAAAACAAAGCTGTATGAAGAAACTTCCATAATACTAGAAAAAAGTGAAAAAAGAAACAGAAAAAGCTTAATAAGCTGCATGTGAGGATTCTCCCATGCCCACCAGTGTGACTGCTACTGTAGCTGGTACGAGGGGTGTTTTCTGCTAATGCACCCCAAAATCCCACCATGTCGGCACCCACTGCAGGATCACCTCTCCCACACTGGTCCCCATAGTGTACAACCTCGCCGTCTCAACTGGGTCAGAAAAGCTTAAGTAGGAAAGATGTTATGGTCACGTTTTTCCCCCTATGCCATGCTCCAAAACACGGAACTCCTCCCTGCACTGTTGGACCAAAAGTATGAGTCTGACTCTCACTTGTTTAAGTGAGATTTTCTTGGGAGTGCTGGAAGTTCCTCATGGAAATCAACCCCCAGTGGCTGTGATGCTCTGCATGCCCCAGCATGTCTGAGTCCTATGCAGGCAAGAATGATGTAGGTGCAAATTAGGACCACTGATATGAAAATAATTTTTTTGTTAAGTAGTGAGATGAGATATGTGCTTTTACTTGAACAATGTTCTTTTGTTGTGTACTCACATTTTAATGTAAAATATAGAAAAATGAAAAATCACTGGTATCTGTTAATTTCCTGGCAGTTCTCGGGTTACTATTTTGTATGCTGTTCTTGCAATTTTTAGTTTAATTTAAAAAATTACTAATATAGGGAAGGTTTGAGACTATCCAAAGGTTTAGAGAGAAAAAGTTGATAATCTTCCCTATTGCATCTAATCCGTTTTTGACTCCTCTGAAAAACAAACATTAATAGTTTAATGTATGCTCATCCTCACATTTCTTTTTCTGTATGCTTGGACAGATAAGCCTAAATGCATGTCCTCATATATGCAGAAACTGTGTGCTGATGGAATCAACCTATACACATAAATTTGACACTTGCTATTTTTCACTTATTAATTCATCAGGACATCTCTGCTCGTCTGCTAATATAGATCTTATGAATTACATTTGTAGTAGCATAATATTCTGTACTATAAATGATTCACAGTTAATTCAACTATTTCTATATATTTGAACAATCAACCCATTTTAGCAATTACTTAAAAATGCTACAATAAATATTCTTACATATACATATTTTGAATAAATATACAGTTACAAACACATGTATATTTATACATATACACATAAAATTTTGGTGCTTTTGTTTCTTTTGAGTATGAAATTGATATTGTTCCATCATACATTTTACATTTTAATATATGTTGCTATGTTTCCCAAAATGAGATAGTAATTTACAACTCCATCAGCCACATACTGAGCGGGCACATTCATTTCCTTACTGCTTTGCTGAAATTGAACATATCTTCAT
This sequence comes from Lontra canadensis, assembly GCF_010015895.1. NCBI lineage: Eukaryota > Metazoa > Chordata > Mammalia > Carnivora > Mustelidae > Lontra > Lontra canadensis. The sequence continues at coordinate 7,550,102 of NW_022631046.1, read as the reverse complement.
TTTTGCCACTCTGATGGATGAAAAATGGAATCCCACCATTACTTTAATTGGCATTTCTCCAACTACTTGTTAGGTTGTGTATATTTTCATTAGTTTACTGTCTTTTGAAATTCTCTTTCTGGTATACATGTTTGTTTATATGTTTGTTCAATTTTTCTTTGGGGCATTAGTTCTCTGCTTGTGATTTTGTAGGATTTTTTATCATATGTGTCACAGTCTGTGGTATAGGGAAGGAAAAATTGTTACACTCTACCCATCTTAGGTTCATTGCCTGAGGCCCTATAAATTAAACTGACAAAAGATAGGTTAATAAGAGGGAGAAAAATGATATTTACAAACATGTGTATTGCCCATACACATGGGAGTACACAGTGATGAGTAACTCCAAGAAGTGGTAAGAACTTGGGCTTACATAGCGCCTTAACAAAATAACAACAAATTCTTGCAAAAGTGAGGAGACAAAGGAAAAGGACTTGGGTGAGGGGGATGGGATTGCTGTAAGATAAATACATGGTATAGCTAATGGATGATACTGGCCAGTCAGTAATGTTTGTTATCTAGATTTCTCTGCTTTTGTCTCTGGGCTAAGAAGGTTCTGGAGTGTTTCCAACAATTACTTCTGTCCTTCCTGGCATGGGGCAGTTTTAAAATTTATGTCTTGCTTTTATGCAAACAGAGGGAGGACAGAGAGGTTTTCTTTTATCTGCCTTATCTCAATTGCCTTCAGCTCCAAATAATATTTATGCCAAAGTTGCATATTTTGGTGTAGCATATTGTGCTACCCTTCAGTTACCTTTTAACTTTGCTCAATGGTGTCATCTGTCAAAAAAAAAAAAAAATTCATGGGCTTAAGTACAGCTGTCATTTCCTTTACTATTTGTGAGCTTTCTAATTTGCTTTTAGGAAGACCTTCCTTCCCCAGGTTATTTAAATTGTTGTCTAGACTTTCTTTTTTTCTTTTGTTTTGTTTTGTTTTGTTTTCCTGTTTACTTCTAAAATGTTTTCTGGGAATCCAGCTTCAATTTTCTTCTTAAATTTCTACACTGTTCTTGGACGATCTCATTTACTCCCACAGCATTAACTCCTGATGATACACTTATGTCTTCTAAATCCGTGTTTTTTATCTAATTCTATAACTCTTAGTGTATCTCCAGAGCAAGTCTCATCTATTCTCCAGCCTACTGAGCATCTTGCAGGCACCAAACTGAACGCATGATTGTCTTCCCTATCCTCTCTTGACTTTATGTTCCTGCCTCTCTAACCATGGATGGCACCCACTATCAGCAAGTAGCCCAAATTAAGAAACCAAGAAGGGAAGCTCCTGTCCTCTTTTTCACATATACTCAAATGTTCAATAAACCTCGGGTGCCTAGGTGGCTCGGTTGAGCGTCCAATTCAATTTTGGCTCAGATAATGATCTCAGGGCTGTGAGATTGAGCCCTGTGTCAGGCTCTGCACTCAGTGGGGGAATCTCCTTCTGTCCTTCTACACCTCTCTCTCCCTCTGCTACTCTCCCTGCTCGCTCTCTCTCTGTTTAATAAATAAATAAATAAATAAATAAAATTATTTTTAAATAATTAATAATTTTAATAATTATATTTATTATATAATAAATAAATTTAATAATTATAAATAATAATAAATAAATTTAATAATTATTAAATTAATAAATAAACCTTAAAAATAGTTCAGCAAACCTTTATCTCCTATTTTGTCTTTCCAGTTAATTTCTTTTGAATCTGTCTACTTCTCTTATTTCAACTACCTGAGCTACTGCAACAGCCTCCCAACTGCTTTCCTTAACAAATATTTTCCTCATCTGATTTAACATTGAAAAGGTCTTTAGAATTATTCTGAAATGCAAATCAGCTTAGATCTATATGTAAAATCCTGCACCACTTTCTCCTTTTAATCAAGGTCTAAATTTTTAGGCATGGCCTATAAAGCCACTCGTGACAACAAACTCTTTGAGAGTAAGTCCTCATCTGTCTCTTTGGGTATAGTAAAGTGCTTACTACATATTAATGGGATTAATGAATATATGAAAGAACACATTGCTGGAAAAAAGCTATCACATCCATGTTCCCTTAGTGTCAAAAGCTAGAAGTAATTTTATATACCTTCTTTGTAGTGATTTGAATAGTTTTCTATAAAATCATAAGTAAGAATGAATGTTATAATGGATGTAATAAAAAAGGAGGCTCAGATGGAGGGATTAAAATAAAACATTTTTTGAACAAATGCTTAGATGTGAAATTACTATGGTGATTTTATGTCTTGAAGGCTTTGATGCATCTTTCCAAATTGCTTTTGTGAGATATTGTTCATGTTTGAAACACCTCTAGCTGCAAGTTAAAATCTTTGAGCCTGAAGTATCATGATGTTTGCAACTAGCTTTCCAATAGTTCAGCAAGGGTGCCTGGGTGGCTCAGTCCCTAAGTGTCTGCCTTCTGTTCAGGTCACTATCCCAGAGTCCTGGGATCAAGCTTCATGTCAGGCTTTCTGCTCAGTGGGAAGTCTGCTTCTCCCTCTCCCAACCCCCTTTTTCCATTCCCTCTCTGGCTGTGTCTCTCTCTGTCAAACAAATAAATAAAATCTTAAAAAAAAAACAAACAAATAATTATTCAGCAAGAAATTATACATATTATGCCTGTGTACGTACATATATATATATATGCATATATATATATACACACACACACATAAACACACAGATACACATATGCATATATGGAGAAAGAAAAAGAAAATCAATGTGGCAAATAATAATAATGACTGAATATAGTTGAGCATCTATAGTATAGATGCTCATTGTATTATACATTAAAATTTTCTGGACTTTTGAAAATTATCAAAAGAAAATATTAGGAAAAAGAACCCCAGAAGCAGTGTTTGAAAACATGCATTTCAAAACTATTTCAAAAGCCATAACATTATAATAATTTAAAAAAATTTTCTGATTCAATAGAAGTCATAATTGATTCTATTTTTTTACTACTTTAGCTATGAAGAGAATTATTTTTCATATGTTTATAAGAAATTTTATTTCTCCTTTCTTGAGTGGTCTTTGTCCATATTTCTATGGGTCGTTTATTCCTTATGAGCATTTTATATGTAAGTGTATATTGATGCTTTGAAATATATAAACATAACAATGAAACATGTCATTATATAAAAATTTCATATATTAAAGAAAGTACCACAAACCAACGGAAAAGGAATGAACTGGAAAAGTTGGCGAACTCTCACACACACACATATGAGGTTTTCACCATATCTCACCCTAGGATATATAAGAAAATCAATGCTGTATGAGTAAACAGTTGATTGAAAGAAGGTGTGAAATCTTAAAACAGTAAAACAAATATATATAATTATTGATTGATCTTGGAAAACAACTTTTCATGAAAACAAAGGAAAAAATGGCAATATATTCAATTACATACAAACCTAAAAAAAATACATAAACACAAGAGTCGAAATCCTAAACGTAAATTCCTGAAATCAATAAAAACAATAATGTCACAATAGAGAAAAACATTAAAAAAACAAACCAGGTGGAAGAAAATTCAAGTCATGAAAGAAGAAATACAAATGTCATAAAAGCATGTGAGCAGATATTTCAAAACAGAGAATGCAACACGTTGGTTCAGTTGGCTCAATGCAGTCGGTATGAGTGAGATTCAACCTTGGCTGATGACGTCCAGAAAACTGCCAACAATGGTTTCAGAAATGCTAATATAATACTTAACTCTCTTTTAGCAAGAGCACAGCAGGCAAAAAAAAGGCAGATCCTCCAGTCATACTTGGCATTGGTCAGGTCCTTATTAGAGTAATGCAATCAATGTGGGGTTCCACCCTTTAAAATGCATGTGGAGAAACTAAGAGGCACTACCAAAATGATTACAGAGAAAATCAAACCGACTGGGGAAGATTAAGGGGATTGTATTTATTTAGTCTAGAGAGGAAAAAGCTAAATAGTGAATAGTTATTTTCAATTATATAAGTATTTGAAAAAAATGATTATCCTACGGGAAACTAGGTTATTCTATCTATATGATGGACAATAAACTAAGAGGAATATGCTTAAATTGCATCAAGAGACTTTAATTAACATCAAGCCTTGCAAAACTTCAGGGCAGACTAACAAAGAAACAAAGGAACCTCTGTCTTTGTATAACTTTCTAAGCAATTTAGACAACCACTTATCTTGTGGCTTAGTTATAGAATGGCAGGTGGCTGGGTCCTTGATTAGAATTATAGGTTTATAGAATCTTAGAACTGAAAAATAGCCTCAGTAGATTAAAGTTTCTCATTTACATGTTTTGTAGATTTCTGTTGCCACCCACTCACCAATAGCATATATAAAGAAAAGTATAGGATATGAAGCCTTGAAGGTTAGAGTTTTATCATGGTTGAGTGACTGGAACCTTTTAAAGCATCTGCTCAAGTAATGTGAGCAGATCTTAGTTATCTAGTATGAGAAAACAAACTGTAAATTAGGGCTGGGTAGGACTTTCATACTTAAGGGTTTTGTTTTTTTTTTGTTTTTGTTTTTTTTTTTTACGTTTACAGATAAAAACTAGTCTTTCATTCAAGAGAAATGCACATAATTACATGCATCCATCCATGGTCCCCAGGCCCCCACATGTAGCAGCCAAGGTGGAGGTAGTAGGTAGTGTGATATAGTGGTTAAAAGTACAGCAGTTAGACTTATTATATTTATATCTATGTTGAAATAATCCCATTTTCACTTACCAGCCTTACAATCTTAAGAATGTTAGTTAACTTCTCCACTTCTGTTTCTTCATTTCTAAAATGGGAATAACATATTCTTCATGCAGTTTTTTTGATGAACATTAATTAACAAAAGGACATGAAAAAAATTTAAGTAAATAGTTTGCTGTAAAGCAGAAGCTATAGAACAGTGTTTTTCCAAATTCAAGTTGTGATCCACTGTAAGAATTTGGTAGTAAGATCGATTCATTGGGTAATGATTGATGTTAAAAAATTGAAAAGAGTAAAAAATATTAATTGTGCTTAGTAATCCTAAGCATTGCTTTGAATAATTTTTTCTTTGTTGTATGTATGATTGTGTGTATGAGAGTGTTGTGGGGAACTTGTGTACTTACTAGTAGTGATAGATACATAGTATTTCTTATTGCAGATCACGGTCAAACGATTATAGTCATATGGTTTTATTGTTTTTAATTTTATCCCTTTGTTTTATTTTTCTAGTGCTTTCTGTAGGACCTCAGCATACACCCTCCACCTTACCACTGTCTAGTTTGAAATAACATGACACCATTTCATATACAAAGCAACAATGTATATGTTGCCTACATACAATATACCTACAACAATACACCTCTTACATCAATATACCTCATTTACCCTTTCTAATCTTGATTGCCATGATCCTCATGTATTTTTACTTCTATGTATGTTACAAATCCTAGAACATTCTGTCATCATTTTTGCTTTAATGGTCACCGTTCTACCAAATAAATTGGAAAAAAAGGAAAAAACCATTTTCATATTTACTATGTTTGCTGAACTTCAGTGTTTCCTGTATCCTCCACTAAATGTCATCCCTCAACCTAAAGAATCTCCTTTGACATTTTGACATCCTCTGTCCTGTGAATCTGCTGACAATAACCTCTCTCATTTTGACAGTCTGAAAACATCTCTATCTCCTCTCACAATTAAAGAGCCTTGTTGCTGGTTATAAAACTCTGGATCAACAATCCTGTTTCTCAACACCTCAAAGATACTGTTCCATTACCATCTGGCCTACTGGGCTTTGAGGAAAAGTCAGCAATTATCTCCATCATGTTTCTCTATGCAATGTCTTCTCTTTACTTGTTGCGTAGAAGAATTTCTCTTTAGCCTTGGTTTTCAGCAATTTGACCACGATGTAACTGAGTATTGTTTGGTTTGTGTTCTTTCTGGTTGAGACTTATTGAGTTTCTAGGATCCTGGAGTGGATATTTCAAATCAAATTTGAAATCACTCAGCCATTAGCTTTTCAAACATTTTCTCTCTTCTCTCCCTCTGAGACTTCAATTGCATGTCCAGTAGACCATTTGACTTGATCCTTTAGTTACTCTCTGTTCTATTTTCCTCTCAATCTTTTTCTCTCTGAGACTCAGGCTGGAAAATCTCTATTGATTTGTATTTAATTTTACTAATGCTTTCTTCTGAAGTGTACAATCCTCTTGTGTTAGTTTGGATCCATTAAGAAGGGATTAGACTTCCCAAGATATATTGGGGAAGTATCTGTGAATGATAAAAGATGAGGGAGTAGGAGTAGGGAGAGAGAAGTTTCAAACCACGATTAAAGTTTGATGTCTGTGAAGGAGAGAAGGGAAAAGAAGAAGAAGTATACAGGAAATTTGGGCTTTTGCTATCCCTGTTATGCCACTGGCTGGGAACAGTCTATAAGAAGCATGGATTTGGTGTAAATGCCATGATAGATCCAGAGAAACAGTAGCCAGGTTATTAGTCAATTTTGCTCCCCATAGCAGGAAATCTGGACAGTACACATTTATGATTACTCTATTGCTGTTAAGCCCATTTTTTGAAAAGAATTTTAGGTATTGTGTTTTTAGTTCTATAGTTTTTTTCATTTGGTTCTTTTTTAGTGTTTCTATTTCTATCCCAGAAAATCCCATCTCTTCATCCATTACGTCTATCTTTTCCTATAAATTCTTTTGTATATTTGTAATAGTTATTTTCAAATCCTGTTCTGCTAATTCTAACAGTTTGGTCATCTGCTGGATCAATTCTTTAGACTGTATTTTCTCTTCAATATGGTCACATTTTCCTGTTTCTTTGCAAGTCTCATAATTTTTAAAATTGTTTCTAGATATTGTGTATAAAAGAAGAGTGTAGACAGAAGTACATTATTTTTTGTTTGTTCATTATGCAGACCGTGTAAGTTCCTTCTTCTGACTTTTTGATTAGGATGGGGAACTAATAATTCAGCTCTCTCCTAGAGGGGTGTTGAGCAGAAGCTAGATTGCAGTTTTTGATGGATTGCATTAGCTGTGATAAACCACATTCCCAACTTCCTACACAGACTTTTTGACCTTATCACTATTTGAAATGGAGGAGGTTAGGCTGTAGTTTTCCTTTTGAATCAAAATCTGGAGGATCCCTGGAATTTGAGCATCATGAGAATGTGAGAGACTATGTCATTAGGTTCTCTTATTCAGCCTCTCCTCCACTGTCTCTCCTTCTCACTGTAATTTGGAAGTTGGGACAAGCAGAGCACTGTCAGGCTGAGTGATTTATTTTTTATCTAGGGCTCCATCAGATTCGAGTCCTCCCTTCTGGGCTTCATTGTTGAGTAAACTCTGGTTGTGTGTCAGCCTCTTTGAAAATCCTTTACAAAATCCTTTAGAGCAAGAGTCAGTAAAACTTTTCTGTAAAGAACCAGAAAATAATTTAAGTTCTATGGACCAGTCTCTGTCATTAATACTCAACTCAGCCAGAATAGCACGAAAGCAAACAGGTTGCAAGGCCTTCTTGGTCATTCTTGCTCTCTTGTGTCATTACACAAATAGGATGTAAACAGATGAGTGTGGCTGTGTTCCCACAAAATTTAATTTACCAAAACAGATTGTAGTTTCCTGACACGTCTTCTAAATAATTATCAGACCTAAAGAATTGTGTTTATCAAATTGTAAGGTGGTTAATTGCTCATTTGGGTTACTCTGAACATAGTTACTGTGCAATGTACTCTTTTCCTAACACATATGTTGGACATGCAATAATTCTTTGCAGACTAAATGAAAGAAAGGAGGAAAGTATGAGATACTGTGGACATGGAAAGAGAAGTAAATGAGAAAACAGTATTTGACAAATAATGCTATCCTCTATAACATATCCTCTCCCCTTCCCTGCCCTCACCACCAAACCTGTCTTGACACAATAAAAATTTATTTCTTGCTTACACCATAGTTCAATGTGGGATGGCTCCACATGGTTGTTCAGGGACCCCCCAGTCCTTCCATCTAATGTTTCCATCAGCCAACCCTAAGGACTCAGAGTCTTCTCCATTCAGCCAGGAAAGAAAGCCAGAATCATGAGTGGAAGATTCTAATATCTCAGGACTGCAAATGGCACCCATCACTCTTGTCTGTGTTCTGTTGTCAAGATCTCAGTCACAGGCACTACCCTAGGGTGACACAATGGAAGATGAAAAATGTATTCTAGCTCTGTGCCTCAAAGGAAAAGGGGATTATTGCTATTGGTGAGTGTTAGCAGTCTAGTTTGGCTGGCATTAAAACAAGGCAATGAGGGGATAGAGCAGTTTAGATGAGAAAGCAATCAAGATGACACTTCCCAGAGGGAGGAAACAGTTAATTTTCTCAATAGAAGCTTGCAGTGATTGTAAGTGCTATCATTTGCAAATACATAAACTATTGTAGATAAATATAATTGTGTGCCAATGTAGGAAAAACCTTCACAAAACTATGATTGGCCACACTCCAAGATACACTAACACACAGTAGCAGATGTACGGGAATGAACCTGTCCTTGGTCTGGGTGAGGTTATAGACATTAGATTTGGTTGTTTCAAAGCCCAGGGTACAATTATCAATCTCTGAAAACAATTTTATCCTAATTTAATCTTAATTACATTGAGTCTCTTTCTCAGTAGCTGCAATTATGTCTTTCCAAATAATCCCACTGGACATTTCTCAGAGTTACAGAGAAAGCTTCCTTATCAGGGTTGGTGGGAAATAGTGGTAGGAGTGAGAAGGCAGAGATCTTCATATAAGAAAGCACTTTATAAAGTATGGCATGAAAGAAAGGCATTGATAATGTAATGGTGTGTGGTCATTATGATATTATTATCATTATCACTTTAGTTTACTTATTGCAGTTGAATTGCTTCTGGAGTTGAAATACCAGTAATAGCACATGCCGAAGAGAGATTAACCAATGAGACATTTTTTAAAATAAGGATTACAGAGAAGCTGCTTCCTGGTGATGAAAAAAAAGAAAGAAAGAAAGAAAAAAGATTGTGGGTCCCTTCCAAAACTGCATTTCCTTTAAAAATCTGGTTTCAAAGTGGGCTTTCCGGGGCAGTAGATAATCTGGAGATGCTACAATTTAGCATTCATTCCTAAGCCTGAATTCCTATCATCTCTATAGTGGTTCACAGCACAAATGAAAAATATCTGGAATTAAATTCATGCTCTTGAGCTGAGATAGCTTGAAGAAAGCCACCAAGGAGGTTGGAAGAAAACACTGGTCTCTCATTTACAAAAAGATGAGGCATCTCCGTGGAAGCCGCAGTTCCTTAAATAGGCCCTCCATTTTATCCCTGACAGCTCCGGAAGTACCCAGGACTGCTCTCCCTCAGGGTCTCCAGGAAGGTTGTCAGCATTTCAGCGTCACTGTCATGACTGTTGTTCCCTTGGCAGAATATACAAGCCTTCTTACCGCCATAGAGTGTGAATATACTTGGCTCAGTAACTATGTTTGGAAGTTGGGTAGAAGAGGTTGTCATGACTGGCTTCTGTTCCATCTTTTTTTTCTGGTAGGATGTGAGTTATCTTGGTTGACAATAAGAATGACTAGAATGCAGATGTAGTAGGGGTGAGTGAAGGCTATACATTTGTTTTCACGTTTGCCAAATTTTCTCTTTATATATCAAGGAATTTGCATGTGCATAGTAGAATGTAAAATTCACCATTACAAAAAATTAAAATGACTTATGTATATATACTATAAACTAATAATCATGCTAGTCAAAACAGCAGTGTTAAATAGCTAGTAGACATTTTATTTCACTTTAGAAAGTAGAAATTCACGGGAAGAATTCTAAGGGATATGTGTGCTACATTCCTGGGCTCTTAGAAACCCAGTATGCTCTCAATAGGTGATAGTCACTAGTAATAATTTTAGTTAACATTCATTGAATGCTCCTCATGTTCTAGTAACTCTATAATGTAAGGAGTATGATTCCCATTTTATAGATGAGGAAACAAAGGCCTAGGGAATTTATGGATGTTGTCTAGGTCCATAAAGTAAGCTTAGAGCCAGAATTCAATCCCAGCTAGCCTGACTCCGGATCTTCACCTGATAACCTTTCTTACTTTCTATTGCCAACAATTTGGCATACGAGTTCGTTTTCCTGTGCCTCTTTTTTTTTTCTCCTCATTTTTCAGGGTGTCGTTCTAAGAGAAAGAGGAAATCATCCTTTCTCATATGATGCCCACAGGTTTTCTCTCCTAGCAGCAGCCCTAGCTCCAGGTGGAAAAGACAACCCACTCACGGAGGAGGTTCTAACCTCTGCAGCCCACACTGAGGTTATTTGAGAGAAGTAAGGAGGCTCTCGGCTAATGGGAAATTGGAAATGAAGGGTCTTCTGCTCTCTTCCAAGTGCCCCAAATGGCTCCAGGCCAGATTAGCTGGAATGGTTGTCTTGGGGCAGGTTGAAAAACTTTTTTACTAAGAACAATTAGACACAAATAACATCCCCCACGCCACTATCCCCAGATAGACACATTCACATTCATGTGCCGATGCATGCATGCGCACACACATACATGGTACATGTTTGAAATGTTATATTTCAAGCATTAATAAATTGAGATTTGTTGGCATTTTGGCTTCATTGAGCAGCTGAAAATAATTATCGCTCAAATGTTCCTGCCCTTTTTGCTAAGGAAGAAAAAGTAATGGTCTAAGATGTGTAGCAGGAACACTTTCAGCTTTGGCTTCAAATCAACTTTAGAAAAGTTTTAGAGAGATACCCATGAAAGTGTAAACTACAGGATGTTGGTTATTCAAGTCAAAAAGACCAGTGTTCAAGAAGTGTGCCAGAATGTGTTCTTATCGATGAAATCAGGCTCTTCCTGTAGTAGAGATCGGAAGGTTGTGAGTTTATTCTAATGTTCTTGCCATAGCTAATCCAATTTTCTTTAAATGTCTTAAAGAACCTGATTAATATTCTTTCCAAGTGATATTGATTGGTAGCAGGCCATTGCCCTTGGGAAACAAATTTTATTTTTTAATAGAGGGAAATAAGCAGGAGTTGAGTCCGAAGAAAGTGTGGGGGATAAAAAAAAGTGATAAGGCTTTGGTGAAAGATAGGGGGTGGCTACAATAGTAAGATTAAATTTAATTGTGTAAAGTCATTTCTAAGACGGCAACTTCCAGAAAAAAACTAATACTACAACAACAAAAATTGCACAGATGTTTGCCGGCATTGAGTCTGTAGTGTCTTGATCTAAGTGACAGGTGTCTACTTGATCTGAGAGCAGCCTTGTGTATGTTTGAATTCACTTGAGGGTGTTTGCAAGACTCAGTTTCGTATTTTATGGCCACATGAAACATATATATGTATGTATTTGAGTAATGAGTCCCATATAATACAGATTTAATACTAGAAACATTAATGTTGCAGACAGTAATGTTAATGACAAGAAGAAAAGTGAAATTAAGTCAGCATTTCTGGTTTAGAGATAATTTTACTGTAAAGCTATGTCTTTCTCTTTTGTACCTTACATATAATTCTTCACCTTTAAGGAATATTCAGAATGGGTAAGAGTAAAGCAAGGTTACTCTGAGCAGAAAACTTATGGACTTCCCTTTGTAGCTTGATATATGACTGGCAGGTCTTTTATTTTTTTATAGTACAGGGGAAAAATGAACATGCTTGAAACTTCTTTAGTAGGACTTCATATTTATTATTGTTACTAGATTTAAAAATTTCAAAGGGATATTCTATAGTTCTGAATCTTAATCAAAAACATCACATTTCATGCTTGTTCCTCTTAGGTTTGGTTTTGGGAACCGATGTTGTTTCCCTAGTGACATGGCAGAGAAGAAAGCCCTGGGCTAGGAGTTTACAGATTTGGGCAAAGTCCTTTTCTATGTTAGTTATTACTAGATTTGTGATTGTGTTGGACAAGATAGCCTGTCTGTCTTGGTCTTTGTAATCACATTGTTAAAATGAATAGAATGAACAAGATGTCTACAAGTTCCATTTCAAGTTCTCACCTTCATGACTTGGTTTTTCTAAAGTCACAAACTGGGTATTTTGTGGTTTTGATAGCACAGATAGCCTAAGACACTGATTTACTTGGCATCTGGCATTAAAGAAAAGAGCCAGCTCAGCAAATCCATTTTGTCTTCCCTCAAAGTTTGAGCTGGGGTAGGGAATGACCTACCCAAGCACTAACACAATCATCATTGCCATGGTGAGGCAACATAACAACTAGCTTTCCTGTTTCTTGGTTGACATACCCAGAAATTACTGTCATTACATGCTTCATGTATTGCTTAATTGATGGACTGTAGTATTTTTGGAGTGGTGAATTTTGCAATACTCCCCTTCTTTTGATGGTTTTAAACCATGGAGTCATTATGGAAAATCAGCTCTTTTTTGTATGTATACATAATTAACATTGAATTCTCATGCAGATCAGATTATAACTATTCTACATTGAACTAGAGCAATTCAGAACAAAGAGCAGTTCATCATATTCATGGTCATGAAATTGTAAACCATTTACATTTTTTGTTAGGTTACAAAAATATTGTATATGAAACCCTTTCTGAAATCTCCCAGTTCCTAACTTGGCATCCAGAGCTCTTCTCACTCTATCACAAAGTTCCAAAAATAAAACAAAATATTTGCTGAGAGTAACTCTATACAACTCCTTAGATTACCAGAAAACCTTTGCAAATTCAGATACCATAGCACCAAAATTGAACCACTCCTACTCCTGGTTTAAAATGTGTTTCAGGAACTGAACACTGAAGTGTCTAAATTGCATATCAATGCTCAGCTTCCAGAAAGTGATTTGAGTGATTTAATGGTAAGTTTAGCTTTGCACACCTTCTACTGAATATTTTAAAAGCTCAGCACATTTAGAGGAATGGCAATATTTCTTGACAATAGGGATTTGTAAGTGGCAGTATGCAACGCCATTGAAATTCAGGAATATTGGGGGGTGTGTGTGTGTGTGTGTGTGTGTTTAGGGGAACTGACCTTGGGAGAGAAAGCTCATGGCATAAAGATTACCTTCGATAAGATAATCCACACTTTATAAGTACTAGTTTTACATGAAGACAGATTTATGATCCTAGGAGGTACTCAAGAAAAGCTTGAACTGAAGTTGTTCATGGGGGACATGGGAATACACTTTGGCATACTTAAAAGAAGTGTCAAAATCTCTCAAATATCAAGTAGTTTTTGGAAGGTTTATCAAACTTTAGAGGCTTAGGGTTAAGCAAGTTCTTTTAATATTTTAGAGTTATGGACTAAACTCTTAGAAATAAGAGTACAATTATTTTATCTTTTGCTTTCAATAAAGAATGTCTCTATATATCTATTTATATTTATTATCCTTGCATCTTCCAGCAATGGTCATGAGTAGATTTGTGGTAAAGACAAGGGAGAAAGAGAAGGAAAATGGAACAGGAATGGGAGGAAGAGGAAGAGGAAGGAACATTAAGCAAGAACTTGGCCAATTTGTACAAACTCTTTTTGTCTTGAATGAGTTTCTTTTATACTTCTCTATGCAATGTTATTATTAAAAATATTACAATGAGCTCTGACTATTCTTGTTTCAGTATAGATCAGCAGATAAATCTCTCCCCACCACCCCATTGATTTTCCTAACCAGGAAAGGAAATTCCTGTTGTCTAGTTGATAGCAATCTCTTGTTGCAAATTTTCCTCTGTATCTCAAATGGGATCCTCTTGGCACTTCTGGCAGAGCTACAAGGCAAGCTGGTTTCCATATCTTTGAAGCCCATGAACACAAAAGTTAGTCCACTGGTTTTACTGGTTGAGAATTCCACTCTCCCATAATGGCATTTGTGCCTTCCTGAAGTTTTGCACCTGGATAACACTGATGGATGACTCACCCAAATGGGAATGGCCATTTTTTCATGAGCCATATAGCTCTACATTTGAGCCAAATGATATATAATTTTTGTGAAGGCAAGTGTATCTGTCCTCTTTTCCTGGGTTATGCCACAAAAATAAATGACTCTCAAATTTCAGTTCCTTACGAGAATAAAAACTAATTATTTCTCTCATGTTCCATGTTGGCTGAGGTCAACTCTGGCTCCATCCTTCATCCTCTTCAGTTTGGGATCCACGTTGATAAAAGATTCCCATCTGAGAACATGATGAGCCTGTGTCAGAGGGAAAAGATGGTAGAAACTCATGATGGCTCTCAAAGCATCTGGACCTGTCACTTCTGCTGCCATGTCACCTTCCAGAGGAAGCCACATGGACAAATCTGATAGGAATGTACAATCATATGGTTTAATACAAGACACACTGAATATTTTGAAGAATAATAAGATCTATCAGAGTGTGAGACAGAATTTTTTAGAGTCTTGTTCTCTGCTGGCGGACTAAAATCCTGGCCTGATCCTTGGCTTCCCAGCCTTTCTCATCATTCATAGCTTTATCCTTTTGACAAAAAACAGAAAAGCTGAGGAGCAAGACTTGTGGGAAAAATCTTTTGTTGGCATTCAGGGTGCCAAATGTATTTCAAAAAAGAAGTGTGATTAGAGATGTTTCAACTATTACCAAGGGACTAGGTCCCCCAGAAATCTTTCCTAAATTAGCCCAGAAGTCTCCTACTCACCAGTTTTTTGTTTTTTTTTTAAGGAGAGTCTCCTTCCACTGTCCTTACTCCATTAGTGAGCCCTTCTCTTTGTGACAATATAAAATAATGATGGAAACATGTTTTGCTGCTTGTTTCTCCTATTGGATTAGAAGTTATCTAAGAGTAGAGGTTGTTACACAGCACAGTAAAAGTTGTTGCTTAACTGTAAAGTTCCCAGAAATCATAGCAAATCCTAACTTGGTTATTCTGTTCATTTCTCAGAATGAGAAAATAACTTGGTTTCAAGATCCTTTATCACTTAATTTTTTCTTTTTCAAGATACAGAGCAAAACATAGGCACTATTCATCCATCCATCCATCCATCCATCCAACAAATACTGGATGTCCATTATAGTCCATACACTAAGTCAGATCCTGAATTGTGGTACCAGATGCTCATAGTTTCTGCCCTTGTGAATTCTACCTGTTAGGGGGCGTGACCAGACAAATCAAACAACCACAGAAACACAGTTATAAAGTGTGATAAACATTAGAAGAGAAATAAAGCATATTGTAAGAACATGTAGAGGACTGACTTACTTGGTGTCTTGGTGAAGTCTTCTCTTAGGAAATGACAGCTGAGCTGACATCTGGAAGAAAAGTGGCAGTTACCTACATAAAAAAGGAAGACAAAACAATTCAAAGAAGCTGCGAAGGCATCTGCAAAGGCCCTGCGGTGGCAGGAAGGGAAGAAGAGCCAGTTGTGAGGAAGTACAAAAGGCAAAGCAGCACACAATGTGAGAAGCAGGTGGGGCCAGGTTACTCAGGAACTTTTATGCCATTTTAAAGGTTTAGGTCTTTATTCAGTGAAAAGTTTTTAGAAGGGACATGCCAAAATCTGAGTTTTTATGTGTCACTCTGGTTGGCATGTGAAGTGGATTAGAGAGTGGCAGATGGATGGCAAGATATCAACATAAAATCTTTTGCAGTAACAGAGGTAGAAATTTCTGTTCAGTGCAAAATTAGCCCCTAAAAGTTGGATAGCACACTACTGATATTCTGGACTCTTAGTTCTAGCAATTAATTAAAAAAATATTAAACCCCAATTTGGCAGAAAAAAATTTAATTCAAGTTAGCTCATGGTTGGGGCGCCTGGGTGGCTTAGTGGGTTAAGCATCTGCCTTCGGCTCTGGTCATGATCCCAGAGTCCTGGGATCGAGCCCCACATCGGGCTTTCTGCTCAGCAGGGAGCCTGCTTCCTTCCTCTCTGCCTGCCTCTCTGCTACTTGTGCTCTTTCTCTCTGTCAAATAAATAAATAAAATCTTAAAAAAAAAAGTTAGTTAATGGTTCGTGACTTACAACACTATTCAAAATAAAATAATCTCCACTATACCACAAGTGTAGGCCTATGACCCTCTAGGATTTCAGTGAATGGGCTTCAAGGAATCCATGGAGCTTCTGAAATGCCACAAAAATTATGTGTGATTATTCTTAAATGTTTTTCTTGGGAGTGGGTCTATCAATTTTATCAAATTCATGTCCCCAAAATGATGAAGAAATACTGATTTACCTTACCACCTGACCAACTCATAGTTACTCTGTCACCACAATGCAGTCCTGGGAAATAGGTCTTGAATTGGTGGAAAAGGTGAGCTGACCACCAAAGGTTTGAGTTCCTCTTCCCCAGGGCAGAAGGGCTGCTGGGAAGTGGCTGCGCATCCAGAGACTGTATATCCCCATTCCCTTGCATCTTTCAGTGGGGGAGGGGGAAGATGTGACTACTTCTGACCAATAGGATGCATGCAGACATTTTATTTGACACTTGTGTATGAAGTTGGGTATGTATCTGATATGCCTTTCCTATAATTTTTCCACCTCCTCTAGTGACCTTGGAGGTCAAGTTTTGAACCTGACAGTATCACAAGTGGGAGGAATCTTTGATTGCTGAGTCATGGAGTCAGCCAGGAGAGCTGTCCAACTATGAACACCTGCATTGGATTTTAGTGATTAAGAAATAAATTTTTATTATCTTATGCAATTGAAATTTAGGGTTATTTGTTACAGCAGTTAATCCACCCTGGCATAGAAAAAATAACATCTCATACAGGAAGATACAGTAATATGGGTGTGTTGGTTGGAAAAAAGTCCTCTTTGGATTTCTTCCTGGAATAAAGGAACAATACCATCTTGCCGGCCATAGTTTCTTTGTGTCATTTTGCAATGTGTAAATTACTCTGAATTCCAATTTCTCATAACCCAAGTCTTGGTTGCATGAGAGCTTGATTGCCATAGGTAACTAATGTAAATGGGTTTTAGCCACACGAGAACAATTTTAATAAACTAAAAGAGGAACATGTGTTCAGTGGGAGGGATAGTTATTCATTCATTCATTTAACAAATACTTGTTTATTGACTTCCTTTAATGTATTTAAAAATGTGCCTGAGATTTGCTTTGATCAGGTATGGTAAGATAAAAGACACAGAGATAACCATTTTTGAAAAAAACCTTTTTGTTTATGATTCATAAGAAGACGAGACAAGTCGAGCCATGCAGAGCCACACGGAGAACCCCCAGTGTTGGTCAGGAGGCAAAAGGAGTGAGCAAGAGGGTTTATTTTGGTTTTCATTGGAAGAAATGGGCAAGGCAGGTTTAGGATTAAATAGTTAGAATCATTCTGATAGGCTATAGGGCTGGTCTCTAGTTGTCTAGAAATTGGCCTTGGGGTGATTAAGGGCACAGGATATAGTCCCAGATGACTGCCTGATAGAAGGAGGTAGAGAAGAGTACTAGACTCTGATAGGTCAGTTTGCATATGAAGGCTGTGCTGACAGGCAAATTGCTTAGTATCTCTAAGAATTAGTGAATCCTGGGAGGAGTAGTTCCTCCTTGGTCCACACGGACCCTGGATGCTAAAGCATCAGAAAATATAGGAAATAAAAAAATGATTAATTCATATGGTACCAGAGATATTAAAAAAAAAAAAAGGCACCAGGGTCTATGCAAATAAAATAAACTAAATAATTACAAAGACACACTTACTAACATTTAATAGACATAATTAACATCTCATTACACTGTGGAAGTCATTTTGACCTCTGAACATTTTTATCAAAATTATTCACTTAAATATATATATCAAGTTGTTCAAGATTAAAATAAAGTCATGGGTATTTCAATTTATTAAATGAAGGTGCTTGAAGAATTGTCTAAGTACTTGAGGATTTAAATTAGACTTTATATTGAAAGTGTGCAAGGTTGGCACACTTTCCACACCTGGAAGGTAAATGCAATTCTCCCTTAACAAATACCTCAAGTTCCCACCCAAGACCCTCTCTACCCCCTCCCCAAGAACAACGTTCTAGAATATAATCCTATGCCTAAAACTTAGGGGTTCCCCATTGCTTATTGCCAGCATTTTCAAACTTCAATCATGTATAGACCACCTTCTCAACTTTTGTATATTTGTATATTACCTTTTCTGGGGTATTCTCTTAATTTTTTTCTACAGGTCAACTCACCATGCTACTATCTATGTATGCCTTTTTTTTTTTTTTTTAAAGATTTTATTTATTTATTTGTCAGAGAGAGTGAGCACAGGCAGACAGAGTGGCAGGCAGAGGCAGAGGGAGAAGCAGGCTCCCCGCTGAGCAAGGAGCCCGATGCGGGACTCCTGGGACCATAACCTGAGCCGAAGGCAGCCATCCAACCAATGGAGCCACCCAGGTGTCCCTGTACGCCTTATCTTAAGCAAGTTTTGTACCCGTATAATTTTGGATTTAAAGTGTTCATGGTATATTTTTTTTCTGAGTTGTATACAATAAACATATAGCTGCTAGAAATCTTTAAAACACCAAAAAAATATTTAAAATATGTATGTTTACCATGTAACAAGACACTGGTCAGTGGTGCCACTGCCAATTCTGGGGGGATGGCTATTTTAGCTGGGAGCATGGTTCAGTCCACTGAGCGAGCTCCTGACTCTGCCTTTTCTGCTATCCTTTTCACTTGTCTGGGCACAAGGATTGACCTTCATTTCCTGACAAGTTGTACTTTTTGTTTCCACGACTGCCTGAGCAGAGTCTGTGCCTTTAACACTGCCCCCTCGCCCCTGCAGACGGGTCCTTAGACTGCCTCTAAAAATCCCCTACAGCTCTGTGCAAAGGCCTCTTTCCAGCCTCTTCCTCCTACTCAACCCCATGCTGCCTCCAACTCCTGCCTCTCTACCACTGGGGCTGGCTTTTCTGCCCTGTCCCTTTCGGAAGCTGTAAGGTATGATTTTCCACTAGGTTTAATTCTACCTCTATCCCTGAATGCTGCCTTTGGGGGCTTCTTGGTTTTAAACTCTGAACCCCAGGAGGCAATTCTATCCCATCCCACTCAGTTTTTCATCCTGGGTTCTTAGAACTCCAATGAGAATAAGACAGCACAGACTTGTCCAGTTACCCAAGGAGAATACAAGGCTTTTTCCATGGCTCTTCCCTTTGCCTCTAATGCTCTTCCTCTCCTCTGTCTCCTGGTACGCTTTTACTTAACTCCCAAAACTCAGTTCCAATATCACTGCTTCCCAAATGTCTTCTATGCCCTTCCTAGCAGCATTATTTTTTTTCCTGTTGCATTATAGCCTAGAACTCTCTGCAGTTGCTGTGATTGTCAGTCTGGACACCTGTCTCTCCTACTTATTTGAGGACATACAAGGCAGGGAATCTATTTTAGTTATCTTTAACTTCCTAGCACTTAACACAATGTTCCGTACATAGACAGTGTTTAAAGGATGTTTATTGAAGGCCTGAATACATTAATAAACTGGAAATACATTAATTAATATGTGCCTTGGAAAAGAGCTTTGAAATTGGGTTTCTGGATAGGATATCAGAATGGGAAAAGAAGTGTTCTTACAATAAAATAATGTCAGAAATACTTGTCATTGGGCTTCCCTCCCAACCCCCGCTCCAACCCTCTGAGCCCCCGCTGCCACTCCCACTCCTCAACACAGGAGACCCATGGGACAGCAAGAACTTTTACTTATAAGTCAGAGCAGGAAGTGGCCTCAGACCCAGGGGTGAAATGTCATGTTCACGCCCAATCCCCAGAGGTCCACTGAACTAAGTCTGGTGAAGAATTTTGTTAGGACTAAATACTAAGAAAAACACTGAATATTTACACAGGACATTTTCCCCCAGTTTAAGCTGAAGAAAAAAAAAAAAAGTAAAAAGGGGGGAAAGCCAAAATTAAATGACCCAGCTGGTTTAACTTCTCTTTTTACATATTTTCCATTGCAATCCTCTCTTAGTCATAAAGTCTTTCTCAACCACTTTACTGCTTTTCATTTGCCTGAAATTTTTCAGTTTTTTCTACATTAAAAAAATACAGAATTAAATAAAATACAGAAGGAAAGGTTGAATGGATTTGACTTTATTCTCTCTTTCCCTTCTCTTCTTCCCCCTTCCACTGAGACACACACACACACACACACACAGTCCAACTGTGTTTGGTTAAAACCAGTTTCTGATAACAGCTACCCAGAAATAGGATCTCTGCTCTTTTTGAGAAACAAAACCCATCCTTCCTGAGGTGCAAAAAATATTCAATGTTACTCCCCACTTCCCCGTGTGCCCGTGTCACACTCCAGCCCAGAGTCTGTGCTTAGGCCAGCTTCAGAAGCCAGTAAACAGACTTTTTCCACCTCTGCTCTGTCCTGAGAATAGTGTTTTAATTCTAGGCTGTGAGGCGGAAGTGAAGGAAGATACGGGGAGGCTCCTTTTTCACTTTGTCTTTCCCTGTCCTTAAAAATAAAAGAGAGAAGTGTTCATCGGGAAATTTTGCTTAGTAATTTTGTTCCTGGTCTTAAAAAAACAACCAAAAAAAAAAAAAAAGTTACATGGGGTGTGTGTGTGTGTGTGCACGCGCTTGCTCACGTGTGTGTGTGTGTGCATTTTTATGTGTGTGTCTGTGTGTGTGTTTAGCAATTCCATTCGAAGAGCCTGGGTGATTTGCTCAGTGGAGGCAACTCCCTGGGATCATTCTGGCAGGTCACTACAGCTGGACAAGCTGCTCAACAAGGGGGATTTTGGACCCTGCTAGCAGTTCAGCATTTCCAAGTTGGTGAAAATAATGTTAATTCTTCTAAAGCATCAAGTAGGCATCTGCATACTCTGTTCAGCTCGAAGACAAGGACCAGCCAATAATGCCTTTTGCTGTGTGATAATGAGGCATTTCTTTTCACATGGAAGAATGTTCCCAATGCTTCTTACTAAGTTGGGGACACTTTATCCTTATGGAGCTCAAATAAAATCCTGGCTTTGTGGCTGCAAACTGGATTCTGGATTCTAGAGACGCTAGTTACCCCAATCATTGGCATCCAAGCTTACGACAGAGCAACCCAATGTGGTGGATCCTTTTTTATTTTTTTTTTTCTTTTGCCTCAAAAAAGTCAGCCAGTGAGAAGTAAATCAAAGCTTTGAGCTTTGCCTGGGAGGCTGCCCTTGTGTGTGAAGCTCAAAGGAATTGCTTCTCTTCCTCTCCCCCTTACAAACAAAAGACCCACTAATCCTGATTCCCTTACACAAAAACAAAGTGTAAAACCAGCCTGGGGACTGGAAATAAAATGAATTCTGTGGGAGCAGCTGGCACATGAATGCCCCCCAAAGCATAGGCTGGCTCCTCACCTTGAAACCCAATCACCCCGTCTCCGTGGGGGCTGAGTTCTGCTAAACTAAACGCAGCAAAGTATATTTTTAACAAATAAACACTGTTTTGGCTGAGTCTAGGCATCTTTAGCCAGTGAATGTTTCACGCACCCCGCTGTCAGCCCTCTGTACCCCTCCCCGCCCCAGGAGTCAAAACTGCCCCTAGAGGTGAGCACCACAAATCTGTAACATCAGAAAAGAATGGCTTTGCTTCCAATTGACAACCGAAATATTACTTTCCCCTCTGATGAGCCACTGCCTAAGCAAGCCTCCGTGTTTTTTATTCGCATTTTCTGAAGTCTTGAATGTTGCCTAACAGCTAGCAAGGTTTGCACTGAATCACTATCTTCTGAACTCTGCCTCTGGTCGGCGTCACCTTTTAAGCTCAGAGCAAACTCAGTCCAGGCTTTCTGGGAGATCGCAGCGCCAGATCCTCAAGGCAGGTTGGAGAAAGAGTTGTATCTGGAAGAGAGACCTGGCTTTCCCGGACTGCCTTAGTGTCAGTGTCCACTGATTCTTCGGGGCCCCCAGGGCTAAGTAGGGGTAGGAACATGACCAGTTTGTCTCGGCCACGGCCCACACAGAATTCACAGAATTCACAGCTGTTGGGGGCAGCTTGGGGCAGGCTGATTGGGAACGAGTACCCTTTAGAGATTCCCATGGCTTGTGAAGTCACCTGCCACTCTCACCCAAGGGTCCGGATTCTCCCTAGGAGGGAGAAGTGAAAAGGATCTGGTGAGAGCAGGAAGAGGAAGAGCATGCACGTGGCATTAAGGCTGCCATCGGGAAAAGCCCAGAAAAAGAACCACCCTCCCTGCCGCCTTTTCTTCAGATACTACTCCCAACTCCCCATAGCTCCCAGCCTGTCCTAATTGAGGTCAGAATGGCAGTGCTTCCCAACGCTGCCCAAGTGTGATCACACTTAATTTCAAGCAGCAAAGTCCATTTCAGCCCATCTTTTCACACGGACAGGGTGCATCTGAATAACAGCTGCATTGAGGCTGGTTTCTGAGAGACTCCTGCCGCTATGAATGTTAGTTTTTCAAAAGCAAATGTGTTTTATAGCTCAGGAACAACCTTTTGGGGACCCCAGAATCACCTCAGGAATCCTGTCAAGTGCAACTCTTTGAATATGCTGGTCTGGAAAGATGATTGCCTCCCTGTGTACCCTCTCAGGTCTAGCTCTCTCTCTGTCTCTCTCTCTCTCTCTCCCCCCACCAGAAAGTTTTACCTCAGCCCAACTTAAACCCTGTCAAAATCCCTGGCTTCTTTTTTCGATTCCCTGATATCTTGGCTTCAGAGCCTAATGTGGTTTTCTTTGTCTTCCTAGCATCTGACGAATCCTTCTCTGTGTTCCCCTGGGTTTGTTTCCTCCTCCAGTTCTCTGAATCTGAAGAATTTCCCAAGGCTTGGTTTCTGGTTGTATCACAGGATGTTTGTGCCCAATGAAGCCTGACACTCCAGGGACCCAAGGTGGCAGAATGTCCCAAGTTTCATGTCAAGACTGAGATGGAACAACTTCCAGGGGATAACGGGAGGCCATCTTCTCTCAGGCCTCCTTAGGGTCTTCCTAGCGAACCTCTTCAATCTCATTGCTTAGATTTGTGTCCCATGGACATGCCTAATGGCGATGGGAATGACCGTCATCCACTTAGACTAATCAGGATCCACCTTCTGGATCTGAGAACAACTTCCCGTGAAGCTCATGGCTGAGGGGTGGTAGGGTGATAACGAAATGAAAATTTGGCTAAGAAGGTCGAGGTGGGGAACAGAAGTTGCAAACCCACTGAAAGCAGTCTACTACATTGCTTGTCTTCCTCTGTCTTTGGGAACTCATGGAGTTTCAAGGTTTTAATGGCCTCTATACAGATTACCCTGTTTCTCTTTAGGTAGGACCATTCCCTTTATCATTTAGGTTTCTTCTTTATTCCCTCCCTTTCCCAAACTATGTTAAATTAGTCTCTAAGTCCTGTTGATTCTCCTTGAGGGGGATTGTCCTCATCCCCTTCTTTCTTTCCATGTACCTAAACCAGCTCTTCTTAACAGGTCCCTCTTTGTTCAGTGTCTTCACATTTAAACCGACTTCAAACAAATCTTCTAAAACAACATTCATCATATCATCCCTTTATTAAGAAAGTCTTTATCCCTATTATCTAAGGTTTAATAAAAGCCCCTCAGGCTAGTATTCAATGTGACCTTCTTCAATTTGATCCCAGCCTACCTTTTCAGATATTTCTCCTATTACTTCTATATATGAACACTTAGCCACTCATAAAATCCCACAAACACATCTTGTACTTAGAGAGGAAGCTGGTTTGATTTCAGTTTGTCCATTGCTAACCACAAGTATTTTGACACATTACCTTGCTTTTAGGAGGCTTGGATTTTTTATCTGTAAAATAATTTTTAAGTGAGGCATAAATAGTAAGAACATTCTGACACTGTTTATTACTTAGGGCTATTTAATAGGAAGGATTATCTCTTTACTTATCAAGTGTATTGGTCAGTGTGTTATTATCTATTGCTGCATAACAAATTACCACAAAAACTTAATGGCTGAAATAAAATTTATCTGACAGTTTCTGTGGGTCAAGGACCTGGAGGTGGCTTAGCTGGTGACTGGGACTCAAGTTTTCACTCAAGTTGTTGGCTGGGACCGAGATCTCATCTAAAGGCTCAACTGGGGTAGGCAGATCCACTTCCAGGCTTATTCATGTGGTGTTGGAAGGTCTAGATCCCTCATCACATGAGACTCTATACAGGGCTGCCCCGTAGCATAGCAGTGGTGTTCTCCAAGAGAGAGGATGGAGAGAGGACACCCAAGATGAAAACCACCTTTTATTTTCTTCTTTATAACCTATTCATTAGAAGTGAACCAGTAAGTTCAGCCCATACTAGAAGGCAGGAGATTATACAAGGACATGAATACCAGTAAACAGGACCTACCAGGAGCCATCTTGGAAGGTACCTACCACAGTCAAAGACTCTTGGTTGACAGGGAGTGAACGCAAATTACTTTAAAAAAATAGGACATTTATTGGAGGGATACTGAAGTATCTCACAGAATTGAAGAAAGATATGCAGAAAAAAAGTTCTCAGGAACTGCATATAATATATAGGTAATTTCCTCTCGAACATTTTCTTCACTTTAGTTCTAGAACATCACAGCTCCCTGACTTTTCTCCTACTCACCTAGATGGTTCTCAGACTTATTGCTAATTTTCCTTTTTCCTGATTTTTAAATGTTGAAGGACCTCAGGAATTAGGCTTCACTAAATTCTTTCTTTTTTTTTTTTTTTCTTTTTGAAGATTTATTTATTTATTTGAGAAAGAGAGAGAGAGAGAGAATAGTGTACAGGGGCAGAAGAGAGAGAGAGAGAGAAACTCAAGCAGACTCTGCACTGAGCACACAAAGACTAAAGTGGGGCTTGACCCTACAACCTCTGACCACAATCTGAGCTGAAACCAAGAGTCAGACACTCAATCCACCGTGCCACTTAGGTGCCGCCCAAATCACTTCTATTCTCTATCTAAACCCACTCCCTAGGAAATGTCTTAGAACTTCATGCTTTAAATGACATTTATATATTAAATAATTCCTTTATTAAATGGCCACTATAACAAATTCAGAAATATGCTCTGATTAAAGCATGATGGACTATTATTTATAACTGACAGAAAGTCCAAATTGGACTTCTTTCTTTCTTTTTTTTAAAAAGATTTTATTTCTTTGATAAAGAGAGAAAGCGAGCAAGAGAGAGAATGAGTGAGCATAAGCAGGGGCAGCAGGAGAGGGAGAGGGAGAAGCAGGCTCCCCACTGAGCAGAGAGCCTGATGTGGGACTCGACCCCAGGACCCCAGGATCATGACCTGAGCGGAAGGCAGACACTTTACTGACTGAACCACCCAAGAGCCCCTCAAACTGGATTTCTTGATCAGCTGATGATACTCTACAAAGTGGCCATTTAGGCTCATTTCCTTTTGTGGTTCTGCTGTCTTCAAAGCATAACTTCCAAGGTTGTAATATTTGTTCATTACAAGGCAGGAAAAGGTGAAAGAGTACGAATGATCGGGCATGAGAGATTTTATGGGTTAGGCCTGCCATGGCATCCATCATGTTCACTCATATGCATTGGCTAAATTAAATTGTTTAAAGGTGGTTGGAAATTTTAATCCAGATATGAGACCAGCAAGAAATAAAGATAAATTTGAGAATGACTCTCTAATCACACTCATAAATTTGTGCCTTTTACCTCTTGCCTCACGCTTTCTCTCTCCTTTCAACTCCTGACTTACTTTTCTACTCACCTAGTTGTCATCTGCCCAGGTAACATCCCATAAGCAGTGTGACCAGAAAGGACAAGCAATTTCTCTTTTGCAATTTCAGTTGTAAATATCCCAGGGAAGATTCTTACTGACCCTGATTGGATCACCTGACCTCCTATTTGGATCTATCACCATGGTCAGAAAAATGGAATGTATTGCTTGGCCTTGTCCACTCTGTGACCAAGAAGACTGAAACACACCACAGAATCGGAGATGGCCACTGAAAGAATTTCTGTAAGTTGGGCAGATGTCACGATTTGTGTCTCTTTCATGAGTTCTTATGTTGATGTAAAGCACAGAAGTTGAGGTAAATACTGCTAAAGCATGGAATTCAACACATCAAGATCATTGAGCTTGTGTAACATCATATAGCAAACATTGTGACATTAATTTTATTCATTCATTCACTCACTCATTTAATGTTTATTAAGGCCCTGGTACATACAAAGCCCTATCTGAGATGTGTTGGAGTACTGCTACCTGTGGGAAATATGGTAGGCACTCAGAAACTACAACTAAATCTCTGTCATATTGCTGTGACTCAGAGATTCTTTTCCTTTGGGCAAGAAATTGTCCAGCTTGACTTCACCTTAGCACCATGACTCAGTCTAATCTGTGCCATCATCAGAATCACTCCTTGTGGGGTTTCTGCAGGTTATTCTTAGCTCCCACTATTGGGAAGAGAAACTAAGATTCTTGTTAATATGGGAATTAAAATAAAATCAGGTAGGGTTTACTGGCTCCTTATCAATGGAGATTGTTCAGGATAATCTTATTTCAAGCCTACTTCCTCTAAAAGAGTGATGAATACGCTACATTTATTTATAGTTGTTTGAAACTCTATCTTTTATATCTCAATACTGCCAACACTCCCAAAGGACATAATCTAGGAGGTGGATGGCTTAGAGGTCTGGATCTCAAATCAATTGCAAATTGATTCACTCTTTCCCACTTCCCTCTCAGCAGGAGGCATTGAACTGATTAGATGAAGCATTCACATTCTCCTTTTCAATGATATCTTAAGGATGTGGTTCTCACCTCCTACACTGTTGGTGGGAATGCAAACTGGTGCAGCCACTCTGAAAAACAGTATGGAGGTTCCTCAAAAAGTTGAAAATAGAGCTCCCTATGACCCAACAATTATACTACTGGGTATTTACCACAAAGATAAAAATGTAGTGATCCAAAGGGGAGCCCAGATGTCCTTTGACAGATAAATGGATAAAAAAGATGTGGTAGATATATACATATATATACAATGTAATATTACATAGCCATCAAAAAAATGAGATCTTGCCATTTGCAATGACATGGATGGAACTAGAGGGTATTCCGTGAAACAAAATGAGTCAGTCAGAGAAAGACAATTATCATATGATCTCACTGATATGTGGACTTTAAGAGACAGAACAAAGGATCATAGGGGAAGAAAGGAAAAAAATGAAACATGATGAAGCCAGAGAGGAGACAAACTGTAAGAAAATCTTAATCGTAGGAAACAAACTAAAGGCTGCTAGAGGGGAGAGGGTAGAAGAATGGACTAACTGGGTGATGAACATTATGGAAGGCATGTGATCTAAAGTGCAATGGGTATTATATAAGACTGATGAATTACAGACCTGTACCTCTGAAACCAATAATATATTATATGTTAATTAATTGAATTAAAATAAAAAATGTTATTTAGTTCTCACACAATTGCCTGTCTGACTTTAAAAAAAACAAAACAAACATAGATATTGGAAAGGTCCAAGATGATGAAACAGAACTTCTTGCTTTTATCTAAAGTAAAACTCATGTGAAAGCTGGGGCGGCGGGCGGGGGGCGGGGGGGAAGAAGAAGGTGTGGTTCTCAAAGTAAGGTTCCCCAGGCCAAAAATAGCAGTATTACCTATAAATCTATTAGAAATGCAAATTCTTGGGTCCCACCTCAGAGCTGCTAAAGCAGACTCTGGGGTTGAAGCTCAGCAGATTCTGTTTTAACAAGTCTTCCCTCCCTGCCCTCTTCCCCATACACACCCCAGGTGACAGGATGTCAGGTAAAGTTTTAGAACCACTGACTTTTCTGTTCCACAAAAGCGACTTTTTGGATGATGAATAAAATGAAAAATTGATATTTTCTTGACTCTCCACTTCTGATGATATTTTCTCTAAGACGTACAGTGGGTATAGTCCAATTGATATCCTATTTTTAATTATGACTCTCTTCCTATATGAGGAATGAAGAAAAAAATGTATGCATTGAGTGTGTATGATTTATATTTCTTTTGGCTTATTCAGTTTGATAAGAATATAGGCATGCTCTTAAAACAAATTTATTCCAGTCCCAGCTGTTTTGAGTGAGAGCTAAATTGGAGGAATAGTTTTGTTTTTTCTTCCATTTCCTCCCACAAAAACACACCTATGGCTCCAGGAAATGAACAAAATGACTTGATAGTCTTTGCAAGGCAGAAGATGCAACCAGATTGAGATGTGGTGAGATATATACATATACAACAGTAATATCAGCTATAGTACAAGTATGTGTGTGCGTGTGTGTATGTGTGTGTGTATGATATAGTATATATGTATATGTAAAACCAAAGCCAAAAAACAATGCAATCCATTCTGAATAGAGAAGAAAGATAACATTATAATCCCAGGTCCTCTGGTAATGACTTAAATTTTCAAAATTACATTTGATTATGCATAAATATTTATGGAGGGAGGGAAAAAAAAAGAAAGAAGAGGGTATCACACCAGATAACTGAAAGCAGCTCAAATCTTGGCACTTGATGGGAACAGCATTATTCCTAGGAATGTTGCTCTAGGTTGATCAAGGATTTGGATGAAGTATTTGGTTTTTTGCTATGATTTCAATGCTTTTCTGTTTTCACAAAGCTGATGTTCTTGCCAGCAGAGCTTCTAAGTGAAAAGATTCTAGCACTTATCTATTTATGGATATTTCATAACCAAGAATAGAAAGCTGGTGTGCTGACTTCTTAAAATTGTACTAAATTGCTTTAAAAAAAAAGTCAAGTGCAAACCTTGAGATTCTCTGTTCAAGTCATGGTTAATAGGCCATAGCATTTCAATGACTGCCTTCAAACAATTTCTTACCACTAGCAGCCAAATATTAGGCAGAGGCTGATCCAGTGGGTTGCTGAATTACAATGTGGGTTGAATTCACAGCTTCATCCAATTTCTCAAGTAGAAGTAATCAATAAAAAATTATTGCAAATTTTACATTTTTTGTAGTAAGTTTTCAAAGTATGTGCATTTCATACTTTTCTCACAGTTCAATTCAGACAAACCACATTCAGATGCCCAGTAGCCATATGTGGCTAGTGACTGCCATATTGGAGACCACAGGTCTGGGCCACAACGCTGAGCAGGACATTTAGTATTCCATCAGTGAACTGATTTGATAATTGGTTTAAGGAGAGCTCAAAGGCTTCCCCACTTAGGTAAGTGAATGAACAGGTGACTCACACTCCCAGGGTTCTCACTCTTCCTTTCCCACCAGCACTCCCTCAACCCACTCCCCAGGATTCATCAGATACTTTCCATGACAAGTTGGCTGGTGGAGAAGAAGAGAATCCTGAATGGTTTCCAGATGACTGTGAAAACTCTGTGCTGTTGGAAGCTGGGAGTGGATTGCTGTCGCCACAGGGGTTGCCCTGAAGGACAACCAGAAAGGGAAGCTCATTGGACAGAATTGTAAGTGACACATTTGATTTCCCACCTTCCCTGAAAGGAAACATGTCACCTGAGGACTGATAACTGGTGAAATTCAATGTAGCAGTGTGTCTTGCCAGCTCTATAAGTGAGAAATGACCTCAGGCTGGACTTCACCAATGTGTAGAAAAGTTAAAAAAAAAAAAAAAAGGTGCTGCATTGCTCAGGTAGGTGTTCCATGCTTGAAGTCTGTGATTTAGGTCTTCTAAAATCTAGTACTTTGCAGTTTTGTTGAGTTGGAAGTAAACTATACACCCCCACATCTAAAGCAGTTTAGATAGTAGCCTCCTTTGACGGGGACAACCACACTGCACAGCTGGTGGGCTACTCCCAAGGTGGGATGTAGGTTGTTATCTTCCCACCTGAGACCTTTGTTTCAAATGGATCTGAGGTTCCTGCCTGTCTTTGGAGGACTTGGAATCAAGTTGGTTAAAGGAAGTCTTCCAACTTAAAAACTATTTTTAGATAAAGTATTTGACTGTGGTTATCTGTACAGAAACTTACTGACAGCAGAAAGATGGAAAATCTACCAAATTTTTGAGAGAAATGTACAGCCAAAGAAACCCCAAGCCTATCTGAAAAATAGCTGGTACTATAAAAATCTCTAAATAAGTTTGAGTCCCTAAACCTGTAGCACCTAGATGTGGGCCACCAAAACTAGGTAACCACAAGTGTTATGGACTGAATGTTTGTGTCCCTTCAAAATTCATGTGTTGAAGCCCCAACATCCAATGCAATTGATGGTGAAGCCTTTGGGAGGTGATTAGATTTGGTTGAGGTCATGAGGGTAGAACCCCCATGATGGATCAGTGTCCTTATAAGGACCAGAGCTCCCTCTCTCTCCCATCCCCTTACCCCTCTCTACCTCTCACCCTTACTATGTGAGAACACAGCTAAAATGTGGCCGTCTCTAGGCTAGAAAGGGTCCTTACCAGAAACTGACCATTTTGGTACCTCCATCTTGGACCTAATAGCCACTAGAAATAAAGAAGTAAATGTCTGTTGTTCAAACCACCCAGTCCACGGGATTTTGTTACATACCCCAAGCTAAGACACCAAGGAAAGAAATACTCCACAACGTCTATCTCGACTGTGGCTAAGAAAGATGATATACAAAGAAGAACTTCCTGGAGTGTCAGTGTCAGGGCCGCAGGGGATGATAGACAAGGGAAGGACTCCCAGGGATTATAACCATCCATGGACTGTCAGTGGGTCAACAATTAAGCTGCCATTGCCATGGTCTTGTCATGGCTGTGCTGTTTCCGCCCTGCAGGATTTGATCATTGCTGGGGAACTGTGACTGCTATGTATTTCCTTTTCCTTCCTCCCCAAACGGTTTTCTTTAATTATTATTATTGCAGTTACTCTAGTCCCTTCATTTATCATTTTATATTTGGTTTAATGGGAGTAGTAACTTGTCTTTTAGTCTTACAGCAAGCATATCTGAGCTTGATAGAGAAGAAAGTACGCAGATTCTAGGCTTGGAATAAATGGATGCCGCTTGTTCCATGCGTGGGGATGAGTACATTCATGTATTTGAGTACCTTAGAGGAGTTTCCTATTGACTTTCCAACAGCCATCCCTCATGTCCCCTCCCACCCACCTTATTCCTTAGTAACAGAACCTTGGGCCGTGGCCAAGCTCTATGGTATAGGGTAGGAATAAACCCTATGGAAATTACTGGGCTTTCAGTAGTTATTCACATGTTATTGAGATCATTACTTACCTTTTATTTTCTTTTTTCATTGACGTGATGGCCATGAAATTGTTCAAGGGAAAATGAATGGTTGTGCTAGAATGGGCCCTTAGTTAATCAGTGGTCACCAAATTTAATGAAAAATCCAATGAGGCTTCTAAATGGCCAGTGGCATCTGACCAGTTGTTTGTCACATCTG
Source organism: Lontra canadensis (assembly GCF_010015895.1). Lineage (NCBI taxonomy): Eukaryota > Metazoa > Chordata > Mammalia > Carnivora > Mustelidae > Lontra > Lontra canadensis. Next base: position 7,518,887 of record NW_022631046.1, on the reverse strand, counting down.
TAAATGCTCTTATATTCACTTCTGTCAACAGAAATACTATATAATGAATATTCTGCAATAGTGAGACCTTTGGCCCCACTGTATCTCCTAGATGAAATCTAGCTATAAACTGGGGTTACTCCAGTTAACAGGATTTCAGGATGAGTCTGTTTCAGTCTTGAGATTAGAATTCAATAAAGATTTGTTTTCATTTCTGTCCTGGGCCCTCAAATCATGCATATTTATATATTCAGGGAACTCTGTAAATATTCTTATCCCTGTAATGTTCATGTGATATTGGCATACATTAGTAGAAAACTGATGTCTTTTCACCCTTTAAACTCATCTCAAAAACAAAGGGATATCGAGGCATAGTAGATCATTTTAAAGATGGTACTGTATCCCTCTTACTATAAGAATTTGCTAACAATCTAATTTAAGCAGGCATTTGTCATTAAAAAAATGGGCTATGAAAACCTCTAGAGATGGTCTGCTTTGAGTTTTCTTAATTTTAAACATGAGATTTGAAACATACTGAATAAGAAGCCAACTTCATTATAGAAGTAGAGTTTCTCTCTCTCACTCTCTCTCTCTTTTTTTTTTTTTTTTTTTTTTTTTTTTTTTACACATAGCTGTCCGTTTAAGAAGGATGTTTTTCCAAGAAGTTCCTACAGGGAGTATAGGGCTCAATCTTACACACGTAGTTTCCCACATACGATCCTGAATAGGCTGCTGAATGATAAGATAAGATGGACAAAAGCAACACCAGAAGGTTGCTTTTCTTTCTTTCTTTTTTTAAAAAGGTATAATAGGTTCATTGTACAGGCTTCCAAATGACAAAAAAGCTTGCTAAAAATGCAGGTTCGAAGCTAGTTGATATTTCACTGCAGTTTAAAAGCTTTTTCCAAGCTCAGATTAACACATTGATAATTGAAAACTATCTGGATACGTTATATGCTCTAGATATTAATCTGAGGCATTCATGAGCACCTATACCTTCAGACCTTCGCACTAGCTAAGCTGCCCTAAATCCTTTCTGGAAGAAGGCAGAGTATGAATAAATCTATTGATTAAAATAAATTAAATGAAGACAGTGTTCCACATTTGTTGAGACAGCTTTCATTCTAGTGAGGATCTGTTCCTCTTATCTAATCAGCCTCATTTAAGATGCAACTGCCCAAACCAGGTTTCTAAGAGCCATACATCCTGCAATAACCCAAATTAAATGATTTCTTAGGGCAGTGTCCAAGAACTTGCAGATAATTTTACAACTAAATGTGTTGAAGGCATTAACTTCATTTTGCTGTTGCTGTTTCCTACGTGTAAAAAGATGGAATTTGTTTTTTCTAGAGACATGTTTATCATAAGATGCTTTGCTTCCATTTGTTTTCATGTGAACATAAACATCTCCCAACTGCAGAATTTCAAACAAATATCCAACAAAGGAAGGCGCTGGTGTTGAAGCAAGTGTTTGTCATTGCATAAACTGCCAAAGCCCTTGGCCTTTGTGAATGGCAATAGGTTTTCTGAGACTGACACAGTTTTGGTGACCACTGAGGGATGAGTTTGGGGACTTCAGTACATGACTAAACTGGGGGTCTACAGTGGTCCTGAACCCTGAATTGAATATGGCGTTTTCCTAAGTAGTCTGTTTGAAGTGAGTCTCCAGGGCCCTTGACCATTGCATTGGGTGTAGATCTGATACACTTAGGAGACTTGATGTGTTTTGTAAGAAGGTGTAACCAAACCCTGGCTTGTCTTTTTTCCTGCTCTGCTTCTTTTAAAATCTTCTTTGTGCTGCTGCTTTTAGCTCATTCTCTTGCTTTATAATTTATATGAACCATCGGCTTGGAATATGATTTTAGGGGCACCTGGGTAGCTCAGTCGGTTAAGCACAGCCTTCTTGAATTGGGCTCAGATCATGATCTCAGGGTCTTGAGACTGAGCCCCACCCAAGGCTCGGAGCTCAGCGGGGAATATACTTGAGATTCTCTTTCCCTCTCCTACTGACCCTCTCCCCCCTCAAATAAATACATCTTTAAAGAGAAAAGAATATGACTTTAAATTTCAAAGAGGGACTTGGATTTGAAAACAGCCTTTTTTTTTTTTTTTTAAATTTCCCCCACATTTGATCTGAGCGGTGATTGTATGAAATCAGGCTCTTATGGAAACACTGTCATTACACACTTCTCATAGACCCTTGGGACAGGATTTAGAAACACAACACAGGCCTTTCAGATTAGGGTTATGAGAACTCCCACTTGTTTGCAATGGTTTTGTGTTTGATTTGTACTAACTCCCAGCTAATGATCCTGTTTTAAAGTTAAAGAAGTCCTAACTAAAAATTTTAAAGGAATTAGATGAAAAACATTAACAGCAAACATTAACATGACAAATAAATGTGTGTTGCCCACCCGCGGCGGTGCACAAACCTTCAAACCCTCCTCCTCATTTTTCTACCCTTTTCTTTCATTTGACTTGCTCTGTTCCTCTTCCTTCTCTCCTTACCCTGGGGCATGGACATTCCTCAGGGCGCTAAAATCTTCTCTCTGCTTTTTAAAAATTCTTTCTCCCATGATCCTCCAGGCCCTCAGTTCTGTTCTGTCCTCCCACTAATCCTTCTGGAGTTTTCCATTGCTTAACCCCCCTGGGCTGCTCCTTCATCCTTTTCTTTATTTTCTTTGGCCTGAATTTTAGAGACTTTTTTTTTTTTGGATTTTTCTTGTTCATTCCTCTGCTAGTCAGAAGACACCTCTTTACCTTAGAGGTCCCCTCTCCCCACTGAAATCTGTTCAAATCTGGGCAAATCTTTCTCTAGAACTCTCAGAGCAGGAATTTCTGACCTAGGAAAACAAACACCAGAGCATAGCATCCAATGTTTCAGAAGGAATTGTTTTGGCTTAAGGATGATAACCAAACATGGCCCTCCCTCCTACAAATTATGAAAAATAGACATATAACAGGCAGATGGGAGATCAAAATGTTAGTATTGGTAAACCTTGATATTTATTGATAAAGCTGAACTAGAGACCCTGGGTTGAACTGTTGTCAGAAACACAGACATTGTCCTTCTGGTCACTGGCAGGGCAGCTGGGAAACCAAATGTTGAAAACCTTCCCGAAGTGTCTCACAGCATGGAAAAAGGACAGATGTGGGTTTGCTGAGAAATCTTGTTTTCAACCTTGGCAATGCTCCTCGAATATTATTTCTTCTATGAATGTTATAGTGAATGCAATTACACAGTTAATGCTGATGCCAGTCCCTAATTTATCCATTAGATCAAATCATGTGTAAGAATTAATTTGAATCTACCCTTTACCTAATACATCAATACAGTTTTATAAAATTCTGACTGAACACCTGGTAACTTTCTGGGCACCAGGGACATAAAAATGGCTGGACATGGATAACTTTGGCCAACATGGTACAGGTGCAGGAAAATTAATTATACATAACTATATGCAAAAATATTATGTAGGAGCCCTGTATAAAAAGTCCCCATGGGAGAGGTCCATCTTTGATGTTTTTATAAATCCATTTAGGCAGCATAGACAGGTTTTGTAAATCTTAAATCTTATAGAATCTGGAGGTCCCTTCTAGAGAATATAAAATTATGAATTCAAAATTAGTTTCAAAAGTGAATATCTAGGGGCATTTGGGTGGCTAAGTGGGTTAAAGCCTCTGCCTTCGGCTCAGGTCATGATCCCAGGGTCCTGGGATTGAGCCCCGCATCGGGCTCTCTGCTCAGCGCGGAGCCTACTTCCTCCTCTCTCTCTCTGCCTGCCTCTCTGACTACTTGTGATCTCTATCTGTCAAATAAATAAATAAAATCTTCAAAAAAAAAAAAAAAAGAAATGGGTGAAAAGTTGCTTCTGCATCTTGGTAGGTGTGGGATCAAAACAGAGCTAAGAAGTGAATTGACTTTTAAGTTATCTACATTGCAGTATCTTAAAAGTCATAATAAATCTTTGAACTATATTAGCCTCTAATATATAACAGTACATATGCCAAATCATTCTAAAATATAACACATGATCATATGTTATAAGGATTTGTATCTGGTATTGGATTAATTTATGTGATAGTCTATCTCAAACTGAAAATATCTACAATCACATATTTTTTCCTGAAGTCATCTCATGGATTTCTGACTTCACTTAATGGCACTGATACCCATGCCATCCAACGAAACCAGAACCTGAAGCACCAGGTCTTGTCCATTGCCCTTCTGTTACTTCATGTTCAGCCTTGCTCCCTTTTCTTTGTCTTGTCCAGTGACTGTGCTGTTAAAAAGCCCTGCTGTCTGTTAAGGTGATTATGGGTGCTGACCAGTCATTCATTGTTAAGACAATGAAGGGTGAATATGATACACTGAATAATGTCTCTCTTTCCCCAACTCCCACCCCATCACACTGAAGATCCCTACATCCTATCGAGTCCTTGAATCCATAAATATGTTACCTTACACAGCAAAAGGGATGCTACAGATGTGATTAAAGGTACAGATCTTGAGATGGGGATACTCTCTTGGTTTTCTGTGTGGGTTCAGTGAAATCACAGGGTCCTTATGAGAAGGAGGCAGTAGGATCAGATTAAAAAGAGAAGAAAACATAACTCTGGAAACAGAAGGAGAAGGGAAGAGAGAGATTTTGGAGATGCTACACTGCTGTTTTGAAGATGGAGAAAGAGGCCAGCAGACAAAGAAGGTCAACAGTCTCTAAAAGCTGACAAAAACAACAAAATGGATTCTCCCTTAGAGTCTTCAGAAATAATGCAGCTTCAACAACACCTTAATTTTAGCCTAGTAAGATTCATTTTGGACTTCTGACCTCTAGAACTGTAGAATAATGAATCTGTGTTGTTTTCAGCTGCTATGTTTGTGGTAATTTGTTAAGGCAGCAATAAGAAAGTATTACAATGCCAATAATTCATTCTTTGCCATTGTGGTCAAAACAGTCCATTCATCAGCCTGGAGTGTGTATGTGTATATATATATATATATATATATATATATAAGCGCTAACATTTAGAAAAAATATTTAAACTGATCACAAAACCTTAGCTTTTCTTTCCTTTGGGACTTTCCTCTTCTCTTTGTGTTGGCCCAGAATTCCAGGAAGCAATCTAGAACAAAGGCATAAGCCAGTGCTGCTTTGAGACTTCAGGTGGCCGAGCACGGGGGATTCTGACCCACTGGAGATGTGCTGTGGGTTTCCCAATATCTCAGTGGAAAACCTGAGAACATGAATCTATTGCTGTGCTGGTGGTCTTGCTGGGGTTGCGCCTTGGTGGTTATTCAGTTAAGGAAGGCCATTTTCCTAATGCTGCCATACTTATACCAGGTGATATTCCTGTTTTTAGGCTCTCTGTGCCACAATCTTCCAGCCCTGAAAGTCAGACTTCATTTCCCTAGCAGGGAGCCCCTTTTTTAGTTCCTCTTATGCCAAGAGACCTCAGTTGCTATCATCCCAATCCATTAACGATGTTGAAAGTACATTTCATAAGAAAGTAAATGGAATCACAATCTCTCTCCTTTTGAGAAGGCCATTTCTTCCAGTGCAAGATTTCTCCAGTCTCTTATGAACAGTTCTCTACACTGGAGATATTGGAAAGAGAAATTTCTCTTTCACTTTGTGGAAAGACCCATTTCCATCTTCCCTAGGAAACAGGTACCCATCCCCCTTATTTTCCACAGTTGCCTTAGAAAGACAGACAGCAAGTGACCAGGAAGCTAATTTTTAGTATTATGGGAAGAAAGATCTTGATCCCCGCGGTTGCACACACAGAACGTCACAAGCATTAGGAAGCTGAGCTGCATTTTCCAGGAAAGAGGTAAATAGTACCTTCAGTTCTGATCACTTCTATGACCTGAAGTCTGGTCATGGCCATGGTCCCCATGTGTCATGGTTGTGCACGTCTCCTCTGCCTTTAGAAACAGTGAACTCGTAGAATCCCCAGCCGATAAATACTCCAGTTTCTCCCTAAGAAGATAACTGACAAGATCTACATGTGAAATGATCTTGGCAATCTAAAAACTGACTTTTAAACTGTTCTTTCATTTACTGTTACCTTTTGTTTCCTTAGAATTGTATCAGCGGTCTGGCATGCCTTGTTTCCAGTAAATATTCCCTGTTATTCCAGTTTATTTTTATTTTAAAGATATTTTAAGTCTGAGCTTTAAGGACAAGAAAGAACAACTCTATTTTTGTATTTTCACCAACATCTACCCTTGTCCTAAATTTTCCCTCCCAGGCTTTCATCTAGGCAAAAGTAAACAAAGACACAAATAAAAAAAAAAAAACCTTAACAATTTTAAGGAAATTTAATGAAAACATTCTGTCTTCCAGGCATTCTGCCAGGTGTCGAAAATAGAAAAATGAATTAAACTTAGTCCCTGTTCTAGAGAATCTCCCTGTTCCATGGTAGAGAAAAGCATGTTAGCGTCTTAGAGTACATCATCCCTCAATCAATCTTTGAATTCCTATTTTGTACAAGTTTCTGTACTTTCAAAAATGAACACAATGAGCGTGAAGCCTACTCACAAGTAGCTTAGAGTCTGGCATGGAGAGCAGCCTTTGAACTAATTTTTACAAGTGTGATCAATGTCTCCAAAGAAAGCCGAAGCATTGTATGGAAATGTTTAAGAGGACCACCACTCCAGATCTGACAGGGGAAACAAACTTTAGTTTGGCAAGAGTGGTGGCAATTGGGGGTAGGGTGGAGGAAGAGAGCAGTGAGAAGAATCTCAACATAGCATGGACAAAAATCCTCGAGGCTAGAAAAGAGTATAAAGTATCCTGAAAACAAACATGTTCTGAAAACACAAGACTCAAGTTTGTTCGGGCTGGAGTAGAAAGGGGAAGGTGAGGAAGGTTTGCCTGGGTTATGTTCTAAAATCTTAGGTGTGGATGAAATCTCCCAAGGCTAAAGATATGTCAATATCAAGGACCTTTTTTTATTTAGATAATACAATAATTGTACATGTTTGCGTGCAATGCTTTGGGTACTGATTCATTTAATCCATGCTTACTGGGTTCTCATTATCTGCCAGCTCTCTGGTAGGCACAGAGAAAGAAAAGGTGAATAAGGCAGGGTCTCTATGCACATTATTTAGTTTGTATCAGGATGGAGGCAGCTACAAAATGTGATAAAAACAGAGATAAGGAAATAATCCTATGTTCACACTATTTTAAAAGAAAGTGCAATTCTTAGGCAGCTATTCTGAGATTCCTGGCCCAAATCAAGTCTAAAAATAACAAAGAAGTGTTAAACGGCTGTAGAACTCCAATCTGGTTATATGTCTGAGCCTGGGCAGGTTTCACAATTCCAAGTGCCTGAGTTCCTCTCTAGATCTAGTGGATTTCAATCTCTGGAGGTGAGACTCAAGAATCTACAAATTTTTAAAAGTGCATTCCCCTCCCCCCAGCCCCCATGATTCTGTGTTTGTTCTGCAAATGGCACTTGGGAACTACTAAGGACAAGCATGGTAACCAGCGAGGCCATGGTTACATTTTCCCAAATGGGTGCAGCACACTGTTCATAGACGACATTTGCAAAAGGGGTTCAGTGGTGTGATAGGTTGAAGAGTGTCCTTACCCCTCCCAAGTTCATATGTGAGTCCTAACTCCCAGCACCTCAGAATGTGACCTATGTGGAGATGGGGTCTTTACAGAGGTAATCAAGTTCGGATGGGCCCTAATCCAAAATGACGAGGGTCCTTGCAAGAAGGGGAAATTCGCACATGGATACTTAGGAAGAATACCTCGTGAACATGAAGACAGCCATCTTCGAGCCAAGGAGAGAGCTTGGAACAGAACCCCTTGAAACCCTCAGAGGAAACTAAATACACCTTCTTGTTGGACTTCTGGCCTCCAGAACTGTGAGGCAGTAAATTTCTGTTCTTTAAACCACACAGTTTGTGGTCCTTTCCAAAGGCAGCTGTAGTGAACTAAAATAAGTGGTTAAATATGTATCGGAAATTCTGAGTGAAAGAGAGTTATACATTTTTTGTTTTTTGTTTCTTGTTTTTCCTAGTGTGGGGCCCTCAGAAGCTCACATGTGCTAATGTATCCCGAGGCCCTCTGAGAGGTGACAGTGTGTGTGTGCTTCTTGTCCCAAATTTGATAACAGAATGCTTCTTATTTGTTGCAGAGTATTTCTTGTTCTGTGAGTCTGATGCAGGGAAGTGTTGGGTTTGTTGCTCTTGCAGAAGTAGTCATGCTGTGGGTCTCACAATGGCGGCAAGGTCAGCCTTGTGGAGCTTGGCTGCTTTTAGTAAATAAGTGGTGGTGAAATTTTTTGAATCCATTAGTTCTAATCCATCACACCTCCTGGGAAAAAAAAAAATCAGTTCCAAGGGACCAACCTGCTGGAAGTTATCAGAAACCATCTTTCTTGATCCAGGAATCCTTTGATTCCTGTTATTACACCAGTGACTCTGGAAGCAGACTTTTTAAAGGAAAAAAAAAAAAAAACAAGAACTACTTGGCTTCTTAGTGGTTGCCCTTAGTGGTAGTAGTTCAAGAAATGTAGGAGAGAAATATGCAAGGGTGATTCTATCAAATTGGACACACCACCACACATCTGTCTTCCAAGTACTCCATTTATCCCTATTGTTGTTCCTTCATACCTTGCCAAAATGGTGATCCATCTTTTTCGAAATGGAACATTGAGAGATAAACAGAGCATTGTCATTGTCAGTGGTTAAAAAAGTAAAACTGCAAAATTTAACTTGCCAGTTTACAATTATTAAACACACCCACCCACACAGAGTGAGGGAAATGTGCACTAGATGAACCCAGGTTTTTAAAACTTTGAAAAAGTGCAGGACTTCGCCTTCCTACTTATGTGATCTGTTTCACATTATTTAAGGCCAGATTTAAACATAAGGAAGTTTTAGACTTGATATTTGATCTATAGTTGTGACATGTTTGTGAATATTTCCCATGAAACGTTGATATCATGCAAATGAAACATTCATCAATCTTTGTTTTATATTCATCAGCCATTATTTCTAAATGTGACCCACCCTTCACAGCCCCTGCAGACCTAGGGATCTACCTCATTAAATATTTGCCTCCACTCTCAAGGGTCCCTGTAACCAGTACCCACCAATTAAACCCACTGCCCACTTCAAACAGAAAGGCCACTCCTTTGGTTCTACTTCTGGAGTTTCAAACTTGGGACTAAGTTGAAAAATCTGTGTCTTTAACAGGCATCCCAAGTTAGTCTAATGATCGGCTAATTTTGAGACTCAGAACTACTCATTTGCATTTGTCACTTTAAGTTTCAAATGTTACTGAGTCTGCCTTATTTGGGACCACCCTGGCCTTAACAGAGTTACATTTTTAGATATAAAAATTATGGAAAATGATTTTAATGCTATTTTTCATCTCTGTAATTGAGTTTTCTACTCTGTTGAAGTTGTTCTCTGTCTCCTCTGGCCATTCTATTTTAGCAGAAGAATATTCTTCTTGGTGTGCAGATTGTTATTCCTTAATCTGACTCCTGTGTCCCCTTGGAGTGTTCATTATTTTTACTTTTGACCCCTGGTTCTAGTTGTCTGGGTTAGCATTGAGGAACCCTGAGTTGCAGGAATGGAAGGAGATCGAGCAATCCCTAACTGGCAAATTTGTAAGAGGAAGCCATTTCCCCACAAAGTGGCAAGGTGGCTGGCTAGCCTCAAAGGCAGAGAGATCAGAGTGCATCTGCCTGGCTCCATCAAACTCCTCCAAAGCCAACGAGACCAGGAGGTGGCCCCAGGATCATCCCCCCAAGCTGGTGCATACACTTTAAAGCTTCATAGACCCTTCCCTCCCAGGCTGCACTCTCTCAGGAAGCTTGGTGCTCTGACTCTTTCCCCTAGTTCATCATTACTGGTGTATGGAAATCATCTCATCACCAACTTGCTCCAGCTGGACCCCCAGAAATGGGAGGTCTGGCATGCATCCTCCATGCCCTATCTAACACCTTACCCCAAAAATGCTCTGTTTAAGGTGGAAGTTGATTAGAATTAGAATGGGGGGAGTAGGAGAAGGAGTGGCAGGGTGGGTGCTCAGGCCATCTTTTTCCAGGAATACTCGCTTTGTTACTGAACTTTCCATCTAATTTCTCCAGCTAAGGGGCTTTGATTAGGTCTGATAAGCTCATGGTGCCTTATTTTCCGTATTTTGAAAGCAGAGATAATAATAACTCCCACATAAAATTGGCATTTAAAGCACAGATGCCACTAGTGCACACACTTTCTGTGCCAGGCACCTGGCTAAGTGTTCCACGTCCATTAACACCAGATGAGATAATCCAGCTGATGCACTTAGCACGTTGCCAGGCACACATGGGGACTCCATCCATGCCAGTTGTCCTTTCTCTTCCATACTTGCTCTTAGTTGCTGACCTCAGGAGGGTAGAAGCCATCTTGCATATTTCATGGCCCCCTCTTCCCTCCATAGTTTATACCCTACCCTGCACTCAATGTATTTGTTGGTTGACTAACTGAGTAGATCATATGCTTCCAAACGGCAATTTCTATTTTCTCTACACTTGGTCAATTCAATTAATTTTACATGTTGCTAAAAGCCTTAGCTGAAAGTTCATTTCCTTTACAAAACTGCATGTAATCTCTCTCCCATGATAGAATGTCATCCACACATTTTAGAGGTGATTTATACTCAATTTTACCTCGTATACAAGTTATTTATGCATATGAACTGTATCCTTGGCTAGAAGACACTCCTTTTCTGCTCCAAGTCAAGGACTGTTCTTTTTTTTTTTTAAAGATTTTATTTATTTGTTTATTTGACAGAGAGAGAGATCACAAGTAGGCAGAGAGTCAGGCAGAGAGAGAGGGGGAAGCAGGCTCTCTGCTCAGCAGGGATGCTGAGGCAGATGTGGGGCTTGATCCCAGGACCCTGAGATCATGACCTGAGCCGAAGGCAGCGGTTTAATCCACTGAGCCACCCAGGTGCCCCTCAAGGACTGTTCTATACCTGGAATTACTTTTCTTAAAAACCTGCCTCTAAAACATGGGAGAATTACAATAAGAAACAAGAATCAGAGAAATCTTTTCTTCATTTTTGGGGGAGGAAAAGCTGTCAAACTGGCAATGGGACATGTGAATCCAGATAGTTTGCAAGTTAGAGGTAGACACGCAGAGAGGATACGGTAGAACATCCTGGGTAAAGAGGGGGTGCCCTGCTGTGGGCATCTTGCTCTCTCTTGTGAGTACTTTCTTACATAAGTTTTTTCCCACACTAATGCTTATACACCTACCTACTCACATAAATCAGCATGTCCTTTTCAATGGAGTCAGCTTTTCTTTTTAAATGATTAATCAATATTTTAGTATTGACACTGCATATTTTACAAAATCTTTCTCTTAGAGATGATTGTGTTTTGGAATATAGCTTCTTATGAGTTGGAACTGGGCCCTCATTTATGACTTGTAGTTACCCCAGCAGTTTACACTGGGGTTCTGTTTAGTATAAAACACATAATTTCATTGTCTGGTGTGGGCTCTGCCTTGTGGCAGTCCTTGATTAGAAGAATGTGGAAGGTAGGAACGCGGGTATGGACATTTACACAACAGAGTTTGAGTCCTGTAGTTACCACCTACACACCCTCTGAATCCATAATGAGCTTGATATACATCAAGCTTTTACTATATATTAACTATTATTACTGATCAGAAAGTAGGACACTTGGAAAATTTGCTCAAGTGCAGGCTACGGAAAGACAAGATGCCAGCTTAGTTTAGTTTGAAACATTCCACAGTGACCAGCACAGTATCTCATCCGAGGTGTTGTGGCTAATCTCTTCCGGAGTGTGAAGTTGTCAGTGGAAGGCAGCTGCCCCGTTGTGAGATTCATTTCTCAATCATCTTGCATCTAGGTGTGGCGATGTGATTTTCTCATTCCAATAGCATGTGAGCAGAAGGGGGTTAAAAAGGGGGAGTCTCTCAAGCTGCTTTTTCCTTCTCTCATAAATGCAGAGGGTTCTGAGGCTCCGGAAAAGGTGGGGGCAGGAGATGAGGGATTCTGACTCCGTAAATCATAGGAATCACTCCCACTTCATTGTTTCTGTCAATGAAAATGAAACCTTGATGATATTAAAATTCGAACACTGACATTTAGGGGCTTATTTATTATATCAACTTGCATTGTTCTAACTAAGACCGCTGTTCAGCAAATTCATTGAAGAAATAAATGGGCTTGTAACTAAAACACCCCTGGTACAATGTCACTTAGTATTTAATGTGGATATATGATAAATCCATTGGTCTTATTTCATCAATATATGGTCTCCAATAGAAACAGTTATAGTCAATCAGAATTTGAAGTGGGGCAGTGAGGTAGGGTAGCTCTGAGGCAATATCAGGGCTTTTCTTTTTTGTATTTTAAAAAATACATGAGACCCTTGTAAAAAAAAAAAGGAAGCAAACAAAGCGGGGGCAGGGAAGCTTGTGTACATTGTTGGAGTGTTTCATCTTAGTAGTCATCTAATGAATGAAATAGAAATCATCTGTATGTTTTCTGTTCAATCTATTGTGTATTTTGTCTTTTTTTTTTTTAATATATGAGATTGTGAAATACAGCCAATAATCCCCTTACTGAACTAAAAGAGAATTAGAAAAACCTGCTAATAGCTTTTGTGTTTAGAAGTGTAATGTCTTCCTGTGAATTATCTTATGGGTGAAGTGTCTGGAATTGCTTATGAATACTGGGTTATAGAGTTGTTTTTTTTTTTCTTTTTCTTTGTTTAACTAAGAGAACTTAAACACGATATTTAAAAAAAAAACCACACACACACACATTTTTATCTGGTGGTAGAAATGTCAGCCACATTTCAATGCACTCTTCGGTTTCCCCTAAAAGGAATTACTTCTACGCATAACAATGGTCTTGTTTTTATAAGTGGTTGGTAATATCTACAAATGTGGAAGGCATTCATTTTCCAGGAGCTCTTTTCTCCCTGGTAACATACCAGGAAATATCAGAGTGTTGTTATTTGAATTCTTTCTTGGGCTCTGACTCCCAGATGAATTGAAATTCAACTTCAGTCAAGTGAGTAGCCATTTAAAGCTCAGGTGTGTATTTCCTAAGACCCTCTCAAAGGATATATAACCGCTTATGTCTTTCCTAAAGAGAGCAAACTGAATTTTAATTGGATCTTGCCTCTCCCAAGAGATCATTATCCCTCTCCTCCAAGGCCATATATTATAAAGCTTCAGTATGAATTGGAACATGGAAGCTGTGTTTGGGTTTAATATTTAAAGTTAAAGTTATAGCAGCTGACACCCGAGTCATTCTGGCAACTCCCCAAGTAAAATTTTATTTAATGTGAGTTCCTCAAAAAACGAACACACACACACACACACACGCATATAACTTGCATGTCAAAATTCCATAAACTTTCAGATTATGAAAAACAGTTTGTTTTCTCAGGAAATAAGTCTCAAGTAGGAATATTTCCAAATTTTTCTTGTTTCAACCCTACCTTGACCTTGTCGGGGGGGAGGAAAAAAAGAAGCCATGGAAAAGTTTATACATCTACTAAAGACCTGCTGACTCAGAACCGGACCTTGGAAAACCTCATGTGGCTTAGAAAGAATCTTTCCATGTGAGTGACAGCGGTGGTGTGAAAGATCATCGGAGGCATGAGCACTTGTAGGGCTAGTCTCACTCTGATCTTAGAACTTGGCAAGACAACATGTAAAAGGAAACCCAAAGATTTGTGGGGCTAATTCGCCAATTCTAAATATCATAGTCATGAGCTTCTTTGCTCCTTATAGTTTAAGAATCTGTGCAATTTTCCTGTGCAATTCAGACTATGAAGACCAAGGTTAAAAATACTGTGAAAACACCCCAGAACAGGTTGAAGAGTGGAATTCATACTTAAAACTCTAAAGGGGCAGGGTTATGGTCTTGCTTTATACCATAACAAGGTGGATCTTTGTGTATTATATATATTTAAGACTGTTCCCCCCCACCCCTGGAAAATTTAAGTGGTATCTTTCTCCCAAATGTGAATGTTTTAGAAATCTGGACTTTTTTCCCTTAAATTTGTAGACAGAAACTTGGGTTGGCAACCAGAGTACCAGGGTAGAGGGCAATGCCTCTTAGCTTTTCTGAGATGTGGTTTCTTCAGTTGTAACATTAGGGGTTGAGGTAAGTGATCTGTAGGCCAGTTAGAGTTACAACATTTCACGGTTCTAAATTTCAAGTGGCTTTTTCTCTATTTACACATCTCAAGATTTCAGCATTTTTTTGCCATGATGTAAAAGAATATTTGGATTACACACTCAGAACACTCAGTCCCAGAATCTTAGACAGGCTTCAGTTTGTCCATTTATTTCTACTTAATTATCTTCCACTGATAATGGACTTCTTGCTTCTCCTCCATTTTCTTTATCTCTCAGTGGTATCAATAGCTTCTCAGTTACTAGGCTCAAAACACTGGACTTTTCCTCAATTGTTCATTCTCTTTTGTCCCTAACATTAAATTGATCACAAATTCTGTTGGGTACACCTCTGTGAAGGTGAGGACTAGTTTTACAAATGAGAATTAAAGAATTGCATAATTGGAAGGGATTCTGTTTACTGGTTCACAGGTTTTATAAAATTGCTTTGAGGATCTAAAGAAATACATGTACCATTTCCCCGGGGCAGGGAGGGGGGATATATATGTGTGTGTGTGTGTGTGTGTGTGTGTGTGTGTGTTTTAAGATTTATTTATTTATTTGACAGACAGAGAGCACAAGTAGGCAGAGAGGGAGGCAGAGAGAGAGAGGAGGAAGCAGGCTCTGCGCTGAGCAGAGAGCCCGATGTGGGGCTCGATCCCAAAACCCTGGGATCATGACCTGAGCCGAAGGCAGAGGCTTTAACCCACTGAGCCACCCAGGTGCCCCCCACACATTTTTTGCATATACTTTCCAGGCATTCAAATACTTCATGAAGTTCACCCATGGATCAAGAATCCCTCGAGAAGGGCAAACATCCCCAAAGGCAGAATTTCACCCAGGAACAATCCTAGTAGATGGCTGAGCAGATCTGCTTGAATATTTCTAGCGAATGAATGAGCTTAGTCCATTTCAGAGCTTTCTCTTCCCCTGTTTGTAAGGAAACTTTCATGGTTGGAAAGTTTATTGGGGGTTAAAATCTGTTTGCCTATAGTTTTCAGTTGATCTTAGGTCTTCAGTACCCAAAAATATCTCCCATATCCCTCCAAATCTTTAATTTTCCATGTTATATATTTATAATTTTTTCTTTTATTGTGTGGCTTCCAGACTTCCTTGGTATCCTGTTCATCTTTCTATAGACACCTTTAGTGTTTTTATTTAATTTTCTTTCCTTAAGATGAATAACATTCTTTATATGTGATTTGAATAGCCAATGTCTTGGTTATTGGAAATTTGTTTTCTTTTTTTTTTCTTTTTTTTTTTTTTTAAAGATTTTATTTATTTGTCAGAGAGAGAGGGAGAGAGAGTGAGCACAGGCAGACAGAGTGGCAGGCAGAGGCAGAGGGAGAAGCAGGCTCCCTGCAGAGCAAGGAGCCCGATGCGGGACTCGATCCGGGATCATGACCTGAGCCGAAGGCAGCTGCTTAACCAACTGAGCCACCCAGGCGTCCCTGGAAATTTGTTTTCATTAAGGGCATCCAATTTTGACTGAAGTCTTAGACCTGCTATTTGCTAGCCATTTTGGCCTAGTGCTGGTTACTTAACCTCCTTCATTTTGTCTTCTGGAATAAAAAGGAATAGTTATCCTATCATTATAAGTTTGTATCTTAGACATACTAGGTGCTCCATAAATGATAGTGGTAATTTTTATTAATTTGGATTAATATTATTTGGGACATTTTGGAGTTTACATCATAATTAAGGATGGACAATAAAAATCTCCAAAATAATTTTTTAAAGATGTACTTATTTATTAGAGAGAGAGAGAGAGAATGAGAGAGAGGAGCAGAGGGGAAGGGAGAGAGAATCTCAAGCTGACTCTGTGCTGAGCATGGAGACCAATGGGGAACTTGATCCCAGCACCCTGAGATCCCAACCTGAGCAGAAACCAAGAGTTGGGGGCTTCACTGACTGTGCCACTAGGCACACCTCCAAAATATTTTAAACCAGTATTTAACTTGCCCAATCCTACCCCCAGGTGACATTATTTTTTGTTTTTGTTTAAATGCAGAATTTCATAATTACATGTATTGCCAAATGTTAACATACTGGGTTTGGCCCACATGCCAGGCTCCTAAGAAATTACTGAATCCTGATCCTGTCATCCAATGTGTGACCTGTCCTTCCTAATTTTGTGGTCTCCACTCAGTGCAGGACAGAGGACCACCTCAACAGCACATATTAGCTACTCCTCCCCAAGCTGATCTTAATTCATGAAACAACTCTCTGTCAGGATCAGTGTTTGTCATGTACCTTGTTGACAACATGATACGCTATGCACTTGGGACTTCCCTGACCGAACCACCAAAACGCCCCCCAAAAACAAACCAACAAACAAATAAAAAACGGGGTGTGGGGGGGAATGATATTGTGGGGGGGAATGATATTAGTGAGGTATAAATTGTTCTGCATGAAGTCACCATGTCTCAGTCATTTATCTGAGTTCGTTCCAAGTCCCCTAAGTCATAATCAAACTATGTGAAGAAGGCGGGGAATATTCCTGATTTGTACATATTTTGAGGTGCTTCCCTAAATGTACACCGGATTACTACTTTGACTCATAGATCAGAGTGAAGCCAGTTTCAAGGACAAATAAAGGGAGAAAACCGGTGTCTTCAAAATGTGGGCCAGTTCTCTTGCAAATATGGTGGCTGTCTGTTCTCCCAGAGAAACTCATGGAGCATGGTGGTGCAGCTCCTTAGACTCGCTAAGGAAAAAAGAGGTAGCTAGGTGTGAGCTTTCTTTTTTTGCTAGATGCGCTAATCCTCCCCAAACTCAGGGACAGGGAGAAGGAGAAATAATTAGCTAGCATCCTTTCCAAAAAAATCTGCTAAACTAAAACTCTCTGAGAAGTTCAACAACCCTTATGAATGAAATTTTTAAGAACGTTTTTAAGATGAATTTTCCACACATCTTTCGGTGATTAAAAAAAAAAGAAGAAGAAGAAGAAGAAAAAGAAAGAAAACTCAATGCTAATTCCCTTTGCATGAGCTAAGTCTATTTCGCTCTTGCCTCCAGCTGTTGCATGGGTTAGGGTGATATTTGGAAGGACAGCTCATTCTATTTGGAAGGTCGTGCTGGGGAGTGTGGAAGGGGAGAGGCAGAGATGCCAGACAGGCGGGCGAGCCAGCAGACACACGTGGACTGGGCTCAGTGAGCTCCTCTTACGGTTGGAGTGTCGCTGCCTGAAATGAAATCCGAGGATCCGGCCTCGAGAGTGCAGGAGGACCGTGACCTCTCTGTGAACCTGGCAGTGAACTCTCCTCCAAAGTGCTTTTGCTCGAGGTCCCTGACACTGCGCAGGCCCTTTGCTTTGAATTTAGATTAATTGAGAGCTCTGTTAATCTAGTTGAGTGCACCTTCCCAAACCCTACCATCTACAAATACAAGGAATTTTTGAATGTTTTCTTCTTATTAGAGTCTGTCCCAAAGTTTTAAGGCATGGTAAGAGGTAGGATATGAAAATTTTCACTTTCTTCAGAGGAAGATGCAATGGCCAGTCAACAGATCTCTTATCTTAACCTTAGCTTTTAGTTAAAGCAAATAACAAATGTCCAAAAAAACATCTGGCTCTCATTTCCTGGATAAAATGCAGAATTAATTAAATTCCCCAAATACATAAACTTCTCCCTACAAATTAGCACGTGGAATAAGGTGATGCTCTTTTCATATAAGTATTCGGTATACAAAAAGAATGACCCTCTTAAGAACACGTAAATAGTATCCTAGGATGTAGCAAGGAATTAACCAAGCTCTCCAAATTCCCTCATTATCAGGAATGCATTCCACTGTGGAAGAAATTGGCATTCTGAGTCTATAGGGCTTCTTTAGAAAGGTGGTTCTTTTGGATCATCTATGCTTTCTTCTAGGGCTAGTGTGGCCTAGGGCCATGCTACCTTCCATTCTTAGGGCTCAGGTTCCTGATCTGAAAAATACAATGTGCTGATTTCCTACCTGGCATACTTGTGAGTTTTAGAGACATCACATAGACGCATGGTTTCTGGCACCGAGGGTACACTTATCAAATTGCTGGCTGGCTCTTGTTCTGATT
This sequence comes from Lontra canadensis, assembly GCF_010015895.1. NCBI lineage: Eukaryota > Metazoa > Chordata > Mammalia > Carnivora > Mustelidae > Lontra > Lontra canadensis. The sequence continues at coordinate 7,500,684 of NW_022631046.1, read as the reverse complement.
AAAAGATAATTAGAAACAATGTCTTTGCAGACACCCCCGCCTCCGAGAAATTTTGCAGCAGAAAACAACTGGGGGATCCCCTTTAGTGAAGCAGTCTTGTGGTCAGTACCTCTGGAAACTTATCCAAAAATTCCCCTTGAGCTGATCCCCTGCTGAATCTCTTATATGCTGACTTTCATTAATATTAAGAAATACTGTTGATTGAATTTTAGAGATCATGGAAATCACTGATTCAAAGTGGTTTTCCTCCAGATCTACCTGGGATTTGTAAGGACTTCAGCCATTTCCTAAATGTCACAAAGTAGTCTGGCAAAGAGTGATTTTATTTTATTTTATTTTTTAAAAGATTTTATTTATTTATTTGACAGAGAGAGAGAGAGAGAAAGAGAAAGAATTAGATATCACAAACTGGGGGGGCGTGACAGGGAGAGGGAGAACCAGACTCCTTGCTGAGTAGTGAGCCCTGATTCAGGGCTCCGTCCTAGGGTCCTGAGATCATGGCCTGAACCGAAGGCGGACACTTAACTGACTGAGCCACCCAGGTGGCTCTGAAGAGATCTTTGGCTCAGGACAGGCTACCAGAATCCAGGAGATGGAGGGAAAGATGGGCCCACAAGAGATTGTCTGAATTTGTTTTCTGCTGAGGTGGATGCCTTTGCTGATAATGTTTCCCCAGACCACAGGGCAGTGAGTCATTACTGGTCTAATCCAATTTGCTTAGAAGATACGAATTAAATTTAAAACCCAGATATTTGATGAAGGTCATCTCATGCTCCTTTAGGTGGCACACAACAGCAGCAACAAAAAGTGATGATAACGTAGACAGGCAGAGGAAGAGACCTAGGAAACAATATTCTTGAACTTGTGTTTTCATTTATGGACATGGAAAAAAAAAAGATGAAGGAAACATTTGGAATGTTCACTTCTTCCCCCCAGCTCCTGCATCAGCCTCTTTGAGATTACAAAAATCAGCAGATTCCATGGCTGGGCTAAATGTTTTGAAGCTGTGATTCATTGATCATTTCCTCTCACTTGACATGTTTAACCAGACTAAATCAATACTTCATAGAGGAGCAATGGCTTTGTAAAAAACAGCAACACAACTGGGTGACATGAAGCACACCTCCAGGATAAAAGAATCCTGTAGACAAATTCCTTCTTTATCTCTTACCGGATTTGTGAATATCTTTGATTCAGACTCATAGGTGTGTGGCCATCTTGAGTTATTGAATTCATGAAGGTCAGGACACAAAAGTTTTTTTTGTTTGTTTGTTTTTTTTTCATTCTTCAGTGCATTAACTTGCCAACCACATGGTCTTAAATGACAGACACCAATGAAGACAAAGAATCTTAGTTTTAAATGAAGCAGAAGAGGTTGAAAGATAACTATGTCAAACATCCAACGTGCCATCCCCCCATTTTTCTTAATAAAGAAGGCACTCAATTCCAGCATATTTAGGGAACAGTACCGTTGCTTAACAAATTGACGTCACACCAGCCCAGTGTCCGCTCCCAGGCTTTATTCCTGGCAGTTCAATGAGTGCGGTATTTCAACTGGAGAACATGCAAACAACAAAAACAAAGGGTGTTTCTCAAAAATTTTAATCCCTTCCGAGAAAACATGATGGGACAATCACTTCTTCACGTGGATTGTCCCCTGGATTCAAAACTGTGCAACCAAAGACAGTTTCAGTGGGACAGATGGCCCTGGCAGTTAAGAGGGCCGGGGGCGGGAAAAGGAATAAATGAACACACTGTTTTCTGTATCAGCAAACAAAAGCGAAGGGCAAACAATAGGAATGAGCCAGCCACCATTGAATCAGAGAGTACCTCTAAACATACCTTGACTTTCTTAATACGGGGAGATCTACTTCTTCGTTAGCCAGTCTGCGCACGTGCACAGAGACGCCTGCCTGCCTGCCTGCCCTTGAACCTAAGGATGCTGCCTCTCTGAGAGGAACTGAATTTTGGCCGGGTGCACGCAGCCCTCGCTGCGACTTGACAATGCCACTCGTGATAACCAGTAAGGGACTGCTGAACGAGGCAGAGGACGTGCAGCACACTCGTTTCCTTCGGGTCGAATCGCACATCTTGGACGGGTTTGGTCAAGTGCACAGGGCACGCAAAGACCTTGCTTCCCCTCCGGGCTGTGGGGGATGGAGCCGTGGGTAGTGGGACGGCGCCCCGGGGGGTGGGGAAAAATCCATTTGAACGCTGCTGTCTGCTCCGTGGGGCTGAGGCCTGCCAGCTTTTGTTTACTCCTTCTTACACAAGAAGATCGCAGCTGTTTCTTTCCGTAAAAAGGAGGAGAAGAATATAGCAACCTACCTCATATTTTCCCCTCCTCCAAATGTGTGGGGAGCCCAACAGCTGTCTTTGCAAGTCCTGCCACTCAGATTGGATAGCTCTACATGAGCAAGAGTGGAGTGGGGACGCTGAGATTGCTGGCTGGCGCGAGGTGGCAGGTGGGAAGGAGCCGTTCTCTTAATGGGCTCACGTGGTGTGCTCCTGCGGGGATTGAATCAAAAAAGAAAAAAAAAAAAAGCATTTAAAGGAGGCGATGAAGGGAAGTTGAATACACACGTCTTGCGTTTCATACTTACAGATCTGAATGGCCGTGAAGCATGAATTCACTGGCTGTTAGTACTGGAAGGGATTTGAAAGGTCCTCTTGTCTGGGAGTTTTCAAATTATTTTTAGCAGCGGACTTTTTTTTTTTTTTTTTTTTTTTTGGCCCGAACACATCTTAGCCCAGGAGTATCAAATCATAAATGGTAATACCTACATAGAACAAGCAGGAACATCAGTGGAAAAAGTGGGATTTAAGAAATGCAGCTCTGATAACAAATGGACTCGGCACTGGGAACACGGTAGGAGTGGTGGGGACTGTGGCAAACTGGCTGGGCCTGTTTGGGGTGTGCCAGCTGCCACCCCCTTCCAGCATACTGCCACCTGTGCCAGGTAGGGACCCATTCACCCATTCATCCCTTTAATTAATTCATTCATTTCTTAAGTCCTTATTACGTACCACGTACAGTTTTATGCATACATAAAATGGATAAGATCCCTGTTCTCGGAATGCTTATATTCTAGGGAAAGAGGCAGTTAACAAAAAGGGAAATGCATAAAAATGTATGTATTTGTAAGTTGTGAAATACCCCAAGAAGAAAAGTAAAGCAGGGTAAGGGATAGGGAGTAACTGAGAAAGGGGGCATTAGAGAGAACTGTCTGGAAGGGACTTTTAAGGGAATGCATTATAGCAGAGAATTAAGTGATGGGAAGAAATGACCCATGTGCGGATCTGGGGGTATGGCGGGGTGGGGAACATCCCAGAGAATAGAAAAGGAGAGTGTGGGCATTCCGAGGCAAGCTTTGCTTTCACCCACCCCCCCTTCTAACTAAGCACCATTTGGAAGTCTGCCCCGGTTCAAACTCTTCTGTGTACCTTAGACAGGAGACCAGAGAGGTGAAGATGCTTGTCCAAGGCTACACAGGTATTTCAGCTTCCATCCAGTCCAGTGCTCTTTTTCCTATCAAGTGTGTGCACTCATCATTTTCTTTCACGCCCCAAGAATGAGGTAGTCTTAATAGAGTCGACATAACTAAGGCTTAAATGACTAATGAACAACACCGCAAAGAGTATCAATTTCCACTTGGGAATTCAAGGAAATATCTAACTTTTCCTAGAAGTCTGTCCTAATTAGCCTAGTCAATTTCTACCCTGGGGTATAATTCTAGGTTGTGTACAGCCTTAACATCTTTCTGTGCTTTTTGCAAATATGATTAATATTTAAGTCATTTACTCCTATCCAATAAATTAAATCCCACAGCAACCAAAGAGTCTAGAACACAGGAAAAAAAAAAATCCAAGTTACCGGTGAAGAGAACAAAAATTATCAGCTAAGTCTGACCAATTTCAAGAGGCATGTTGATTTTTTAAAAATATATGCTCAAATTATCCAGTTATCTCACATCCCTAGTTCACTTTCCTCTCAAAAGTTAGGTCAGCTGAGAGATGAAATACTGGTCTTTGATTATCTCTGGGTTCAGAAAACAGAATACAACAGTTTGCTTCTGCTCAGTCAACTCATTGCTAGTTCTCCAATCAGCCAGACATCAAAGTCAGGTAAAAAAAGAATATTGACCTATCAGAATGGATAAAAACATCATGGCAGTGGTGGGCTCCTCTTTCTCTCACTTTCCTCCTCCGCCTGGGGCTGCAGCCACAAGGAGGCTGGCCTCCAACTGTGTTAAAGATTGGCTCCAAGACAAAAAAATGCACCTTCATCTTCTGCAACAGGTGTAAAATGTTCCCTGATAATAACCTACAACTTCTCTCTTCATTTCTTAAATACAAATAAAATTTGCCTTTCATTCATATTTCATTACAAAAAATACATACATGTTGAATCAGAGAGAAGCTCACTCAAAAGAATCTTTTGTTTTTAGTTTTCCCTTCTAGTCAGTAGATGTGAAAGGCAGTGTCATGTCCCACTCATTGAAATCTTTTGAAATGCCATTAGACTTTTCTGAATCTTCTAGATAACATGAAAGGAAATCAATAGAGATCTTCCCAGGTGAAAGGAGTTTGACTAGTTAGTGTGTCACTCATTTTGTTTAACCAATTAGAAGGCAGTCAGTTGTTAGATATTGGTTATGTTTCATTCTTAGTCATTTATACATGCTTCCGTGGCAGATTTTGTTTAGTAAACATCAATAACAATGGCAACACCCAAGGAGGAAAAACAACCTATAAAATTATAACCTAGGTTTCCCTTTTATTGAAAGTACAGTGGAAAATTATCTTGAGATAAGCATGGACCATTTATGGGACATGTCTCAGAAATATTTGTTTTTTTTGTATCTGTGCTTTGGGATGATGCTGATTTAGTTAAATCTCTGAATTATTTTATTAAGCATTTAATTTAGTGGGTATCTACAGTGGGGGAGGTAGGAAAATGTGGGTATAGTTTATACAGTTGCTTACAATGTCCATAGAGATTGGACTAACCCATAAACTAACCTAAGTGTCATCTAGTATAAAATTTGTGTTATGAAAATTATAAAGGGCTAAAATAACTAGGGAAGAGTTTATGGAAAATGAAGTTTGGATTGGGTCTGAAATCATAGGTTAGGATTGGATTTGTGGAGAGAAAAGAAACCTGGCAGAGAGACAAGCATGACAAAGCCACAAGGCAGTAGCAAGCCTGCCCAGTACATGAAGGAAGGGGGTTGGCAGATGACAAGATCGGAGTAGAGAGGATGCCTGACAGATACTAGTAAGGCATATTGGGGAGAAACTTGGATCCCGGGAAGAGAAACTTGTGTTGTTCTAAGAGGCACTAGAGAAAACTTGCTTGGTTTCTCTAGCTTGGAGCTAGAGATGCTGGTGGTGATAATACAGAAAAAATATGTGAGGGACATAGGATCAAAATTTCAAAAATCACTTGGAAGCTTACTGCAACATTCCTGCATAAATGGCCCCCAAAGGGTGGTAACAAAAAGAAAAGAGGTCTAAAGAAGAACGTGGCATAATGCTTGATTCCGTCCTACATATATTCACAGAGATGGATTGGATGCCTCTCTGTGCTATAGATATAAACACCCAATACCATCTCTCCCCTGTGGGTTGTAAAGCCTAGAAGACTGTGACTGAAGTTGAGAACCCGTATGTGGATCTTTTAGCAAAGTGGTATGTCAAATGACTCTTGCAGAAAGTGAGACAGAGGGCCAGACAAATAAAACACTCAAGTCCTTGGGCTATTCTTTTATCCTTAGGGAGCCTGGTCATCCTGTAGGAAAACAACCAAGGAGTGAGATAATGCTTGGTCTGCCTGTGTGTCCATCAGCCTTGGCAATGGCTAAAGGTTGACCTCTGAAATCCCAAAACCCCACTCCCAAGGGCCAGCAATCTTTTCAGTATCAAAATTGGTGGGAAAAACTCTGGACCAGTACTTATATGTCTCCTGACTGGAGTCTTGACTCTGATACTTGCTTAGTAGTATGATCTTGGAAAGTCATTTATGCTTTCAAAAATCTCATTTGGTTTCTTCATTTTTGAAACTGAACTAAGGCCAGTTTCCTGGCAAACTCAGAGGATTATCAGGAGGATCCAGGGAGAAATACTTATCAAGGTCACTAGAGCACTATGATGATGGTGGGCCCCGGAAGAGAGTGAAGAAGGCCACTTGCCCTGTTCTGGTTATCAGGGAGTGATATTTTTTAAAAAGATACGTAAGCATCATTCTCATGCTAGGAATTTTAAGCCTTGATCTAAAAAAAAAAAAAAAAAAAAAGCCTTGATCTAAAGAAACAACTCTGGTCTAGTGATGTGTTAGTTAAATGTTTTTGCTGGGGATGTCTTTTTTAGCTCCAAATGAAAATTTGCATAAATCTTCAACGTATGAGACAGAGAAAACGGGGAATCATTTTTAGCATAAAGATTTTTAAAAATAATTTTTAATATTTACTTGTTATGAAATCCATTGATGGAATAATGAAATTGTTTTGATTAGCATGAAATTAGAAATGGAATCATATCCACTTCAACCTCCAATTTTATATTTTTTTACTTTGATAGCAGTGTCAAGACAATTGTCATTCACATAGATAAGTAGCTAAAAATGGCAATAATTAGCTTTATCAGTTTACCTTGAATTCTCCGCAAAATCTTTAAATAAACAGAACAGGAAAAGCTTTGCTTCAATGTCTAAGCACAAAAAATGTTAACAGACAGGAAATGTTAATATGCAGAGGAAGAAAAAAGGTTAAATTTGGTACACACTGCATGGGTATAAGTTTTGTTTTATTAATGTGTTTTAAATAGTAAAATGCTTCAACAGCATTGTTTGGATCAAATACCTGTGGAACTGTTAAAAGAACTCTCTGGAACCTTAAGCATCTACAGAATTGTGTTTGAAGCTGGCCATGGACTTTGAGCACAGGATACTGTTCTAAGCACTATTTGTGTTTTATTTCTTAGTTCTCGTAACCTCTCGTATGAGGTGGAGGAGACCCTGAGACTCACGAAAGCTGAGTAACTTTGCATAGAGCACACAGTTGGAAAACAGCTCAGGCAAGATTCAAACCCAGGTTGTTTGAATCTAGGGTCTTAAGCCCCAGAGGAGGAGAATGGATTCATCTCTGGCTATGCAACTTAGTAGTCAAGCAGTTTCAGTTTTCACACCAATCAATTACAGATCTGTTGTGAAGCTTAATTATGACACTATCTGAAAACCTGTGCATTTAGTAGGTGTTTACTAGATGTTTGCTGAGTCTGAATTTACCCTATGGCTGAATCACAAAACCAGCTACATAGAATCCTTTAATATGGTGGTTGGCAAACTACAGCCACAATATCTGCCCTGCAGCCTAATCTTATAAATAAAGTTTTATTATAACACACCTATTCGTGTATATTTCTGTATTGTCCATGTAGTTGTGACAGAGATTGTGTGACTTACAAAGTCTGAAATAGTCACTCTCTGGCGCCTTTTACAGGAAAACTGTGCCCATCCTTGGTCTGATATAATGACTATATTTTCTCTCAATGTCTTGAAACGTGGAACCATCTCAGATAGCAATTCAGATGCCTACAGTTGAAGGGGGGATGGGTCCTCACTCATGCACCTGTATACGGTCGGGACTGGTGAGGTTGTTTTGAGCAAGTAAGTGCTCTCTGTGCTACCACACTTTCCCTGCTCAGTCTACCAATACATATCGGTCTGCCTCAACATGTTTTTAGCATGTTTTATATATTGTAAAACATAGCTATGTTTGGGGTGCCTGGGTGTCTCAGTGGGTTAAGCCTCTGCCTTCGGCTTGGGTAATGATCTCGGGGTCCTGGGATTGGGCCCCGCATCAGGCTCTCTGCTCAGCGGGGAGCTGGCTTCCCCCCCTCTCTCTGTCTGCCTTTCTGCCATTTGTGATCTCTCTCTCTCTCTCTGTCAAATAAATAAATAAAATCTTTAAAAAACAAACAAAAAAACATGGCTATGTTTATTGGAGAGATTTTTTTTTAAAGATGGGATTAAGAAATCAAGCTACTGATAGCTCAGAAATGATTTAACACTTCAATAATTGTTGGCAAAATTCAGGAATTTATTTTAAAGAAAAAGTTGGGCTATTCTCCATCATAAATGAACACCAAACAAAAGAAATAGTATTACACTGGGTGTTACTTAAGTTAAATAAAGGAATTATTTCCTTTGTGTTTAAATTGTTGTTTGTGGAATTTCTTAAGGAACACATAATTGGAGGGAAGTAGAGAAGCGATACAGGTTCTGCATCTCATTCTACAAAGTGGGCAGGATGTTTTTGGTCAAAAAAGTTCCATATTATCTTGGTTAACCAGATCACATTGACAGTTTCAAGCCTCATCTTCCATTTCTATACCTATTTGAAGCTGACTAGGAAGTGAACATTAGCAGAAGAGATTCTATGTTTCACAAAAGCTCAGTAATCGCTCCTCTACTTACAACCTTAGTGACTTGTGTCTGTGGGTGAAGTGTCCCCTACCTATAGAAATATATTTGTGTTTAGAATATAAGGCTATAATAGTAATTTTTAAGCATATAAGGCAACAACTAAAAACTTGGGTAGAAATTCCTTTCATTCATTCATTCATTCATTCATTCGTTCATTCTACAAATATATATTGAATGTTAATGATGGACTAGCCACTGGTCATACATGACATCCAACTCAGACATGTTAGCACTGCTGATGGAGCTGGGGAGGACAGATAAGAAGCACCACTTATTTTTTTTTTTTCAAATTTTGATAAGCATTATAAAGAAAATGAACAGGATGAAATGATAGAGAAAAACATGGTAAAAATGATGGGAAGTGACTATGGTGGTTGTGGAGGGTAGGCAGGAAGAAGGATCTGGCTGGATGTGCAAAGGCCCTGAGACATGAACCAACTTGGGATAATCAGTGAATTGAAAAGATGACTGTGCTTGGAGAGAGTGGAATTAGGTGAGTTTGGAGAATGAACGAAAGATCTCCCAACCTATGTCAAGAGAGAAGAACAAGTTAAGGTTTTGTATTTTTTAAATTAAAATGCTGCTTCACTTATGACAAGAAAGACTGATACAAAAAAGCTTGTCTGGGTGAACTTTTGATGTCCCTTCTAAGTGACATTATTTCTCATCTATTTATCATTGAAATCTCCAGCTAAGGGAAAGGTAGTGATTGTGTAATATGACACACCCTTTTGTGGATAATTATATAATGCCACTAGGGTAAAAGCATTTAGAGAGAGGAGGTAATTTCACTCTTTTCAGCCTGGAATTTTTAGTAGATGAAGATAAAACATTTTAGGCTGTCTCCAATACATTGCCATCTCTGCAGAGAATCCGATTACCCTCCTTTCTCCCTTTTACAAAAGATTCATGTCTCAATTTATCACACTAAATAAAAACATTTATGTAAACCCCGCAAATTGCATTCCTGAGAAACCACCAGAATCAAAAGGCAATAATTAATTCAGGATTCATGCATATATGTGTTATATTTAACTTGTTGCAAAGCCACACACAGTGTTGCAATTTATGATGCTATCATAGTGAACTTGACAGGGAATTACAACTTCTGAGATGTTAGGATTTTGCAGATGATAATTTACGACACTATCGCTACGTATAAAAATGTGATCTCAGCAGGTATCCCAAGCCACGTTGCAATTTAGAGGAGTCTGAATAGAGTGATAAAGTTATGATGATGATAATTATTAGAATGAAAGCCAGCTATCACTAAGCAACTGGACAGAACAGAGAGGTCTGGATTAATGATGCTTTAGAGCCAAGGAAGGAAATTGGCCCCTTCTGCATTATGGGTCACTCAACTTTTAAGGGCTTGGTTGTGAAATATGAGATGATAGCATCTATCCCGTTAATATCACTTACCTTCAGAGAGGATCAATACAGAAATGGGAAAGGTAGAGTTTCAAGTTCTATAGTTTCCACCTGCAACTTCACTGGTAAATGGAAAAGCCTGGATTGATTACTTAGAAGATTAAATTGCTATTATTGCAAAGCTGTTATGGGGAGTAGATTATATGTCCTTTGTAAGCATGCTATTCTGGGGGAGCATGCGTGGTGTCTTGGAAAGAGCAAGATGAAGAGCCTGAAGACTTAATCTGCTCACCGCAGATTAGTATGACTTTGGGCAAGTCACTTGATCTCTTCGTCAGCTTCCTCATCAGTAAAATGAAGCCAGAATATATTGCCTCTTTTGCCTACTTCACTAGAGTTTTTCGTCAAAAGAGAACATTGGGTTATCTGTGAAACACTATACTTTTGCACTAATCATTATATATTGTTTTTCAATGGAGATCAAGAGATTACTCTATGGTCACTGTAATGTATGTGCCTTGTCACACTTTTAGGACCCAAGGGACATCTATACCTTAGGTGGTGCCACATTGAGGGAGAGGGGTTGTAGATGTACTTTACCTTTTTAATTACACTTGGTCTCAACACAAACAAACAAACAAACAAATGAATTCTATATTCTTCCTTTTGCTGAAGATCCTAAGGTGTGATTTGGAGAATAGAACACTTACAAGGAGAATAAAGCGATTAGGTAGGCTTCAATCAGTAAAGACTCTCTGGTACTCTCACTCAATGGTTAGAAAAATTATAAATATCACTGCCTATTGGACATCTCTTTTGGATGTCTCACAGATACTCAGCATGTCTGCAACTGAATTTATTTCTCTTCCCTTTCATAATGAACAGTATGATCATCTCTATCATTGCCAAACCCAACAACTTGGGAGTTAGTTCAAATTTTTCTTCTAGTTCAACTCCCACAGTACACCCAACATCAACCCCGCAAATTCCATTTCCTTAATTTATTGGGGAGCCATACATTCCATTCTATTTGTGTTGCCTCTGCCTTGATTCTGATCCTTATTTTTCACAGCAGAATTACAACAATAGTTTCCTAACTGTTCTCTTTTGCCTAGAACCTGCTCTTATATATAAACCATCCTCTTCGGTAATGGCAGACTAACTTTCTAAATTAGAGATTTGACCAAATTATTCTCCTGTTAAGAATTTGGTAATGCTTCCCAGGGCTTCCAAGTCACAGTATCTTAGCAGATATGATTTTGTTTTCTGCCCCCACCATATCTATCCTCAATCAAGCCTCATTAGCCATACCCTGAAGCATGTCCTTTGTTTTGTTCATATCATACTCTTTCATGCTTCTAGACTTTCACATATGATGCTGTCATAGCCTGGGAAATTCTTTTCCCCCTTCTATGCCTGGCTAACCATTGTTTAGTCTTCAAATTTCAGCTCTATTGCATCTCTTTCTAAAAGACTTCTTGTTGTCTATTCATTTTATTGTCACTTCCTTGGGCTGTGAGAATGCCCTGTGTACATCGTTACTGTATTTATAAATCCTAATTAATCCTAATCTTAATATTTTCCTGTGTATCTCTAGATTCTAATAGTGATGGGGACATAACCTGGTACTCATTAATTCAACTTCTTCCGAATGGATGAATCAGCCCCTTTAATATGGTGGCCATGTCAGAAGAGTCGAGTCATACCCTAACTGGGTGGAATGAGACAAGGGGAGTCAAACTCTAAAGGCATTTCCTGTGAAGGCACTGGAGTGACAACTTAAGGAGGCAAAAGGGAACAAACTGAAAAAGAATGAGAAGGAAGAAGACCAAAAAAGTTCAGGATAAATCTTATAAAAATAGTGTTCTAGCCAGGGGTTGACATGCCCACTAGACATGGGAGCACCCTCAAAGTTATAAGATTACAGAGGATATTATGGTATTTTGCATTGTTTGAGAGAAAAGGAATGGTCAGTGCAAAGGCAAGAGTGTTTAAAGAACATACAAAAGGCCAGTTTGGCAGGAGCAGAGTGAGTGAGGGTGTTGGGCACTGAATTGCATCCCCTCAAATATCACATATTGCAACCTTAACCTTCAGCACATCAGAATGTCACTGCATCTGGAGACAGGGCCTTTCAAGGGATGATTAGGTTAAAATGAGGCCATGAGGATGGGCTCTAATCTTGTCTGACTGGTATCCCGACAAGAAGAGAAAATTTGCACATACACCACACTGGAGGAAAAATCACATGAAGAATACTGTAAAAAGGTGGACACCTACCAGCCAAGAAGGAACACCTCAGAAGAAACAAAACCCATTGGAACTTTGATCTTGGGTTTCCAGCTTCCAGAACTGTGAGAAAATAAAATTCTGTTGTTTCAGACACCCATTCTGTGGTATTCTGTTACAGTACCCTAGCAAATTAATACAGAGGGGAAGAGTAGTAGATCTGGTCAGCAAAATAACAGGAGTTTGAGCAGAGGGTGTGGGGGAAAATTATGTTGTGGGGCTTTGTAGGTCATTGTAAGGAGTTAAGATGAATATTATCATCTGACTTTTACCTTCATGGAGATTGGGAACTGACCAGGAGTCACACTGATAAGGCATTCAAAGTTGTCAACTGTGTAGGAGAGAAGGACATTGGGGATGCTTCCTTCCTTCCATTTAACACCTGTAAATAAATGAGATCCAAAGTGAGAAAACAGGATCCCAAAGTGACCTGCCCAAGATGACAGAGTAATTGTGTAGTTATCCTGGAATAAGAATCAGGCATCCTGTACCCTTTACTACTTTGTGCTTGGAGAGAGATGCATTTGGCTCCTCAAGTAAAGAACGCAAGTTCAATTGCATAATATTTGGGGGAGGTTGGATGTATTTGTGTGAGCAGATATTAACACTTGAGTGAGTTATGGTAGCAATGGAATATTCTGTGATACTCTCAGCTGCCCATCCATGTCTCTGTGACTCAAGGACACATAGCTTAAAAGACTGGCACGAACAAGTGGAAATTATTCATGGGCTCTAGTCACAGACTGTGTTTCCACAGATGTCCTTCATGGTGGATCATTTCATTGACGGAATAATTTTCAGAGATGACAATAGCAATGGCTAACCTCTAAACTGTTCTCCAACAGGCTAGGACAATGAGGATTTCTGATTTTAAGTTAATAAAGATTTTGTGTGTGTGTATGTATACATATATATGTATATATAGACAACATATGTAATTTGTGTAATACATATATGACATGTACATATATATGTATATATACTCTATCATATACATACTACATATGTTATATATTTCTATATACAATAGAGAAATATCAAAGATAATAAAATATGTTTAATTGCATAAATATGCTTAATTAAGTCTGAAGAATGTTGCTTAGAGGTCTGAGTTTAAATCCCAATTCTGGTTCTTAACTAACTACATGAACTTGGAAGCATTAATGAACCTCATCAAGGTTCAATTTCCTCATCTGAAAAATAGGATAATAATCTTATTATTATCTAGCTCATAGGGTTGTGACCAGATTAGAGCAGATACTGGGCATCAGTCTCTTAAGACAATGCCTGGGTCACAGTAAGTGTTCAATTAGGGTAGCTTATTTTCATTAATTTTTTTTTCTCTTCTGCTTGCCTTGGTTTTAATTTCCTCTTCTTTTTCTAGTTTCCTAAGGTGGAAGCTAAGATCATTGATTTGATCTTTCTTCTTTTCTAATGTAGACATTTGATGCTATATTTTCCCTAAGAAATGGCCCCATTAGTTTCACTCCACAAATTTGATATATTGTTTTTATTTTCATTCAGACCAAAACACTTTCAGTATTTTTTTGTGATTTTTCTCTTTGATCCATGGGTCAATTTCCAAATATTTGGAGAGTTTTACAGGTATATATTTCTGGTATTGAGTTCTAGCTTGATTTTCTTATGACCAGAGAACATATTTTGTATAATGTTAATCCCCTTAAATGTCTTGAGAATTGTTTTATGGCTCATAATAATGTCTACTTTATTTTATTGAATGCTCTATATGCCCTTGAGAATAACATGTATTCTGATATTGCTGGATGGAGTACTCTATAAATGCTAATTAGGTCAGCTGTTGTTCTAGTGGCCAAGTATTCTGTATCTTCACTGATTTACTGTCTACTTCTGCTATCACTTACTGAGAATAAAGAGTTGAAATTTCCAACTATAATTATTGGAACCATAAAATGTCAGATATTAATACAGTCACTCCAGAATTTCTTTGATTAGAGTTTGCATGGTGTATCTTTTTGCCATTCTTTTTTTTTTAATTATTAAAATCTATTTGTTAAGTGGTATCTTTCAGGTGTCATACAGTTGGCTATTGCCTTTTTATCCAATCCAATAATATCAGTCATTTCATTCAAGTATCTAGACCTTTTACAATTAATGTAGTTATTGATATTATTGGTTTTAAATCTTCCATATTGCTATTTGCTATTTGTTTATCTTTTCTTATTTATTCTTTCCATTTTTTTTTGTATTAAGTGAGTATTTTTATTATTGTTTCATTTTTACTATTGGCTGATTAGCTATAACTTTTTAACTTTTTTTAGGAGTTGCTGTGAGGTTTACATTATATATTTTTAACTTCTCACAATTTACCATTAAGTAACATTACAACACTTCACACATATATAAGAACCTTACAACATTGTATATGTGCAATTCCTGTTTGATCCTTTCTGTTTTGTTGCCAAACTTTTCACTTCTATTTACAACATAAAATTCAGAATTCACTGCTTTTTTTTTTTTTTTTTTTTTTTTCTTTGAAGAGCTGCCTGTCTTCTAAAGCGTTGGAAAAGACAGGAAAAAAATCTGTTCTATACTGACCCAAATTTTATCTATTTCTGGTGCTCTTTATTCATTTATGTAAACCCAAATTCTGCCTGTTGTCATTTTTTATCTGTCTAGAGAATTTTCTTTAATATTTGTTGAAGTGAACATTTGCTGGTAATGAATCCTCTCCCCTTTTGTTTGTCTGAAATTTTTATGTGGCTTAAATTTGGAAAGATATTTTCACTTTTAAATAACTCTTGATTGGTGTTTTGTTTTGTTTTTGTCTTTCGGTATTTTAGATGTTTCTCTGGCATCTTTTGACTTGAACAGTTTCTGAGGAGAAGTATGCCTTCATCCTTTTTTCTTTTTTATGTAATTTGTCTTTTCCTCTTAGTTGCTTCCAAGATTTTGTCTTTAACACTGTTTCCCCCTGCAAAGCTCATTATGATTTTTTAAAAAAGATTTTATTTATTTATTTGACAGAGAGAGAAAGAGAGATCACAAGTAGGTAGAGAGGCAGGCAGAGAGAGAGGGGGAAGCAGGCTCCTCGAGGAGCAGAGAGCCTGATGCAGGGCTCAATCCCAGGACCCTGAGATCATGGCCTGAGCTGAAGGCAGAGGCTTTAACCCACTGAGCCACCCAGGCGCCCCTCATTATGATTTTTTAAACTTTTTTTGTAAAGATTGTTATTTTCTGCTGAAGATTCATTGAACTTCTTGGATTGTTGGGTTTATTTTTTGCAGTTTAAATCAAATATTGTAATTTTCAATTTCAATTTTAATATTTCAAATATTCTGCTCCCCTCTTGTTCTGGAACTTTAATTTCATGTATTTTATACAAATGATATTGTCCCATATCTCATGATTTCTTGTTTATTTTCTTCAGTCTTTCTGTTTATTTTAGATTTCTTTTTGCTCTATGTTCAAATGCACTGATATTTTCTTTTATAGTGTCTAATCTGCTATAAATCCATCTAATGGATTTTTTTTACATCATATACTATATTTTTCTTTTCTAGGAGTTCCATTTGGGTATTATTATCTTTAAAATTTCCCTTTATCATGCTCATCTTTTCCCCTACCTTATTTAACATTTAAGGAATATTTATACAAGATATTTTTACATACTTGCCTGCTGGCTCCAGCATCTTTGTCATTTTGGGGTGTTTTTGTATTCTTTGATTTGTTCCTGGACTTATGAATTGTGTTGTATTTTTAAATTAATATTAGATTATTTTTTTTCCTGACATGTGGTTAAGTTACTTGGAAACAGTTACCTATCCTGTAAGCTTTGTTAGAGTGGGTCTAGAGCAGTCCTTAAGCTATGGTTAATTTGCCCCATTAATGAGATAATGCCCCACTGAGGATTCTACCCAGTGTTCACAGAATTATGGCATATTTTCATTCTTGCTTTCAGGATAACAAACTAATCCAGCCCTGTGTGAGCTTAAGGTTTTGCCACCTACCCCTTTCTTGTATTTATTTCCCCAGTTTTAGTTAGTTGCTTCCCCTGAATGTGCAGATCATAACTCAGCCAATAATGTGAGGAAACTCTTCTCTGTATCTCTAGAGTGCAGCTTTCCTGTGCACAACTTTCTTCTTTTTGCTACTCACCCTTCAGACACTAGCCTCCTGTCTCTCTAAACTTCCATCTCTATCTCCTCAACTTATCAAGTCTGATGAACTACACTTGTGTCCCCTCTTTCCTGTGCTACAGCTGGAAACTTCCTATATGCCAGTTAGCTGGTGAAATCACAGGGCTTTTAGGATGAACAACTTTCTTGATTTAGTCAGGACTATTTCAGTTTTAGCACTGAAAGTCTCATGTTCAGGGAACCCTCTAAGTTCCAGGCAAATAAAGATGGTTGGTCACTCCTAGTCACATTGTTGCTTTATTTATTTGGGGGATTGCAGTCCTGTACTAACTTTGGGTCAATATCTGAAAACTGGGACACACACACGCACACACACATTTCGATATTCTAATTGTTTCAAGTTGTTCCTGTTTCTCTGTTTTGGTCAGAAGCGGAAACCCTGATTTATTTTTGGGTTCACTTATTCTTTTATGTGAAAAACTAGAGAAGACAAAAACAAAATTGGGAATACCAGTTGAGACCTATATTATTGTGGTCTTAGATGATGATGGCTTAGACACAAATGGTGATATATGGGATGGTTATTGGTGGAAGGAGTTGAGCTATATTTGAGATATATGTTAAGCAGGACAAGGTCCTAAAGCAATTGATAAAATACTTTTTCTAAACTTACTTTGATAATCCAAATAATTATAAACCCAATTACTGTGATTCAGCATATATTCTTGGATCTTGCCCACAAGGTTTCATAGGTAAGATCCCTAGGAATAAGGACCCATGCTCACTGGGCAGAGAATCTGGTAGTTGGTGAAAAACTTGGCAGAAAGGAGTCAGCAATTCATAGAGGATGTAGAGTAAGAGGTTGCACTTCAGGGCATAGTAACTGGGATATTTGGGTCTCTCCCAGGAATGGAAATTCCCATGAAGTTTGTTGTGACCAGAAGGGAAGAGGAAGTATGTGTCTAGGCCCAGTGGGCCATGTCCTTTGACATCCTTGTGACATTGTGACGTCCTTGTGACATTGATATGTTCACAGCTACGTGGGCACAAAGTCTCTGCTAATCCTTATGCAGAATGTTGGGCATCATCAAACTTTACCCAGGATCCAGGAAAAAAGTTATTTATATCCTCCATGTTTTCTTTCACATACTTCATCAAGATTCAGATGCTCTAATTAATTGAATGCAGACTGACTTTTTGGGAATGGAGAAAAGCGATAGCCTAAGAAATACCCATATGGGAACATCTCTTGGGATAACACAAGATTACATATAACTCTAACCTCTGTGGAAATACCTCACAGGAAGGCCAAACAAATTCAATTGGCTGATGTCAGATCTTTCTTGAGTGAGCAGAGGAAAAAAATGTGGGGATTTGATGTCTGATACAGCAGAAGGAATCAAATCAAGGGAGAAAAGAGAAAAGAGGTGACTTTATCAGGGGTTTTCATCCTCAACTGAAACTGACCAAGGAGAGAGAGAAAAGTGACCAAATTTTTTTTTCATGCTTGGTTGTGAATGCATATTTTTATTATGTTTTATAAAAATAAATCTCTCTTATAAGGCAACTTCGTGTTCAGGTGATTCATACATTTGTGTTAACAAATAGCTTTTCAGTGACAGAAATCTGGAAGAATGTCATAGAACAGGTTTCGCCAAAGAAAATGCTAGAGAACAAGGAAGTGAAATAAGCAAATTAGAATATAAGATCTTCAGGGAAGGAACCACATCTGATATATTGAACTAACTGCCAACACTCAACCCTCATGCCTGCACGTGGTAGGTATTCATCAAATATTTACTGAATAAAAGCTAAATTTTGAGAAATAAAAACATTGCATGGGCAAATGACTTTGGAAATGCTATATCCAACCCCCCCTTTTTTCATATTTTTTTTATTAATTTCTTTTCAGCGTCATAGAATTCATTGTTTAAGTGCCACACCGAGTGCTTCATGCCATATGTGCCCTCCATAATACCCACCACCTGGCTCCTCCAACCTCCCACCCCCCGCCCCTTCAAAACCCTCAGATTGTTTTTCAGAGTCTATAGTCTCTCATGGTTCATCTCCCCTTCCAATTTCCCTCAACTCCCTTCTCCTCTCCATCTCCCTATGTCCTCCATGTTATTTGTTATGCTCCAACAAATAAGTGAAACCATATGATAATTGACTCTCTCTGCTTGACTTATTTCACTCAGCATAATCTCTTCCAGTTCCGTCCATGTTGATACAAAAGTTGGGTATTCATCCTTTCTGATAGAGGCATAATACTCTATAGTGTATATGGACTACATCTTCCTTATCCATTCGTCTGTTGAAGGGCTTAGATAGAAACTAGAGATACAGTAGAACGTATCAATGAAACTAGAAGCTGGTTTTTTGAAAGAATCAATAAGATCGATAAACCATTGGCCACACTAATCCAAAAGAAAAGAGAGAAGGCTCAAATTAATAAAATTATGAATGAAAAGGGAGAGATCACAACTAACACCAAGGAAATAGAAACAATCATCAGAAGTTATTATCAACAGTTATATGCCAATAAGTTAAGCAACCTAGATGAAATGGATGCATTCCTGGAAAACTATAAACTCCCAAAACTGAACCAGGAAGAAACTGACAACTTGAATAGACTGATATCTAGTAACGAGATTGAAGCAGTGATCAAAAACCTCCCAAAACACAAGAGCCAGGGACCTGATGGATTGGATTCCCTGGGGAATTCTACCAAATTTTCAAAGAAGAAATAACACCTATTCTCCTGAAGCTGTTTCAAAAAATTGAAACAGAAGGAAAACTTCCAGCCTCTGTTTATGAAGCCAGCATTACCCTGATCCCCAAACCAGGCAAAGACCCCATCAAAAAGGAGAATTTCAGACCAATATCACTGATGAATATGGACGCTAAGATTCTCAACAAGATCTTAGCAAATAGGATCCAACAGCACATTAAAAAGATTATCCACCATGATAAGGTGGGATTCATCCCTGGTTATAAGGATGGTTCAACATTCGCAAATCAATCAATGTGATAGAACAAATCAATAAAAGAAGAGAGAAGAACCACATGGTCTTCTCAATTGATACAGAAAAAGCATTTGACAAAATCCAGCATCCCTTCCTGATTAAAATGCTTCAAAGTATAGGGATAGAGGGAACATGCCTGAACTTCATAAAATCTATCTATGAAAAACCCACACCAAACCCCCTTTTTTGGTAAATTCACAACACATATTAACCTGGTAAAGATTCCTAAAAGACCTACAGTAAGAAAACCTATTTATTTTTTTGAATAAACTAGTTTTTCACCAGTATCTTTGACTATGGAAATGTTGTTTTAGGGAATACCTGTTAGAATCTTGTAGAAATTTTTCTGTAATCCAATATATCTTTAAGGAGGCAAAGCTGATCGTAAAGATAAGAATTTGAAGAGATGACTGTGACATCACATCGCATCCTTGTTACGTTGAATCCTTACCACAAAAATACTTTATATATTCAAGTAAAACTGGTTTATTGTCTGAGCTGGACTTGGCATGTAATAAGTAGAAAGCCATTTTTATTTTGCTTCTGCCCTTTTCAAGCTGATATTCACCTCTCCCAGGTTCCACTAACCAATATAACTCTGGAAAGTTCTCCATTGGCTTTTCTGGTTACCAACAGGTAATAAATTAAAACAAAACAAACCCTTCAAACCCCACTTTTTTTCAAGGTAGTGAAAAATCTGGTGCAGTAGAAAGTCTAATCCATATGAACGTTAGCTGTTACCTCTCACAGCTCGGTTATTACTCGTGTTGGATGTCTGGGACTAGGAGAAGGAGCCAGGTTGATTTTCTTACTTTCTTTTCTTCATATGGTTGCCATATTCCCTAGCTGTGATTTCTGTTTTCTCCAGAGACAGGGAAAGTTGGTCAAGCAAGGGAAAGATGGAAAGGTGGAATAAACTTCGCTTGTGTTATAATCAGTCATGGTCCTCTGAATAGTGGACATCCCAACTGACTTTGCTCTCATGGGACATTTGGTGAGTCTCTTTTTTGAAAATACCTCCCTTTGTCTACTTTGTAGGGCATCTCTTAGTCACTGTTCCACTGACTTCAGTTATGCCTTCTCAGCCTAGCCAGTTATGACCTCTTCATTCTCTTGGCTACATCCCCTCAAATGGGGTCATATCACCCTTCTACATAATCTCTTATAAAATGACCCAATCTACCATTCTGATGTAGGCTCCCACCAAATTCTGGAAGTGCTAATTATTCCCAATATATCTTGGTCCTGGACTGAAGAAAAGAGTAGTTCACGTCACAGTCCATATGTTTTCAAATATGAGCTAGACATCAGTTCCTAGGTCTCATAAAGTCCTGAAGACATATATCAACCTCTGCGAGTGGTTCCATTATCTTTCTCTTTTGGTTTGTGTTAAGGAAGAAATACATCTACTGGCACTGAGAATGAGGATGGGAACACTTACTATTGATTATGGCTTCCAAATAATCTTCAGTGTCAGCTTCTTTAAAGTTGCACTTGATAGGATGGAGACTGCCAAGGTGATAACATGGGTAGAACCACTTCCATAACCTCTTAGCAGGTCCCTTCATAGGTAAGCTCCCACCTAGCTTTGTGAGGATCCTTGGCACCAACTTTATTGGGCCTCTTCTGAAGCACCTAGACAAGAGAAAATGCCCCACTTAATAAATGCCCCATCTTCCCATTGCAGATGACTTAATATACTCAATCCACACGAATATCTCTTATGAGAAATGAGCAAGAGGAACCAAAGATGAAATAAGAACAAGCCAGGAGGCTTAATCATGTTTTCTTTTTTAAATAATGCATAAAGCCTACAAAATAAGAAAGAAAAAAATGGAAAGTGTTAGTTTTATGCACCAATTATGAGCTTCATATGGTGAGTTTTACAGCCATTAGAATGTGGACAGAGATTGAATTTCACTTGTAAAAGGCTCACTTTGCTCTACTGCCCAGTTCATGACCATCAGGCAACAAATTAATTTCCCGTATAAATACTTATCTCTGCTGGGCTTGCTCTTGTCCTCTGGCTTTTATTTGTGTTTGGCATTTACAACAATACCTTTGTTTGCCCAGCCATCTCCTGTTGTCAACACTGGTTCCAAGTGAGCCCAAAGCTATTAAGGCCACCAGAAATGCTACTAGAGTGAGGAGTCCCAGGTAAAAAAAAAAAAAAAGAAAAGAAAAGAAAAGAAAAGAAAAGAAAAGAAAAGAAAAGAAAAGA